>NW_021940700.1:0-1216 GCF_001715985.3 Manacus vitellinus
ATCCCAAAGGAGCAGCTCGGGGCTCAGCAAGGAGATTTGGGTCCAGCTCAGTGTTTGGGATGTTACATCCTGCCCTTCCACACATCCTACTGCCACCAAACACTCCCTGTGCCCGTGAACAGACACGGGAACAGCAAAAAGAACAAAAACCACCAGAACTCCAAGAAATGGGAATTATGCAGAGCAGAGCTCTGAGCTGGACACGCTGTGCCAACGGGGTCCAGCAGTCAGCTGCCTCCCTGCTGAGCCACAGCCCAGGACTGGGGCTGCACGAGGGCAGAAGGGAAGCAGAGCTTTAGGAACCGTGACACAGGAGGGGTTTTACCTCCCAAACCACCTCGGCTGCTGAGCCACTGCAGGTTTGCACAGCGTGGATGCAGAGCAGGGCTCCCAGCAAAGCCAGAGCCATCTGGGAAGGGCTTGGGAAGCAATTTGGCCAGTGAAGATGGAGCCTTCATGCAGGGAAAGGCACTGCTTTGGTGCACAGGGGAACTGAGGCAGGAAGAGCTTTATCCAAGTCCTGTGTGATCCTCAAGAAAATGCTCCTAAATCTGCACAATATGATTTATTTCTCATCCCTGACATGAGGGGCATTACAAAGGCAGGATGGGAGGATGAGTGTGCAGGGGTTGAGCACCAGGCACAGGGAAGAACAGGCACAGGTTGCCCAGAGAAGCTGTGGCAGCCCCTGGATCCCTGGAAGTGTTCAAGGCCAGGTTGGATGGAGCTTGGAGCAACCTGGTCTTGGTAGGTGCTGGTGCCCCATGGAAGGTGTCCCTGCCCAGAGCAGGGGTGGAACAAGATGAGCTTTAAGGTCCCTTCCAGCCCAAACCAGTCTGGGATTGTGTGATTCTGTGAAATCCCATTTCCAGTGAGCCCCAAGGGCTGTGACTGTGCTGGGAATTGCCTGGTTTGGGGTCATTCCCTGGTTTGGGGTCATTCCCTGGTTTGGGGTCATTCCCTGTGGAGCTGCAGTGCTCAGCCCCATTCCTGGCTACAAAACTGGATGAAGGATGGAGGAAATGCAGGGAAACAGAGAATTTCAGAGGAACACAAAATATTTGTGAATGTCACCGATGCCAAACAACTAATGGAGTTTGCTTTGCTTTCTAAAAGCCAAACGTTTTACCGTCAGCACTTCTGAAATAAAGTAATTTGACATTTTAGAAATAAATTCCTTTTGATAGAGCATTTTAAATTCAAATTACTCTAAAAA
>NW_021940700.1:3299-4896 GCF_001715985.3 Manacus vitellinus
AGGTGAATCTCATTGTAATTTAAACACAGGACCCTTTCCCACCGTGCTCATTCATGGCTCCCCTCTGCTTTGCAGCAGTTTTTGGCATGTCCAAGGCTGGTGATGCTTCTCCCACCCTCTGTGCTCTGCTCTTCCAGACCACCCCAGAAAGCCAGGAGGGAAGGAGTCACAGCCGTGGGAACTGCATGGCCTTGCAAAATAGAACCCCCAACATAAAAACCCCCAAATGCCCCAATCAACCCAAGACAAACAAACAAAAATCCCCAAAACACCAGACGGAGAAAAGACTTGGCTTTAAATCCCCTCCAAAACCCTCATGAGCAGGGAAAACGGGGGGTGAAACCACTGGTTTTGTATAAAAAGTCAGTCTGACCCAAGCTGGGGAGGCCTCAGGAGTATTTGGGGAGGATGGTTTGCAGGGAAATAAGATATTTAAAAGAAAACAAGATGGAAATTAAAAGGGGATTTTTTTCACCCCTTTAGATTTGAAGGTTTCTGGTCTCAGAGCTTTCCCTGCCCTGTTGTTACAGGAAACATCTGCCATAAATTTCCCCCAGTACAGAACATTTCCCTGCATTGAGAAGGGATTTTTTCCCCCCTTTCCCTTCCATACATCATTTACAACTCACTGCAGCAATTTACCAACATCAGCTCAACTCCCTGCCATGAAAACAAGAAAAACTGCTACAGATGTGTTTATTCTCCTTTTTCCCACCAGGAATCTCCCACCCTGCCCCAAGCAACCCCAACCAATGCCCGGCACAGGGAGCAGCTCTGGCTCAGCTCCTCTGGCTGAGGCTCCTCTGGCTCAGCCCTCCCAGCCAGGAGGGTCCCACCTTGGAGGTGCTGGTGTTGTTGGAGAGCTCTGCCCACCCTCCTCGAAGCTGCAGCAGCTCCTGGAGCCCCCAGAGCCAGGCAGAGTGTCTGAACCAACCCCCCTGGCTGTGCTTTCCTCAGCAAGG
Source organism: Manacus vitellinus (assembly GCF_001715985.3). NCBI lineage: Eukaryota > Metazoa > Chordata > Aves > Passeriformes > Pipridae > Manacus > Manacus vitellinus. Next base: position 4,262 of record NW_021940700.1, read on the forward strand.
CCTGTCCCTTCCACTGAAGGCAGGGAGCACATCAGTCGATGGAAAAATAACCCCAAAGCCAACCCTGTGCAGCTCCAAGCCTGAAATTCAGCAGGAGGGGGTGAGTGAACACTAAACCCACACTCCTGCACATCCCAGTGCTGATCTTGGGGTGAAAACTGGGCAGGTTGGAGTCAGGACCAGCTGAGAGCTCAGTGATGTTCTTTATCTTCATCTTAACAGCCACACAGCAAGATGAAACAAAGTGAGGGGAAAGAGCTGCTGCTCCCAAAGCTGATCCAAACATCAGCAACTTGTGGGATATTCAAGGTCTCTACAAATCCCTGGCAGGAGGTGGAGCCAGGTCGGGCTCTGCTCCCAGGGAATAAGAGACAGGACAAGGGGAAAAGGCCTCGAGCTGCACCTGGGGAGGCTCAGGTTGGATTTTAGGAACAATTTCCTGACTGAAAGGGTGGTCACACACTGGAACAGGCTGCCCAGGGCAGGGGTGGAGTCCCCAGCCCTGTGGGTGTGCCAAAAACAAGTAGATGTGGCACCTGTGGCACTTCATAATATGATTTAGTGGGCATGGGGGTTGGACCTGATGATCTTGGAGGTCTTTTCCAACCTTATTGATTCCATCAATGACATCTCCA
>NW_021940701.1:0-1579 GCF_001715985.3 Manacus vitellinus
CTGCTGCTACAGGAGCTCCTGGAGCAGCCCAGCACCCTGAAGGCCAGGTTTGGGGTAAAAGGTGGTTTTAGGATCAAAAATCCAAGAGAAACAGCTCCAGGGTGGGATGGAGGTTGGTGCTGATTCGAGGGAACAACAGAGGGTCACACCAGTGCTGGGTTCCTTTGGGCCTCCCCAGGGACAGAGGGCTCCACTGTACCTCCTGCCTGGGACATGGTGGTGTCACTGGCTCCTCAGGGGGTGCTGGCACAGTCAGGATGGTGCTGGATGTGTCCCCAAGGCTCTGGCAGCCCCGTGCTGGGGCAAACAATGGCCACGTCTCCACTCCGGTTGCTCCCCCGATCCCTGCACCTTCTCCCTGTTATTGAGACCACCGTCACCTCTCCACCTGCACCCACACTCCCCATCCCACTCAAGAGGTCCATCTTGATAGACCCAAAGGGACCAAACCAAATTTTAAAGCCAGGTCGTTTCTTAGATGGGGACAACCCCCTTTCCAGGAGTGGCTCAGGCTCTGAGCTGATGTTTTTCCCATGCCCTGTCCTGCATCAGCCAGGAAATCCCCAGGAAAACCGCACTTGGAGGGCAAAGGACATGTTTCCTTACATGTCCCCTCCACGGGAAGGCTGGGAGGGCAGGGCTGGGACACCCAAGGGTGCCAGGCAGCAGCACCCAAACCCCACCCCGAGAGCCACAGCACTGACCTGTCGCTGTCCTGTCCCTCCTGTCCCAGGCCACCAGCAGGTTCTCGACCCTTCCTGGTCACTGAAGAGCCACTGGGGAGCTGGAGAGGGAGGGAAGTGGCAACACTGGGGGTCAAGGACAACTGGGACCACACATATGGGGCTGTCCTGGGGTAGAACCAAGGGCATCCCTCCCTCTCCGGTGCTGGGAACAGCCCCGGCTCCCCCCTCCCTTTCCTTCCCAGCAGAGCGTTTCCGGACTTGGGGGATAAACAACCACCAGCATCACTGAGCCCTCCTCAGACTGTGTCCTGGACCCTGAACCACAGCCCCAAACCCCCCAACACTCCGTTTGGCACCGTGCAGGGTCGCAGATCTGCCACATGGGGAGTTCAGCCAGAGCAACCCCAGGGTGGGGGGTCTGCAGAGACTCAACACACCTCATTACAAGGCAGAGAGCTCAGCCTGCTCCGCCCTCCCAACACAAATCCACAGCTTGCAGTCTCTCAGGAGTTAAACCCAGTCCCAGCACACCCCGCCCCCTTCCCACCCGTGGGTGGGTTCCCGCAGAGGGGCTGAGCACCCACACCTGCCCCCCTAATTCCAGCTCCACCTGCAGCCAATATCCCAATGTCCCCACCCTGGGCTTCAGCTGCCCCAGGGGAGCTCAGCTCTGGGCTCAGGAAAGCCGGGATGAAGGTGAATGGGGAGTTACAAAACTCCTCCGGGCCTCCCAGCCCGGCGATTTGAAGGGAAAACCCGGGGTTTTCCAGCCCTTATCCCCCCAAAAAGCAGGGCTGTCTGGCCACACTGCCTCAGCTTCCCCTGCTATAAAACGGGAATAACGCCGTGATTTCCCCCAGGAGCTGAGTCCCGACCTGGGGATCAGGACCCGA
>NW_021940701.1:3434-4847 GCF_001715985.3 Manacus vitellinus
CTTGTTGGGTGTGGTGGGAGGGGCCATGTCAGGGTGTGGGCGGAGACAGAGCCTTATATGGTGCGGTGGGCGTGGCCATACCTGGCGGTGGGCGTGGCCAGGCGGGGAGCACGTGTCGCCCAGCAGCGCTGGGCCCGGGGGGAGCGGCGGGGACGGGGAGCACCGGGAACTGGGAACACTGGAAGCACCGGGAGCTGGATGCTGGGAACACTGGAAGCACTGGGAAATGGCAGCTGGGAGCGCTGGGAGATGGGAACACTGGAAGCACTGGGAAATGGCAGCTGGGAGCGCTGGGAGATGGGTGCTGGGAGCCGGTGTAGGGCACTGGGAGCTGGCACTGGGGGTGCCAGACCCCGCTGGGCTCCCTTCCCCCCACTCCTGCCCCGGCCTTGGACAGGGCTTTGCTCGAGCTCAGCCTGGTCCCAACAAGCAGCTCCCTGTCCCATCCAGCCCATCCAGGGCACTGCCATTCCAGGCCTTTGGCACAGTAACCCCCCTCCAAATGCAACTCCAGACCCGAAATGCTCTGGAAGGAGACACCCCCATGCCACGGGTTAAATCCAGCCCCACAGCATTCCCCCCCCAAAAAGCCTTCCCGGGGGCTGGGGGCAAACCCAGTCCTGCAGGATCGGGGTTGTGCAAACACCCGATGCCCCAGAAATATTCCTGAGACTCTGGAAAGGGTTGTGGCACCCCAGCTTTGGAGGGAGCACCTATGGGTGGGAGTTGAGGCTCAGCCAGACATGCTGGGGTGTGGAGGAGCTTGGAAAACACTTGGAAAATACATGGAAAATAAATCAATCCAGGTCAGTAAACCACAAAATCCCCGGCACGAGCTCAGGAATCACCCTGTCCCTGTGTGAGATCCTGATCCAGCTCCTCCAGGCAGCCTTGGGAACTTTGAACTTGTTCCTCCAACCCGGGAAGGCAAAGGGGCTCCGGGACAGGACTGATGGTGTTCCCGTGGCACAGGAAGCACCCCAGGGAGCAGGATTGCCTCTGGATCCCTGGGACAACAACCCCTGGGACTGACAAATAATGGCACTTGGGACCTCAAGAGCCTCAGTGTGGGCAAAAGCAGCACAGGGGAGGGACGGAGGGGCCAGAGTTGGGCGTGGGCTCCCAGCACACGCGTGAGGCTCAGCTGGGCCGGGAGGTCACGGGCTCAGAGATAAGTCCAGCTCCAGAAGAGGGGGGGTTATCAGCACCCCAGGCTGCTTCCCGGCTCCTCCAAACTCCCCCATCCTCCCCCGCGCTCTGCTTTGGGCAGCAGCAGGCAGGGAAGGGCAGGAACAGGCAGGGAAGGGCAGGAGCAGGCAGGGAAGGGAAGGAACAGGCAGGGAAGGGCAGGAATAGGCAAGGAAGCCCGACCTGCCCCACAGAGAAAGAGTCCAAGGTGACAAACTTTGTAGG
>NW_021940702.1:0-1587 GCF_001715985.3 Manacus vitellinus
GAAAACTTGTTCCTCTTGCCTCCCAGCCTAAAAAAGTATGAATATTCATCAGAACTGCCAGACTTGTCTACTGACATTAATCAGGACATCACAATCAGCCAGGGCTTTCACTTTTTAGCTCACATTTTAATAATTCACACGGAGTGACCTGAAGAATTTTGAAGCCTCCAAAAGGAAGATACCAAAGGCTGTGTTCTAAGTGTGACCTGCTGGCATGGAGAGGCAGAGGAGTCCAAAATGGGAATTCCTGCAGGCCCTGCCTTTCACAGGCTCCCCAGAGGGAGCCCTGGGGGTCCCCCCTGCTCAGCCAGAGCCACCCAGTCTGGGCTGCCCAGGCCCTTGTCCAGGTGGCTTTTGAACATCTCCATGGATGGAGACACCACGGGAAATTTATTCAGGGAAAACAGTAAAAAATTGAAAGACTTCTCCAGGTGTGGTCCCTGCTGGTGTTTGCTATGGAATCATAGATTCATTAAAGTTGGAAAAGACCTCCAAGATAAGCCCAACCTTCAGCTGGATACCACCAAGTCCACTAAAATATATCATGAAGTTCCTTAGTCAAAGAGAACTGTTTTACCACACAAAACCATTCCAACTTATTTTCCTCTCACAGCATCTCCATTTATCCCCCCCATGGAATTTTTCCATTTGCACCAGACTTGCAAATCTCCAGGGAATTTGGCACCAGACAAATCTGTCCCAGATTTCCCGAGGCAGCACCTCTGACCAGCACCCCCAGTGATAAATGATGCCCCTGGAGTTCTGCTGGAGCATCCAAATGCCAATTCCCTGCTGCCCCAGGGCAGGGCCATCCCTGCTCCACGCTGTGCCAGCTCTAATGAGCTCACTTGGCTCTGGATTTACCCCCCTGGACACACTCCACAGCACAGAAATGCCAATTTGCTGCTCCTAAACCTTCCAGCTGGATCCTTCTGGAAAATGGCAGCAAGGGGAGGCTCACTACCAAGGATTTTCTCCCTGTCTGCCCTTTCCCTGTTTTCCCATCCTTACTGCTGCTTTCAAAGAAGGAAAACTGATTCTTTCTGCTCTGGCTGAGGTTTGATTCATGGGATTGGACTTGTCCTGGTGCTGGGTGTGGGAGAAGTGGAGCCAATTAATGGGTAATTCCCATTATTCGGCTCTAAACTGATTCTGGAACGAGAAATAGAGGAGCTGATGATTGGAGTGATGAGCAGACAGGCTGAGGCAATGGTTTACAATCAAGGAAATTTTCTTGGTGAACAGATATTCCCCAAGGGAAAGTGAGGACTGGATTTCCCTGTCCTGGTCAGCACAGGACTCGTCTGCACCATTATTGTGAATATTACAGCCTTCAGTAGCTGGTTTTGCCCCAATATTGTGAATATTGCAGCTTTTATCAGCTGGTTTTGCCCCAAAGATTTTAGGGGGAAGACAGACTGTACCAATGGAGCTGTGAACTCCAAAATATCAATCCTGTCAGACATTTCACCACCCAAAAACTACGTTATCTCCCCAATATTCATGGAGCTTTCCTTACTGATGCTGTCTGAGGATCCTGCCCTGGGAGGCTGAAATTTATAGGATCATATTCCTGATGTGATTGGT
>NW_021940702.1:2897-4939 GCF_001715985.3 Manacus vitellinus
GGTTTAATTTGTCCCAGTGGTTGCTCCTGAGGCCTGAGCAGTTCCCTCCAGGAAGGTCTTCTCCTCATGCTTGTCTCATCCCAGAATTTGGCAGGATCCAGCTGAGGAGGCACCTCATTCCCAGGAATCATCACACCCTGGGCTGCACTTTTTTTCCCAAAGGCCTGGGAAAGGTTACCCAGCCTCTGGCTCCTTCCCTGAGAGGGGAAGGAGACACTGCACAGCCTCTGTAAATCCCATTTCCATCCCAGTGCCTCCAGTGGGATGCAGGAATGGTTGTGCTGACCATCACCATCCTCATCCCTCCACCAAGAAAATGCCTCTCAGGGTAATTAGAGTTGCCTGAAAAATTTAGTTTTCCAGGCAGGAATCAGAGGGATGCAAAAGGACTTGAAAATTATAGGTTTGCAGAGAAAAATTCTGGGTTTCTAACAATGAACTGCTCAGGAATTAAAATCAAGTTTCCTGGAAAGGCACAGCTGAGATAAATTAAAAAGCTGGGAAAGCTGAAGGGTTCATCTTGAGATGTTCATAAAAGTTTATAAGGAGATTTTCAATCTTCAATAATCGAGCTAAATTTTAAAAGAAAAAAACTAAAGCAGAGTTTGGTTTTTTACTGAGGATTAAAGCAAATGTTTCCCAAAGGCCCAGGAAAGGTTACCCAGCCTCTGGCTCCTTCCCTGAGAGTGTGGTAAATCTCTGCAGGAAAATAATCCACTATTAAACATGGTATGAATTAAGTGAGGGATGATCATTACTTTCTCTGATGTGGAGAACTCTGAACATCTCAACCATATGTTTGGGCTTCCCTCTCTCCCATAACTCAACAGTAAAACCTTCCCTAATTTACAGGGACTAATAAAAACACATGATTGTTGTTCATAATTGTCGGGAAGTTACAGCCCAATCAAATTTACAGCACAATCGGATCACTGAGGAGCAATTTTTTGGGGCTGGCATTTCCACTTTTAAAGTTCCATTTCCCATCCCTGCTTGTGTTTTGATTGTAATGGATGAGCCTGTCATAACTCACTGGAATGGGAAATCACTCCCCTTCTTGTTTCCTCTATTTCCGAGTTAAATTTTTGTTTGAGATCAAATCACGACTCTATTATTCGAAGCCTGATTTATTTAAAGCAGGCAGAGGTGAATGTCTGGCTTTTTTTATCCTGCATTTTGAGGGAAATTGAGTTGTTTTTCATGTCACCTTCCCACAGCACGAGGCAGAGCTTTTGCCTCCTTTTTCTCAAGAGGAGAGATTTTGAACTTACCTTTTAAAAACCATCTATAGCTGCATTTCCCCCTTCCAAGTACGTTTAGTTTCCAGCTCACACGAGTTCTGTAGCTTTACATTAAGGACAAGAGGGGAATGGGAGACCTGCCCCTTCCCAGGAGCATTTCTGTGAACAAACACTTGATTTCTCTGCCCTTCCCCAGCCCAGGGACCAGCTCAGAGCTGAGACAGGAACAGGACAAGATAACACGGAAAATAATAGACAAGACAATATGGACAAGATAGTAGAGGCAAATTCAGATTACAAACGTGTATTAATGGCAAAATAAACCACAGAAACTTGCAGGAATGTTAGAACTGGGTAGCATTCTGGCCTTAGGTATGGTTTGTGTCCTGGGATGGATTTTTGTCCCCTCTAGGGACACCCCACCTGCGGTTCTGTCTCCAGCTCTGGGGTTCCCTTTCCCTTCATGTGGTTTCTCCTACTTCTCTAATGAAATCCTTCCCTGAACTGCAGGGAACGTCCAGGCTGGGCTCCTGCCCCGTCCATGGGATCCAAGTGCCATCTTGTGTTCACAAAATGCATTTCAGGGAGCTTTTCCCTCCGGCATCCATCGAAACTGCAGCTCCTACATTCCATGGAAACGCTCGGAGAGGTGTTCGGGTCTTTTAACACTGAATTAATCACATATTAAAATGCCAGTAAAGCTATTTAATAATAATACAGCTAAAGCTTTACAAACGTGACTTTTTACACAATAAATTCTCTGCGCTTACCCTGCACAGCRTCTGTAAATCCCATTTCCAT
>NW_021940703.1:0-1883 GCF_001715985.3 Manacus vitellinus
GACTGGGATGGGGGGTCTGGGATCCACTGGGATGGACTGGGATGGACTGGGATGGACTGGGATGAGATTGACTGGGATGGGATCAACTGGGATTGACTGGGATGGGATCCACTGGGATGGACTGGGATGGACTGGGATGGGATTGACTGGGATTGACTGGGATGGGATCCACTGGGATGGGATCCACTGGGATGGACTGGGATCGACTGGGATGAGATTGACTGGGATTGACTGGGATGGGATCCACTGGGATGGGATCCACTGGGATGGACTGGGATGGACTGGGATGGGATCCACTGGGATTGGGGGTCTGGGATTAACTGGGATGGGATCCACTGGGATGGGATCCACTGGGATGGACTGGGATGGGATTCACTGGGATGGACTGGGATGGACTGGGATGGACTGGGGTGGGATCCACTGGGATGGACTGGGGTGGACTGGGATGGACTGGGGTGGGATCCACTGGGATGGACTGGGATGGACTGGGATGGGATCCACTGGGATTGGGGGTCTGGGATTAACTGGGATGGGATCCACTGGGATGGACTGGGATGGACTGGGATGGACTGGGATGGACTGGGGTGGGATCCACTGGGATGGACTGGGATGGGATTCACTGGGATGGGATCCACTGGGATGGACTGGGATGGACTGGGGTGGGATCTCCTGGGGTTGGGATGGGTGGGACTGGGTTGAACCGGCTCTGGGATCTCTTGGATCTCTTGGATCTGGGATCTGGGATCTGCTGGGCTTGGAATGGGTGGGACTGGGTTAAACTGGGATTGGGATCTCCTGGGCTTGGAATGGGTGGGACTGGGTGAAACCGGGATTGGGATCCTCCAGTTCCGGGATCTCTGGGATCTGGGATCCACTGGGCTTGGAATGGGTGGGACTGGGTTGGACTGGGATTGGGATCTACTTGGTTTGGAATGGGTGGGACTGGGTTAAACTGGGTCTGGAATCTTCTGGCTCTGGGATCTCTTGGCTCTGGGATCTGCTGGGTTTGGAATGGGTGGGACTGGGATCACCTGGATCTGGGATCTCTGGGATCTGGGATCTGCTGGGCTTGGAATGGGTGGGACTGGGATCATCTGGATCTGGGATCTTCAGCTCTGGGATCTGAGATCTCTTGGATCTGGGATCTCCTGGGTTTGGAATGGGTGGGACTGGGTTAAACTGGCCCTGGGATCTCTGGGATCTCTGGGATCTCCTGGGCTTGGGATGGGTGGGACTGGGATAATCAGGTGCTGGGATCTCTTGGATCTGGGATCTCCTGGGTTTGAAATGGGTGGGACTGGGTGGAACCGGCTCTGGGATCTCTGGGATCTGGGATCTCCTGGGCTTGGTATGGGTGGGACTGGGATCATCTGGTGCTGGGATCTCTGGGATCTGGGATCTCTGGGATCTGGGATCTCCTGGGGTTGGGATGGGTGGGACTGGGATCATCTGGGTCTGGGGTCTCTTGGATCTGGGATCTCCTGGGCTTGGAATGGGTGGGACTGGGTGAAACTGGGATTGGGATCCTCCAGCTCCGGGATCTCTGGGATCTGGGATCTATTGGGTTTTGAGTGGGTGGGACTGGGATCATCTGGCGCTGGGATCTCTTGGATCTGGGATCTCCTGGGGTTAGAACGTGTTGGGCTGGGATCATCCAACTCTGGGATCTCTTGGCTCTGGGATCTACTGGGTTTGGAATGAGTGGGACTGGGATCATCCGGCTCTGGGATCTCTGGGATCTGGGATCTCCTGGGCTTGGGATGGGTGGGACTGGGATCTCTTGGATCTGGGATCTCTGGGATCTGGGATCTCCTGGGTTTGGAATGGGTGGGACGGGGATCTCTGGGATCTCTGGGATCTGGGATCTCCTGGGTTTGGAATGG
>NW_021940703.1:1893-4966 GCF_001715985.3 Manacus vitellinus
AAGCCCTGCTCAGTGACAGGGAGCTGGGGGGGCCGTGCCCAGGCTGATCCCGGATTTCCCTCTCCAGGTGGTGCAGATGCAGTGCAACCTGGAGCTCAACGAGGACAAGTCCCAGTGGCACGTGAGTGTCGGCCCCGGGGGGAGGCTGGACCCTGCTCCTGTTGGACTGGGAAATGGGAATGGGAATGGGGAATCTGGGATGGCTGACTGGGAAATGGGAATGGGAATGGGAATGGGGAATCTGGGATGGCTGACTGGGAACTCCCAGTGGGAAATGGGGACTGAGGAATCTGGGATGGCTGACTGGGAACTCCCAGTGGGAAATGGGAATGGGGAATGGGGAATCTGGGATGGCTGACTGGGAACTCCGACTGGGATATCTCACTGGGAAATCTGGGATGCCTGACTGGGAGCTCTGAGTGGGAAATGGGGAATCTGGGATGTCTGACTGGGAACTCCCACTGGGAAATGGGGAATGGGGAATCTGGGATGGCTGACTGGGAACTCCCAGTGGGAAATGGGGAATCTGGGATGGCTGACTGGGAACTCCGACTGGGATATCTCACTGGGGAATCTGGCTGGAAATCAGCCCTGACCAAGGAGCTCCCACATCCCTCGGGGCCCAAAACACCCCCGGAGCTTCCCGGCGCTGCCGGAGGAGGAGGAGGAGGAGGGAGGAGGAGGAGGTGGATCCCGTCGGAAAACAGCCCGGAAGTGGCCGTGATTGTCAGAGGTGCGGGAATGAGGGAGCCGGCCTGGAATTCCAGCGGATCCGACCCCAAATCCCAACGGATCCGAATCCCAGTGGATCCAACCCCAAATCCCAACGGATCCAACCCCAAATCCCAACAATTCCAACCCCAAATCCCAACAATTCCAACCCCAAATCCCAACAATTCCAACCCCAAATCCCAATGGATCCAACCCCAAATCCCAACAATTCCAACCCCAAATCCCAACAAATCCGACCCCAAATCCCAACAGATCTGACCCCAAATCCCAACAGATCTGACCCCAAATCCCATTGAATCCAACCCGAAATCCCAACAGATCCGACCCCAAATCCCAATGGATCCAATCCCAAACCCCAATTCCAACCCCAAATCCCAACGGATCTGACCCCAAATCCCAACAGATCCATCTCCAAATCCCAACGGATCCAAATCCCAACGGATCTGACCCCAAATCCCAACAAATCCAACCCCAAATCCCAACAGATCCAAATCCCAACAATTCCACCCCCAAATCCCAACGGATCCAAATCCCAATGAATCCANAAATTGCAGTGGATCCAACCCTAAATCCCAATGAATCCAACCCCAAATCCCAATGAATTCAACCTCAAATCCTATTGGATCCCACCCAAATCCCAGCAGATCCAACCCTAAATCCCAATTAATCCAACCCCAAATCCCAACAAATCCAACCCCAAATCCCAGCAGATCCAACCCTAAATCCCAGTTAATCAAACCCCAAATCCCAGTAGATCCAACCCCAAATCCCAACAAATCCAACCCCAAATCCCAACAAATCCAACCACAAATCCCAATGGATCCAAATCCCAACAAGTCTGACCCCAAATCCCAACAATTCCAACCCCAAATCCCAACAAATCCAACCCCAAATCCCAAAGAATCCGACCCCAAATCCCAACAGATCCAACCCCAAATCCCTACAGATCCAACCCCAAATCCCAATGGATCCAGCCCCATATCCCAACGGATCCAACCCCAAATCCCAACAAACCCATCCCCAAATCCCAACAATTCCAACCCCAAATCCCAACAATTCCACCCCCAAATCCCACCAAACCCAACCCCCCTTTTTCCTCCCTCTTTTCCCAGACCCGGCCCCTCCCCCTTCGCTGTGGGCGGAGCCTCCCTCGGGCCGGGTGGGGGAGGGGCAGCGGCTGCTCCTCTCCTGCTCCTCCCCCCGGCGGGAATTCGGGATCCGCTTCCGCTTCCTGCGGGACGGGGCGGAGCTCCCGGCGGAGGGCGGGAATTCCTCGGAGCTGCTCTTCCCGGCCGCGCGGCCGGAACATTCCGGCAACTTCAGCTGCCGGGCCGAGGAGGAGGTGGGCGGGGCCTGGGTGACGTCACCGCCCAGCCGGGGCCTGCGGGTGACGGTCAGGGGTAGGTGGGGCCTTCGTCCCCCCTCCGACCTTCATCTTCATCACCTTCATCTTCCTCCATGACCTTCATCCCCCTCGGACCTTCGTCTTCCTCCTCCTCCTCCTCCATGATCTTCATCCCCCGCCGACCTTCGTCTTCATCACCTTCATCTTCCTCCATGATCTTCATCCCCCTCCCACCTTCGTCTTCATCACCTTCGCCTTCATCATCTTCATCTTCATCATCTTCATCTTCATCATCTTCATCTTCATCACCTTCATCTTCTTCACCTTCATCTTCATCCTCCTCCTCCATGATCTTCATCCCCCTCGGACCTTCGTCTTCCTCACCTTCATCTTCCTCACCTTCATCTTCCTCACCTTCATCTTCATCACCTTCGTCTTCATCACCTTCATCTTCATCACCTTCATCTTCATCACCTTCATCTTCCTCCATGACCTTCATCTTCCTCACCTTCGTCTTCATCATCTTCATCTTCCTCCATGACCTTCATCTTCATCATCTTCATCCCTCTCTGACCTTCATCTTCCTCCCCTTCATCTTCATCCCCTTCCTCTTCCTCCATGGCCTTCATCTTCACCACCTTCATCCCCCTCGGACCTTTTGGACCTTCCTCATCCTCCTCCTCCATGACCTTCATCCCCTTCCAATCTTCATCTTCTTCTCCTTCATCTCCATCACCTTCATCTCCATCACCTTCATCTTCTTCACCTTCATCTTCTTCACCTTCATCTTCCTCCATGACCTTCATCTTCATCACCTTCATCCCTCTCTGACCTTCATCTTCATCACCTTCACCTTCCTCACCTTCACCTTCTCACCTTCGTCTTCCTCCCCTTCATCTTCATCACCTTCATCCCCCTCCGACCTTCATCTTCATCCTCCTCCTCCCTGGCCTTCATCTTCCTCACCTTCATCTTCATCACCTTCATCTTCCTCAC
>NW_021940704.1:0-164654 GCF_001715985.3 Manacus vitellinus
TAGGTGCTACACACTGTAGAGAGAGGTGTAATATCGTGTATAGGATAATGTATGATGTCTTCTGTAAACGATACCCTGTATTTATCGGTGTGTGTGTGTTGCGTCGGTACCTGGCCATGGTTTTACCTGGACGGATGGAAGGATGGGTGGGTGAATGGATACAGATCGCCCTCTCGCGGCTGCCAGCGGGGCAGGCGGAGGCAGAAGTCCCTGAATATGTGTTTGTAAACCTTTTGCTTCAGTCACTTCACATTGAAGTTATGAAAGGCCGAAATGAAACATTTCCCACCCATTTCCCCCGTTTTCATTTCCGAGGGACTCTCTGCTGAAGGTGGCCTGAGTATGTACATAAATGCAGCACCCTCCAAAAAACCCTGTTTTTCCCACAAGTTGTTAAAAAATACTGCCCAGCTCTGTTAGGAGCTGGAGCCCACAGTGAGGGGGTATCGTCCCTGCCCAGCCTTGGCTATCATGCGGGGAGCAGGCAGCCTGGGATTCACCTGGGATTCACTGGGGAAGCCAGAAGCCTTGTAAATCAGCACAGCCAGTTGTGTTCCCAGCTTGGGAACTCAGCTCCTTCTGATGGGCAAACCCTGTCTGTTCCAACTACTTCCAAGAAATAATAAATGCAGATGTACAGACATTCTACTTGGCCTCAGCCTCCTGCAGCTCCCAGCACTGCCATTCCCTCCAGGCAGTACTGGAGTTCAAAGGTTGCCTGTCCCTATGCCATGGGGACAAACTAGAAATATTTGGAGCTGACAGAATTCCAAGGCCTAAAAGCCACGACTTTCATACTCATCACCCAAACTTCCCTCTTTGTCAGGCTGTGCACAAGCAGGAATTGCGGGTCATGCTCCCTCTGCCTTGCTGGTGCTGGGGACAACCCTTACACAGAGACTGAAATTTCAGAGGATAAGCAACCCTGAAGCCATGAGTGTACAGAGAATTTCACTTGCCTGTGGGGCATGTAGTTCACATAGCTGACAAACACTCTGTGTGCTAAATGGCCTGAACCCAAGCTATTTGAAAAGAGCAGGATTTAGGTACTTGGTACATGCAGCTGAGCTGATGGCACTGTAGCATCGTTCATAGCTTCACATTCCATCTCCAACGTGTCAGAGCATTTTCCTACCACAGCAGCGATCCTATTGGAGCCCCAAAGAGACTTAAAAACTTTTTCTGAAAACATTAACGCTATCAGAAGCCATTTTATAAAAGTTGCACAGTGTGGCCGGAGTGGTTATGAGATACACAGAAATCCAAATTTCCTGGCTGTACAAAAGGCAGAACAGTCATCCTTCAGCTTCTCTTTACAGACCAGAATTTGCAGCCGTATAAAATCCACTTCCAAGTGTCTGACACAGCGAGCCTCTTGCACTGCCAGGGTCACTGCCCAGTGTGCCCACACACAAAGAGCTGTGAGGGAACCCTGCCACAAGGCTGCAGGCAGAACGTAAGAGAAAGTTTGTACCAGAACCCTGCTTTGAAGGAAATGTGAAACAATACCTGTTCTCCATGACAGCCAAGGGAAACTTTATCAAAGATGTTGGATTTGTCAGCAATAAATCAAAGCAAAATTTTGAGAGTGAAACCTGACACCTGCCAGGGCACAAGACCTTGGTTTTAGAAACCCGTCCTTGTCATGAGCTAATTTGCTTCTTTTTCAGTCTGGTGCTACCCATCTAACAAGAGAAAAGGAGTGTTATTCCATGTTTAGCATCATGTGGATTAAACAAAGCTTCCTTAGCTAGGAGGCTCCCATTAGTGAATTTGTGCTCTGAGCAAAACCCCAGCTGAACTGTGAGGTGCCTTTCCTGCTCTTAGACAGAGATACCAATTTGTGAGTCATCAGCTTGAGGTGGAGAAGAGTCAGAAAGTTGATCTGAGAGCCTGTATGTGGACATAGCTATTATTTGCCGTGGTGTTCAAGCAGCCACTGCAAGACCTGTCCCTCTGTTTTAATTGCCCTGGCTCACAGGGTCTAAGGCCAAGAGCTATGACTGAACTCCTTGAGTTCATCACGGAACAGAAACATCTGATCTGTAGCAATAACACTGAAATGCATCGAGAAATTTATATCCCTCTATGGGGGAAAAAATCACCCCCCCCAGATCCAGGCTGGCAGTGAACAAGGACTGAGTGATGTAAATCCACCTTGTGCTTGCCACTCCCCCAACCTGCTGGTAGGTGCCCATGGAGCTGGAGCCATTCCTGCCTGCATCCAATCCTACTGCTGGGAATAGATGAGGATGTGCTGGGAACTGTGAGGACAGTCACATGGGCTTCCAGCTTATGTGCTGAGAGCTCCTGAGAGATGCTGCTTGGAAGATGGTCACATCTTAATGAGATTATCTGCTAGCATTTTGTCTGGCCCCTCTTCTACTGTATGTGCTGTATCATGAACATATATATGTATAAATACGTGTTTTCCCCTCTTTCAAAGCCTCTCTCCCCATTATCAGTGATAACACGGAGAGTTTTGAGGGCTTTGTCTTTTCAAAGCGATTATGATGATGTGCACCCTGTGCTCCCGAGTCCCCGCCCCGGCAGGCACAGACGAGTCCCGCTGCTGCGAGGTGACAGCTCTGTCTGGCTCTGCGGGGCTCCGGCGCTCAGAGCTCCGCGAGGTCATCGCTGGAGAAAACCTTGATGGTGATGTGACCCGGCACCTCGGCTGCTTCCTGGCCGCCTCTCCCTCGGAGCTGCAGCGTCTGCTGCTCTCGGGGGTCACTGGGGGAAGCTGCCAGCACTGCCTGCCCCAGGAGCTGGTCACACAGGATGTTGCTGTTCCAGACCTAAAGACAAGGGAACAGAAAAGAACCCAGCTGAAGTGTTGCTGCTCTCACATTCCATCTGCAAGGGCAGTGCTCGAGGATGGTCACCCCCATTAGCCCCCTGAAAAAGCAGTGAGGAGTGGGCGTACATCTAAATTTAGCTAATTGTCTAGAGAGCATGTGGGAGAGTCTGGATTTGCATGCTCATTTACATACTCTATGCAAATAAGGAGTGAATGCAGCTTTTTGCTTTCTAGGTCACAGCTTGCCTTTGGTTTTGTTTCAAATGCTGACTCTGGACAACACGTGGCTTTTCTTTGTCTCTGTTTCATTGGGTACCATATAAGGCAAAAGGTAATTCCAAAAATTCTTTCAAAGCCTTGGAATGAAATATGCCTTCAGATTCCTAAGTGCCATCAGCTGGTGTTTATGGAGCAGACTTAGACTGGAGAATCAGCAGAACAGCTCCAGGCATAACTCACTGAGGGGAGCAGAGATTCTCACACTTCGCTCCTGGGTATCAGTCATACAAAGGAAGAGCTGGCACAGGTGAAGCCCAGTGATGCTGCTGTGCTCCCCTTCCTGCCCTCAGCGGCCTGTCCTGTGTGGTTTGTCTCACCTGGATTGTGATAGGACTGTCAATGTTCTTCTTGTAAAAAATCACTTGTGTGTTGAAGACGGGACTGGTCGTGTCGTGCTGCACAGGGGAGCGCACATTTTGGTTCTCACACTTGACAAGCACATAGGGATCTGCTCCTAAAACACAAACAGCAGCACAGCTCTTAGGACAAAGAACGGCAGCTGAGACCTGCCCAGAAACCCAGGAGAGAATTCCCTCCTGTGCCTCACAGCACTGCTGCTACTGAGCACAGGAACAGGGAACTGGAGCACGCTACAGCCACTGTTACCTGCCCAGGTGAAAACACAGAATCATGGAATGGTTTGGGTTGGAAGGGACCTTGAAGACCATCTGGTTTCAGTTTCATGCCCCTGCCATGGGCAGGAACACCTTCCATTAGACTCGGTTGCTCCAAGCCCCATCCAACCTGGCCCTGGACACTTCCAGGGATGGGGCAGCCACAGCTTCTCTGGGCAACCTGTGCGAGGGCTCCACCCCCCTCACAGGGAAGAATTTCTTCCCAATATCCCATCTAACCCCGCCCTCCGTCAGTGGGAAGCCATTCCCTCTTGTCCTGTCACTCCAAACTGTTGTCCAAAGTCCCTCTCCAACTCTCTTGGAGTCCCTTTGAGTACTGGAAGGGGCTCTAAGGTCTCCCTGGAGCCTTCTCTTCTCCAGAATGAACAACTCCAACTCTTTCATTCTAGCAGCAACTGGGTGCTCAGAGCTGGAAAGCAGGCCCCATTTGCTGTGAAACCAGCTCACTCCTAGACAGGGATCATGATCTTCCCACATTCCCTTGCTGTGCATCCTCCTGGCTCATCTAACAGGAAGTTTTCAAAGTGAGTCTCTGAGCTTCCCGACACTGCTCTAAGATGTGACAGCCAAAATGCATCTGTGCACATGACATCTGATATGAAGTTCTGGGTGCCTTGGCCAAAATGAAAGGTAAAATCTGTTCATCTTCCACAATTCCTGTGTAGGGTAAGGACAGGAACTGCACGGAAATGCTTTTAGGTCCCTGAATGCACACGTCAGTGGCCACCCTTAGACTGCCAAGCTAGAAAGAAAGTGCTGTCTCTTGTACTCAGATATGAGCGTTAGTGTTAAGAGGTAGTTTTCAAGAAGCAGTTTCTCTTCGAGAAAGCAAAATGTTGTCAAAATACAAACACATTTTCTACAAGTGCACTGGTTTCAAGAAAGTTTTCTGTGGAAAACTGTCAAAGCAAATCCTCCCCAGTTTGTCATTTCATTCCCATAAACCTGAGACAATCTATTCAGTTCTGTCATTTGGATTGATGTAATTCTAAAGTTTATGTTACCACAACTATGATAGGTCTAGTTAATATTTTAAATTACACTTGAATCACACCTGACCTACTGAGATTATTTAACCTTCTAGAAATGCTTTGTTGTTTTTACACTGAGCATTTTTATTTATTATTAATGTTGATATTTTCTTTCCCTTCCAGTAAAGAGCAAGAACCAATTTGGAAATGCCTATCTTTATCCTCAAATAGAATGGGCCATTCCACTCTTTAGTTAACTTCTAATTAGACACAGGCAATACCATTTTTTGTATTTCAACACAACTATCTCCTGTCCATTCCTGTTGTTAACGACAGCATACCTGTTTTTACATACGTTGCTACTTCTTCTATACAGATTTTAAATAAAACCACTGAGTGCGTGTAAGAGTAAGTCAGGCTCACAATAGTTTCTTACACATTTCTTACACACATTTTGTCACCATCTAATTGCAAATGCCACCGCTGGAGTGACAGCACTAAGGCAGCTTTAGTTTTTTAACAATCCATACCCAGGATGATTTTCCTCAAACACATCACTCATTTACAAGAACAAATACCAACACCTCACACAAACAAACCACAAAGCAGCTGCATCCAAGCCAGAGGGAGTCACTTCCCTGTACAAGACACAGATTTTTCCGTATGCTGCACTGTGGTCACACCTGGCCAGACCTGCCCCAGGCCCATTATGCTGACAACACCTCACAGTTCTGTAGCAGGTGACAGAGTATTGGCTTCTCTGATAGGCAAGTACTTTCTGTGTCACTGAACGTGTGAATTTAGCTCTGGGGCATGGGGTGGCACCACGCAGTGGGATCAGGGATGGAAAAGCTGCCCTCTTTGCTAAGCAGTTGGGAAAATGGGTCTGAATAAAATTGGGTCTTGCATGTCACCCCAATGGTGTCAACTGCTTTGTCTGAGGGCAAAGAGCAGAGCAACATCCGATCACTAAGAGTAACTAAGAGATAAAGGGCATAAGGAGGGTTGGGGAAAGGACACAGAGCATAAAGAGGTGACAGGTGTATCTGCTGAATGGATGAGGGAGTAGGTAAGTGAAAGGAAAAGATATTATTTGAAAAACATTCAAATTCTCAGCAAGAGCTCAAGAAATGGAGGGAGGCAGAAGAGGAACACAAAAGGTTCCTGCACAGCATGACCCCATGATGGCAGGGCTGAATGGTCAGTTATATTAGGATTACTGACTCCAGTTCCAGAACAAAAGGAAGAAATGGAAGAGAGGCATATGGGGGATGAGACAAGGGATGTTCTCTGCTATGGCTGATTTATTTACAGGACAGAGATAAAGCAGAAAGGGCTGCTCACATGGAAAAGCAACATCCTAGTGTTGGCCATGAGCTGGGAATGAAAACAACTGGAGCTGCTACTCTGGCAACTGCCCTGGCAGTGGAAGGAGGGCTGGGTTCAGTTTTCAGGCACACATATGGCTCCAGCTATGCCCTGAACACTACATTGTGTGTAACAGCTCTCTCACCTCAGTCCTGGCCATACTGCTGCTTTGGGAAGTTGTACAAAAGAAAAGTGTGAAGGAAAAAGCTGGAATTTGTAAAAGCCAGAAACACCTGAACAACGATGACATCTCTAAAGCTTAAAGAAATCCATGATCAGTAGTCTAAGGCTGCTTGAGTTCTTGAGAATTGCAGTGAGGATCTAACATCCACATTCTTCTGCACTGTACCAAAACAAAAAGCTTTCTAGAAAACATTCTTGAGAAAAAGTTTCCAGAGGCATTCCCACTCCTCTCCAGCTGAATTGCTTTTACTGGTACACGGAGAGCTCTGACACAGTCACTGGAAAGGGCATCGAACAAACAGAGTAGACACAGTGCTGAGACACAAGCACTGCTCTGGGTTGTTTTGCCTCCTGCTGGTGAGTCTTAGCTTCTCCTTCCTTCTATTTCTCAGGCTGCTCCAAAGGCAGCTTCAACAAAAGGTACCATATTCTCTGCTTATCAGGTCAGTCACAGGCCTGTCCGAGGATCGCAACACTCAGTTTGGAACAGAAGTAGTGAAAAACAATTAAACGTGAAAATTCAACACAGAATTTCAGCAAGGAGACTTAAAATGCAAAAGGTTTCTCGAAGAGAAACTCTTGGGAAAAAGGTGTGACAGGCAGTAGCGACAGCAATTTTTAAAACAGGCTTGGAAATGAGACAGAAAACCTCCGAGCACCCAGAATTTCCTTATCATCCTGCAGATCTGCCACTATGTTTGGCTCATAAACAGCTAGATCCACTTCAGAACAAGCTAACTTGGAGAGGTACCTCCACGAGGAGCAGCCTGTGTGCATTAAGGATTGAGTCTGGGCAGTTAGATCCATCCACTATTCTTTACAACAGCAAACCATCCATTATTTTTTCTGGACAGGGCAATGGATCAGTGATGGCACCAAGGAGGAGCTTTCCAATATACATTTAAAATAAAGATTAAATAACCTTCCTCTGGCCAGCAAGAGGGCTCTGATGACAAACAGTTTATGAACCAGCACTGGCTGTGCAATTCTCATTCTCTTCCAGCTTTGTTTATGTAGCTATTTAGAAATTTGTGCTAGGCACAACTCTCAGATGACAGTGATGGGCTTATGTGAAGAACAGTGCACTCAAGTCTCAAATCCTTGATTCTCTGTTCAGGCTGCTCTTTCTGCATCTGCATACCCCAATACTTAGAGACATCCTGAAGTTTTCAGGGCACTTTGCCCTATTCAGATGGAATGCCAGTCTCAGTTCTCAGAAGCTCCAGAATGAAGCTCTCCTTTATCTCTCCTCCTTTATCACCAGGGTTTGTCTTCTCTCTATGCTAAGGGATGACAGTGACAAACCAGGCAGGTGGCTGGCCAAGGCAGAACACGGTTGACAGGTGACAGAGACTGAGCACAAGGAAAGAGGCAACTGGAGAGCTGAGATGCTGCCGATCAGAAGGCGCAGGAGTCAGGAAGCCCTGGTGAAATGCAGTGGGACTAACTGGAACACAGCAGCTCTCTTAGAAACAAGTTGCCAACAACCTTTGTACCAGAAAATGAGTAACCTTTGTGTGAGGTCCTCCTAGCAGCAGGAGGACACAGCCACTTCATCTACCTGTTTTCTGCTTGAATAAACATATTGACTGGGCCTAATCTGAAAGCAAACCTCTCCTTGTCACTCCCAGTGGCAAGTGCTGTGTGGTCTCTTCCCTCATCTCACAGTGCTAGCTAGACAGGGGACTGCTGTTGATTTTTAAATCTAGTTCCCATCAGGAAATGCTCCAAGACCAGCAGGTAAGGCCAGTATTATAGTAACTACCCGTGTGACTTTTCCAAATTCCTGGGTGCTGTTTCTTCTTAAAGTAAGCATGGAAGAGAGTCCAGATGTGGATCCAAAGAAGTCAGAGAGGAGATTAGGGATGACCAGGAGTTCCATTCTTCTGTGGCAATACTAGGAAGCAGTCTTGGAATGTGGGATATTTCCTGTCCCTGGACACATTAATTTCTAGTCTAAGTTTACAATCAGTATGTTTCAAGAAATTTCTATATCCAATCTTTTGATCTATTAAACAAACAAAGTGAGAAACATTACCATACCCAGCTTTTTCTGCTACCAAAAATGGACTTTAGTATCAATCAGAAGCTTTGCCAAGTTTCCCAGCAAGGTGCCCTTAGAAGGCAGTGTGCCAGGTATGGACATTACCCTGATCTTTGCACAGCTTGCTTTTATTGTCTAGCACAAATGTCAGCAGTGTGCATTTGACTGCATGGGGGTTCTATTTACACATTCTCCCTACTTCATTTCTCTGAAGTTGCTACAAGATGTGGCATTCTCCAAGACAATCTATAAAGGTGTTTTGTGAGTACTTCATGAGTTGGAGACACTTACAGAGAAAAAAAGGCTAATAAAGAAAGAGTCAAACAGGGATTTCACAGCAGAATTCAAGATAATGGGGAAGCCACTGAAGTGAAGTAACTCAGCTCTCCTTCAGAGCTCTCTGAGTGGATGAGATTTGGAATTTCAGGCTGAAAAGAGGCAAAGGCTTTTACTTGAAAGCTTTATGTTGATACAAAAA
This sequence comes from Manacus vitellinus, assembly GCF_001715985.3. Taxonomy (NCBI): domain Eukaryota; kingdom Metazoa; phylum Chordata; class Aves; order Passeriformes; family Pipridae; genus Manacus; species Manacus vitellinus. The sequence continues at coordinate 8,759 of NW_021940704.1, forward strand.
GAAAGTATTTTAACATTTTTGGTGAAGTTTTATTCAATGTCAAACAATAAGATTCATCTAGGTTTTGTGTTCACATCCCTGTATGTTTCTGACAGATTTAAAACTGGTACAGTGTTTCACACAGGGAAATGGAAACACTTCAGAAAAAATTTACAATGATAGACTGATATTTCTTCAGCCACTTGATGGATTGAATACTAATTCCCAAATAGTATCACTTGATCCAATTATTCACTTTTTCAGCAGATAGAATAATCAAGCAGAAATTTTGCTTAGGTTTCAACAGGAAACCTCTGGGTCCATTTCCAACAGACTGTTCTTTCCACGCCTTTTCAGTTCTGTCAGGGTAATCATCAGCCCAACACTGGTTGTTGAAACCAAAGTGGAAGAATATGTTTCAGTTCAACCTGACCGTGTGTGATAGTACTGGGTCCTAAAGGTATTTGACTATGGTGTGGTTAAAATATCTATTACACATTGTGTGTATATTCCTGAGGGTCTGTGTCATGATGCACCAAATCCCACAGCGCTCTGAGCTGAAGCCTGGTCTTTGGCATCTACAGGCAATTGGTTCCTATTGGATCTTGTCAGCTCTGTAATTGTGCTAAAGACTGTGCAATGCCAAGGGTGGAAAATTGGCTTTGGTTGTTTTACTGAAGGGAACATTAGAGAAAAATGTTTAAGGAATTTTAAAAGCAGAAAAATCCATTCTTAAAAATTAAAAAGTCCATCACAGGGCAGGAACATGCTGACTCTTTCCAATGCACTGCTCTGCTGCTCTTGTCACATAAAGCCCCTTTGGTTTCACCCATCCACCCTGCCTGGTTGAGAACAGTGAGCCAAACCTCATCGTGCTTGGTTGAGGTGTTTGTGGCTCTTGTTTTTCAAGAAAATTACCAAGAAATATGAACTGAGTCCATTTTCTGCATCTCTTCCCACAGAGACAACCACACTTGACAGAAAGTGGCTTTCCCAGTGAAAAGTACATTCAGTCACCACTCAGTGGGTGCCAGGACGTAACAGTTGCTGTTTTGCATCCCCATATTCATCTTATCTCTCCTCTGGAGTAGATTTTACAACATGATGAAAAAAAATCCCATAAATCCTCAGTTGTTTGGATAATTTCTGACTGCTTATGTATCAAATCATCTTTAGAGGACTGGAAAGCCCCTTCCACTCTTCGAGGTTCACTTTCCACTTACCGCCCGATCTGTCTTGCTTCTGTAAACCCTCTGCAGAGTGAACTTTGATTTGGGTGACTCTGCGTGGGTAGCCACAAAGAAGACTCCAACATGTCATTTTAGGCTTATCTGCCTTCAGCTCCCTGAAAAATAGTGGGAAAAGCAACTGAAGCAGAAGAACATCAAGTAAACAATCAAGTGTTGTGGAAATTCAGCATTTTTAGAACATGAGATTCGTACTTTTTCCTCATCTGCCATTTTGCAATTCTGTGGTGGAGAAATGACAGATGTGAGAAATAAAAATAGAGAAAACCAAAGTAAAGCAAAATCGCATTAACTTTGCACAGCTTGATTTTATTGTGTAGCACAAATGTCAGCAGTGTGCATTTGAATTTACACATTCTCCTTACTTCATTTCTCTGAAGTTTCTATAAGATGTGGCAGCAAATGGGGTGAAAAAAACCCTTTAAATATTTGAAGATAGTATCATAGCAAGAAAAAAATTCAGTGGGACTGGTTTCATGAAACACTGGTTTTACCCTCACAGCGACCACTGGTTTCAAAGGAGATGGTCCCAGAAACAAATAGCTGTAAACATGAACACCAGTGCTCGGCGTTCTGACCTGCAACTGAGGCCACTGCAAAAGCCAAACTAAAAATTCAAAAGACACAAACTGAATTGTCCATGAGGTCCCTAACTAAAAATGTCCTGACCATGTACAAACCCCAGTGATCTGGAGATTCCCAGAGGTGACCTGACCGTCTCAAGCCCTGGCCTATTCTGGAGCAATATGAACGAGTGAGTCAGGGGCGTTTGAGCACAACCAGGCAACCAGTCCCAAGGAGGTGCAGCCAGTGAGTGCTAGCAAAGATCTCCTGTAGCTGTGGGTGCAGCCTACCTGAGTTTGGATGGCACGTCTGTGAAGAGCCTCAGGATAAACTTTGTGGCGATGCCCGGATGGTAGGTGGTTGGGATGAGGACGTAGCGGCCTTGCTGAAGGATCCTCCTCAAGAAGACAGTGCGTGTGTTGATGTACGGAGACGTGGCCACTCTCTCCTGCACAGTGAGCTTGTGCAGCCGATAGCTTCTGTTATCCTCCACCTACAGCCACAGGGCAGGATAGGGATTAATGGAAGGAGGGATAGCAGTGCTAACAGGCAGGATTCTCCCTGCACATTGAAGCCAGGTAAAACCCGGCAAGTGAATTTAGTAGAGCAATGTGAGGATTAGAGAGAGTTAACACAAGATGCAGGTTTTGAGCAAGGCATAGAAAACTTAGTATTAAGAAATAGCAGAGGCAATAAATTCACTAGAATACAGGACACTCTGACATGAGGGAACATGAGCATGAACGGGAAGAACTAGAAATGCTAGCACACACAAAAAAGGACATATGGAAGAAAACAAAGGGAGATAAGAAAAGGGACAAGTCAAGAAATCAGGTATTCTTGCCAGATACTGAAAATCCCTGCCAAACGCACAAGGAAACTACCCAAATTAGGGAAGGTTCAAAAGTTTATGAAGATGATGATGAAAGGACACTGAGTTCATGATGAAGTAGGACAGGAACGACCACCAAAGTTCTCCCCAAATTAAAGACCACGCCTCTAACTCCGCCTGTTATGAATATTAAAAGTATATGTTGCAATGTAATGAATATTCATAATATGTGATGCAATTGCTTGGCAAAAAGTGTATAAAAAGCTCAATTGTAAGTTTCTCGATGGAGCAGTTTGTCCAGGGCGACCTGGTTGCTCCCCAGCCGTGAAAATAAATACCTCCTGCTCATAGACTGAAAATTCTGTCTCTGAGCAGTTTCTCCGCGCCTTCTTCGGGGCACAAATTGGCATCAACATCACACAGCCTTTCATGGCCGGAAAACACAACGTGCAACAAAGGCAAATTGGTTGGCAAATGTTTTTTCACCCACTGAAGCTGTGGCAGAGACAGCCCTGATGGGCACCCCAGTGCCCCTGAGGAATTGGACTTTTTTATTTGCCTTTAAAACGTTGCTACTGCAGAGAGCTGTGGAAGGCTCCTGCCAGGGGATTGAAAACAAGGCTGAGGGGAGGAGGCCATAGCCCAGGAAGTTACGTTTGTGGAGGCCCGAGGGGTGAATCTCGGGAATGTGATGTTTATGTCCTGCGTCAAAGGAGGCCCTTTGCACACACACCCACCACTACCTCGAGAAGGCCTCACTCATAGCAGGGGTGCCCCCAAAGCACTCCCCAAAAGCCTAAATGGCTTTACAAAACCCAGCACCTCTGAAAAACGGCATTACTGTGCAAAAAACAGTCTCCCCACACACACAGGGGAAGTGCCAGGAAGGTTTCTGAGGCTATAGAAACCTGCTGGACTTCATGTTTCAGAGGCTTCTCTCCCCCACCACTCCCTGGCAGACCAAGACTCCAGTGAGAACAACCACCAAGTTCTCTGGAGACCTTTGGGTGTCTCAGACAGGCTGAGATTCCTCTGCCTCCTTTCTCTAGGATGGAGAGAGCATTCCAGCCTTTCACAGCAGGCTCTCAATCCAGGTGCACACACCCGTATTTTCGTTGCCCTTTTCTGAATACAAAAAAAAACAAACCACAAAATAACCATTTATGTTTTGTTCTAAGCCCTGAAGTTGTGCTTAACTATTAACATCCTCTCCAGGGGACTGGTATTTGCCACAGCACAGTTAAAATATAAACCTATTTCTTAAGCAGCTCTTGAGGGCAAAGGCAGCCCTACCTTCTTTTCTGGCAGTTCTCTTCCCAAGGCCTTTAGTCTTGTTAATGAGCCTGGTGGGTTAGAACATTTTTGAAATAGAAAACTTATTTAACAGAAGTAAAGATAGATACTTTTCTGAAGGCGTGATTTTCTTTTCCAAGCCTTTCCAAATTAGATATACAGGCATGAGCAAGGCAAGGAAAATTATGCCACTTTCTGTAATGACACTTTTCAATATCTGTGGTTAACAGGTGATTTTCAAATGAATAGGTGTGATGTAGATGTCAGCAGCTCTAACTGACTGTTTAAAATTGACATTTTTTTACAGTAGAACCATAGTGTAGTCCCACTAACTGTAGCAGCAGATGATAGGATTTATCCAAATCCTCAGTAAAAAAATCAGAAAAATAGCTGTTTCTTTGCTTCCTTCCTTCTCAAGTTCAGGTATTTTCATTTTAATCAATTTGCCCTGAGAGTGCAATTAAATTACCTTTTGGGATCCCTGTGGTTCCTTTTCCCATATATTGATTTCCCACTCACTACTCCAGCTTTTGAAAACATTCTTTTTTCTAAGTGGCAACAGAAAAATGGCAGTCTTTTCAACCTCATTCACTTAGCTGTATTTGCTGATGAAATGGAGGCAGAAGCCTTTGGTGAGAAGGAGAAAAACACCCCTCCATGTTTCAAACATTAATATTATTTTGCCTTTCTCTTGAAAGCTTGGGGTAGGAAAAGCACTTAACATTCTTTTACAAAAGGGAAAAATTACTTACGGTCCTTTAGTTCAAATAGACTTTGAACTGAACTAAGTTCAATTTAGTTCCAATAGTCTGTCTAATGTCAGCTCTGCTGGTGGATTGCAGTGCCCATGCGAAGTTCGTGTTGAGTGGAGAGCCAGGCACCACGGGGATCGTGGCTCTGTCTGCCAAAGATCTCATGGCCAGGGTGAAGCAGGACTGAACAAACTCTGCACCAGGAGTGCAGGTGGCTGCCTACCTTGAATATTTCAAAGCCAATTGGGATGCTGTCTCCTCTCCCTTCTTTCTTGTATTTGCGGCGATCCTCCTGTTGTAACGAGACCAACACTTTGTCCTCAGTCTTCTTGACATCAAAGATGTACTAAGAGAAGAGAGAAGAGAGTGAGCTGTTAAAAATGCCCCAGGATACTGAGGATAAAGCCATCACCAAGGAAATATGTGCATCCAGTGAGGCAAATAGAAATGTATTTGGGGATGGGAGGAGAGTTCTTCATATAACAGGTATTCCCAGCAATTCCCAGCTGAAAAGTAATGCTAATAGTGAGGATCTTTAAACCAAAAGTATCAAAGACACTGAAAAAGTAATCCTAGTGATAGGACAAGGGAGAATATGCTGCAACACCTAGTAAGGCACATTTTAATTCATGTCTCTGTTGAACCATATGCAGCGTTACCTGATCAGAGTGTTCCAGGGCAAATGGAGGTAGAGGAGGGGAACAAGAGGAACCAAGAGAGCTCTCTTGGTCTGATGAGAGCTCTGCAACTGTGATCTTACTTCTGAGGACATTTCAGCTGTCTTAATGGGTAACGATCTAAAAGCCAGCAGGTGTCTGTAGGAATACACTTATATTTGGCTTAAATTCCCTTATCAAGAGGGACTGGAAGTGTCACAATCCCTCTCTGTACAGGTAAGCTCTACAGAAGGCCTCAGTGTCAGGCGTTTCACTCAGGGAGGACGGACAGGAATTGTCTCTAGATTATGGTAGGGTGTGCCACAGTAATTTATAATGGCAGATAATACAATTGTGTTCCAGCATTGCTATAAAGAGCCTTTTAATCAACTAGCCCAGAGATAACAATGGAATAAAAAGGACTTCCATTGCATCAGGCATGCACTGAACTGTAATGTGTATATATTGTTTTCTGTGGCAGCTAAACACTTACAAATGAGACTCGGACAAGCACTTGGAATACATTCAGAATCATACAGGGGAACACCTCTGGGAATAAGGCACTGACAGAAGACAGAGCAGTGAAGAACTGCTTCTGCATCTACACCTACATGGCAGGATGAGCTGGGAGTCTGAGATTCACTCCTGATCTGAAGAGCAGAGGCTGCACTGCCCAGTATCCTGCTATTAAAACAGAGGGGTGCAGGCAGAAACCTCCCTTGAAAGTGCAGAGAAGCAGATACAAAAACATCTTTAATTAATCTAGAGAGAAAGGTCAATTTTCAAAGTAATGACTAACACAGTAAGTGCTCAGCTCTCATTGACAGTAATGGAAGTTTTATGCCTGAATTTGCATGTGCTGGGATGAAAACATACCACATGGAGAAGGGCAGGAAGATGAGAAATGGAGTTGGAATGGATGAATGGATAAACTGAATAGCTTGAAATTACCAGGTAGGATGAGACATGGAAAATTCTGAAATGCTGATGAGAGGGTGAGCTTGGGTAAGAGACCAGATACTTTCAGAATCTTAGATTAATGCCAAGGAATACTAACTAAATACAGTGGATCAAATCCTCAGGCTGTTTAAGGGTGTTAAATGAATGAAGCTCTGTCATTGGAAAATCAGACTCGTTGCTTTTCTACAACTGGTAAACTAAAAGAAGTCCAGGAAGGATGTCAGTAATCCTGGTGTGTTTGACTCATCAGCCCCAAACATAATCAGTCCCAAACAAATATCTCAACTACTGAGAGATTTCACAGAAATCACTGAAGCACAGCACACTCCCAGGAGACAGACACTGGCAATCAGGTTTTTTGCCAAGTACTCACTGCCAACTCCCAAATGGGTGGATACTTCAGAAGCCTCAGCTCAAGCCTCACAAAATACAGGGGTTCCCACCTGGGGATTCTGAAGGAAGGTCTCTCTGTTATCAAAGCAGCCACCAGAGCGATTTAGCAGAGGTTCTGAATTTTTTGTCCAAGCCCCATGCATCATTTTCTTCTCCCAGGTCTTGTGGATGCTGAAGTAGGAGGTATTCACAATCCGGCAGATGTCCACATCTGTGAAATTCTTACACCAGTCCTCAAACGTCATCCTGTTCCATGGGACACCAGGAAAGTAGTGGCTTATTTAAAAATAAACTGTGATACTCATGCAAAGAGCCAAAATAACACACAAAATCTTCCAGTAATTTAAAAGGAGGCATTGCTCAGCTGTCCAGAGGACAAACTGATTCAGTGGGAAGCTCTGCATGTGGAAATACTTGTGAAGCCACAGTCACACACTCTTAGAGCTTAATTTAGAGAAATATCACTTATTATGTGTTTGGTCAGGTCTGGATCTGTTCTGTTGCATCTCCTAAGCCTAGAGGACAGGTTGTATCTACCAAGCTGGGTTTGGTAACATATATTTTGCAAAGGCAAAAGAGATCACCTGCAACCAAAGCATGATCCACTCTTCATTATTACGGTCCTTATCATCACATCTGTCCTTGAGCACAACTCAAATCTCTGTGCTCTGGACACAGCTTTTATGTAGCACCATCTCACTGCTGCAACCTGTGCCTGCTGAAGCAACAGGCTGGATTGCAGGGCAGTTAAAAAACATTCACCTCCCCCAACAGCTTGGGATCTCTGAACTGCCATCGTGCCTTGGCTTATTAATGGCCCAGAGCCAAACTCTGAGGTTGCCAGTTCTGACAAAGCCAGCAGAAGGCTTTTCATACTAAGCACTGCCAGCACACTTGATGCAGTATTGACAATCTACCGAAGAAGTTGCTGGACTAAGTATTTGGTCTTTAGGCAAAGTGAAAATTAATAGGATTTTAGAGATTCTGTAGATAATGAACGCTCCTCATGCCCGTGCTGGAAAACACCAACAAATATCAAAATTCATTGGCTGCAATTCTATTTATAGATAACTCAGGCACAGCAGTCAGTGAACAGGTTTGATTGTGTGTTCAATACCTGGAATTTTGTCATGTAAACCAGCATGTGTTGTCTGGATTCTGAGTGAATGTCCTAAATATAGGTAATAGAATTCGAGGGCATTTGAAACTTATATTTACTAATAGCTACTAATTTTGTTCTACTAGTTTTTAATCTGTTTTTTCTATTCTTCTCTCTCATCCCTTGAGACTTTAAAAGAAACAGAGCTTGTGCCAGGACTGGATAATCTTATTCATTTGGGAAAATTGTTTTGCAGCTATTAAATGGCAGATTTATTACTCACTGTAGCTAGTGTCTCCAAACCCTTCACACTCACCAGAACTCCCCATCATTCTCCAGAACGAGCCCTAAGCTCTTGCGTTCTGAATCGCTGACTTTCTTCCACTCCTCAGAACTAAAAGGGGGAAAAAAAAGAATTAAAAAAAGAGAACAACAAAGATGATTAATAAATTAAATGCTCTCACTTGGAAAAAAATTAGAAGTAAAAATCTCTCATGGCCCATTGTTTTGAAAGTAACATCAGAGTACTGAAAAGGCAGATGATATTCAGGAAGAAAATGTGAGGCTTGCAGGAGGAGTTTTAAACCATTAATTGATTTGAAAGCTACTAAAAAAGGAAGAGATTAATGGGAAATTGGCACAACTAGAGCAGAACCTTATTGATTTCCTTTATTACACTCTCCATTAGGATGCTTTAAACACTTAAACAGCTGGTTTGGAAGGTCATAGGAGATTGAATCCATTCCCTGAAGGCCCTTCAAATGAAATCTGGTTCTCCTCAGGAGATTATTGGATTCTTCACTTAGACCAGTGTATTCTCTTTGTCTTTTAATCACCTTAATAAACAGGCCTGAGATTTCCCCAGAGAGCCTTTGAGAAGAAACTGCTGGAGCATGAGCCTAGTGTCCAGTTTCCAGAGGAACACTGCACTGCACAGACACCTCATTGCCTGCATGAGCTTAGTGCTCTGCCTTGGCCCCTGCAGGCACCTGCCTCTTCCACTGACTGCAGGGGAGCACAGACCCAAAACACATCACTCGTGCTGAAATCCAACAACAGGCTGCGTGAGCCCCTTCCCTGATGTCTTACACTGGACAAACAGAGCCACAATTCCTCATTCCCTTTCCAAAAGTACTTGGAGGCTAAAGCTGAAGGTGGTTGGCAGGAGGGAAGGGAGGTTGTTTACTATAACAGACATTTTCTTAACCCATTTGGAAATTGTCAGTTTAATTCTGTGAGGCCAAAAGCCATGGTCCAACCTCAGAATCCTCAGTGCTTCCACTGGGCATGAGTGGCAGCTGTGCCAAGACACACAAGCCAGTGGAGAAGCCCAAGGGTTTAAGTTAAAAAAAGACACAGTAGCTCTTCTGTGCATTCTTTGCATTTCACCTGGACCAATCTCTTCGAAAGTAATAGATTTCTGCTAGCTAAAATATAGGATGTAAGAAATTAATACGAACTGTAACACGTTTTTCATGTACAAATCACCTGTGATGGAATATATCCCCTCCAGCGATCATTTCTGTTGCTTGTAGAGGGGACTGCTAAGACCACATGAATATTCATTAGAAAATAATTCAAGAAATCACAAATGTAGCAATTTTACAGCATTTTTCACCAATCACTTAAATTATCTAAGAATAAAAGACTCATGGCACCTCCAGCAGCTGGCGATTACAGACGAGAAACTGAGTCACAGACAAACTCAGTGGTGAAGCTGGGAACAAGCCTCACGTTCTTGACTCATCTCCTTAATTGTGGGCTGTTTTTCAGCCCGTGTGCCAAGTGTGCCAGAACAATGGTGTATACAGCAAACTAAGGTCCAGGAAGCCGTAAGCTCCTCCAGCATGTGCTCATTTTGTCAGGGAATGCTCTGCTTGGGCGGAGATGGCACAGAGGTTCAGCTGTCACTGAGGATGGCTGTGTCTGAACAGTGTTTAACCACGTATCTCACGTCCAGTGGCCCCAGCACAGTTTCATTCCTTTGACACTGGATTTGCAGCACTTACTTGTCGCTCCAAGCGCCGTTCCATTCTTTTTTTCCCCAGGGATTCCTCAGCCTGATCATGAACAGCTTTTCTGCCTTAAAAGAGAACACGAGCCTTTCTCCAAGGCGCAGCTTCCGAATTCCAGTCACCGAGTAGGCATGGCCAACAACAAGCCCCATCTCTGTCTCCACCTCACTGGCACGGCCAGAGGACACCTGGAGCATGAAGAATGACAATTAAAAAGTAGAACTCACATCACTGAGGGACTCAAGAGCTACAAGCTCAAGGGGCAAGACAAGGAAGGCTTGTTTTCCATTCCCTTCCCAAGTGATTTGACTGTCCAGGAAAATAACAGCACTGGGGCTCATAATGGCTCACTGGTCTGGTGCTGTGCAGGATATTGCTGGACAATTCCTACCAGGCAGAAACCCAGAGCTTAGGGGAATCCTGCCTGCTACAGCCATTTTGTCTCTTCCTGGCCTCAAGAGTTAAAGAATTCCAAAATCTTGTAATCTTTACAAAATTACTCTTCTGGATATTGGTGACTGTGCTCAGGCTGTCCAGTGGTATCCTCAACTGGACACTCCGTAGGGCCTAAGAATTGAGCTCATGAGTCCAGTGGCTGTTTCTGTGTTGGAGTCAATTTGATATCCCAGAAGAACTACTGCTGGTAGATAAAAATAGAGATCACAGGCAATAAATCTTTCTATCCATTTTTCAAACCTGTCCTGTACCTCTCTTACTTGGCAACGGGCAGATCTGCAGGTTTATTTAGGAGCTGGGTTTGCTCCTCATGAACTTCACACAAGCAGACGAGTTTCCAGCAGTGATCAAGCAGTAAACTGTCCTGATGGATGACCTAGGCCTGACCAGAAGCTGATCTAAGAATACATAAAAATTGTCAAGTTCTGAAAAATACAACAATTTCATTTAATGCATCCAAATCTCCTAATCTAAACCCAGAAAAGCAGTATCATATAAAGATGCTGGAGTTGCTTTGAAGGACTGGCCCTTTACAAAGCCAGCACAATGCTGCTTCTGAGCAACACGGGCCAGGCAGGACAGTGGAGAAAATAAAGCTGTGCCAGTGTTATAACCCTTCTTCTGAGCCAGGAACAATCCAAATGGTCCTGCCTCTGGCTTCTTCACATCCTCACTGGAGCCAGCATGGGCATCCTTGTACTGAGCCATAGCTAGAGACTCTCTCATCTATATTGGACTATAACCCATTGGACCTGAAGACACTCACTCCCTTGGACAGCAAGGAAGGAAGATTTGACTCAGTGCAGATCCTTATGTGTAAACTTGTAATAACCTAATTAATGATCAATTAAGCCTTTGCTGTGGCAAAGAGAGCAAGAGTTATGATTCTTAGTGCTATTAATGTAAATATTTAAATATATTATTTATTGTTTATCATTATACAGTAATAATTATAATAAATATATAAATATTTCAATATCAACAAGGACTTATCAGAGTTATGCTAAGCAGACATTTTTACCCATTTAAAAATTTAACTGGTCTAAACAGAGTCCTTCTCCTAAAGCAAGAGTTGCACTGATATAAGAATGTTCAGTTCCTAAAGGTAAAAAATATAAAAAAAAATTTAAAAAAAGGGGAGAATGAGAAATTTATATCAAATTGGAACTAACAGATGGTCCAGCAACTGTGAGAGTCTCACCAAGCCCTCTTTGCCTTTCACCAACAACAGCTCCCAAAGAATCAGCTCATGTGTTACATGGAGACTGGCTGACATTTCCAGTGGGTTTGGGCTTTATCCAGAGTAACACTTTCACTTGCATTTTTCACAACTAAAAGCAAACATAGAGTCCTTGACAGCATGGGAGTCTGTAACTTCTCCTGCTGCCTTTATTACCCCCAGGCTTTTCTTACTGCTGGGCTGCCTTTCCCACCTCCAGAGGCATTTATTTATTTATTTATTTATTTATTTATTTATTTATTTATTTAAATGAGATATTTAAACATCTAGTGTCTGTTCAGATTTCTAAATGGTGATGCTTAGGGTTATTTTGTGATCCAAGGAAAATGGTGACATGCTTGTAAGGCAGCAACGAAGCCACTTGAGTATTAAATATTCTACACCTAGCAAGCTTCATTGTGTGTATAATACATCAAAAAGTGACAAATGCAGACAAACATAGGAAATGCCCCTCTGTAATCAATGATTAGAAGCATTTGTGTTTGATTTGACAGACAGACACATAATGCCAGGAAAAAATGAAAGTGTTACAACTGCCTAATTAATTGCTTTTTAAAATACAAACTTAGCATATCTCCTCACCAGATCCATGTTAAGAAACAGAACTGCCTTAGCATTTGGGAGCAACCTATCGTTCCAGAAACAATGTTTACAACAACAATTCACACCAGGAAGTCTGGTCTGCCAGGCTGGTCTGAGCAAATTGAATGGAATTCTTTCAAACAAAAATTCAGACCTTATGAAAAAGGTAAAACAAAAACCAAAGACCTTGAAGATTTTGTTCAAATTAATCTCCCAGGAGGTACCATGTGTTCTTCTTTGGTATCATGGCACTGGCACAGGGCAGAGCACAGCCAGGGATGGCCAAATGTGCTCAAGCACCTCCAAACACAGCTGCTTTTCTGTTGTTCTAGACAACTCCACAACTACCATGAGACTCACAAGAATTTCTGAATGCATCAGCCCTTTGGGATCCACCACTTTACTGTGGATTTAGCACTTGTGCCACACTATTGCTGTAGCACTTAATACTAGCATGTGAAGTGCTACACTATGACCTTCATTTCACAGATGTGGAAATTACAGCAAAGTGTTTAAGTGATTTAACCAAGTCCACAAAAGATCAGCCTTAGCCAAAGTCTTAAACTGGAAGCAGGGGGCATGCTAAGTGCACCTAAATGCCAACCCTGCAGCTCCTAGAGAATGATCCCTTTCCTGCAGGCTGCACTTTAAAACTCATTTAAAAGGCAACCTTTCAGGAAACATTCAGGCAGTTTGTTAGCCCTCCACGTGTGGTAAGAGCTTCAGGCAAGGTGAGAATTTCAGCACTACCCAGTCATGGCCTGACATTGCAGACTTAGACAGAAGAGGAGTTAAGCCCAGTTGTCACTGGTTTCCCTCCTATAGCAAGAGGCAGTGCAGGGCCCTTGGCTGCCTGTGGTTTGTGAAGTATATGAAACACTTTGGGAGCTGCTACCACAGAAGCCATCCCCTCTCTACTAAGGGAGCCTCAGGGTCCTGGCCCCTAATGTAGGCACCCGAGTTACCTGCCTCACATGAGCCAGTGTAGGCAAGTTTTGCTGGTTAATTCTAATGGGGAGGTTATTAGCAAACAGTACTACCCGAATAACCAGGTGAGCTCAGCCTTTCAGCTCAGCTCCAGTGTGTTACACTGGCTGCACCATCACAACTAAGGTCAAGGAGTCTCAGCAGTTCGGTGTCAGCAGAACTGCTTTCTCTAAACAGATTCCCCTAAGGAATAAAGAAAGTGAACGCTGCCATCTGGCCTGTAAATTAGGGCATTCTAGGTGGATTAACCTCGGGTCAGTACACAACTGTGACCATTGAGAAAGAACAGCATTTCAGACCCACTGCAAAGTGGCAGCACAAGCAGCTTTGAAGTTTTGTGATTGTATTTAGTGGCTCCCAGAGCTGTAGTGGGCTGGCAGCACTGCCAACTTGGTAGATTTCTCCATACAAAGCTTTCAAAAACATATAAATGAAGGACATACTTAATACACTAATAATAGTATTTCTTCCAGAACATTTCAACTGAAATTAACTCCTAAAATCCAGCTCTCTGCACATACCGCGATGGAGCAGCTGATCAACCCGCCTCTTCTATGCACTTTCATCAAGTCTTCAAACAGCTTCATCTGCTCAGAAATAATCTCTCCATATTTGCCCTGTACCAAATCAATAGATTCTGCCACTGCTCCAGTGAAATCCACAATAGCATCTGCAGCACTGCCTCCATCGAGGGCTTCGTAGGATCCAGCCAACCTGGAGGCAACACAGAACATTCTCAGATACCAAGAGGCTGTTACAAGTGCTCTAATTGAATGTAGGTAATATACTTGGGTCTCACCAAGTCAAAACCAAAACAGAACAAGAAAACCCCAGCAGATTGCAGATAGAGATTTCCTGGTTTCTAGGATTGCTAAGGCTTTGGGCTGCTGCAGTTGACTGCATTGCACTCCTTTATGATTCACCCCTCCATGCAGATTAAAGAAGGAGTTTTCAGACTTTCTTAGGTTCTCTACTAGCAGTAACCTTAAAAACTAGGGAAAGTCTGGTAGAACTGAAAGACAAAACAAATAGCTGGATAGGAGGGACAACACTGAGAATTACAAGGGCAATGAACCAGCTCATACTTTGCATAAGCTTTCTCCAGCAGTGCACTCCAGAACTCATTTTTCACATTGGAATGGCAGTAGATCAACTTCCCATCCATTGTTGGCAGCAGATCATCAACAACCACCTCTGTCCATTCTCCAAAGCACCAGAAGCGGAAACGGAAAATCCCAGCATATTTCTCTGGGTTTTTAGGGTCCCATTCTTGTTCATTAAAGTCTGGAATCACCTGAGAAACCATGGAAGGGAAAGTTCAGCAAGTGCACTCTGTTAAGGTTTATTCTGAGGGCAGACTGCCCTGGAGCATGCACTCTGCTGGCATTCAGCTTCATGAGCACTTGACCCTAGATAAATGAAGCAGTGAAAAAAGAGGATGAATTTGGTACAAAGTCCAAATGTAATCCTACATCAAGGAATCTTTTAGGAAAATAAAATTCATATTGATCTGCAGAGAGAGATAAAAAGAACCCCTTGCACTCTCTAGCTTTGTTATATCTGTTCTTTGCTACTCAGTGGGACTGAGGAGTGAGGGGGTCTCATAACAAGAGAAATGAACTTTTAAAGAAAGGGAAGATTTGAGTCTACCAAAATTCACTACTTGTTAGTCCTAGAGGGAAAAATATTAGCTGATAGGCAAGGAAACAGCCAGGGTTTATTAGTTTTATTCCACGCATCATGCACATCTATTACCTACCTGCTGCCATAGGCATTTCCTCAGAGCCAGGCAGGAACATGCAGCCACAAACCAGCAGTTCCCCAGGATGCCCTGGTGCAAGTCATGGGAGCTGATTCCATTCACAAACAGATGGGGGTCTTCACAGAGGTCCTGACAAAACAAACCAGAGATTACTGGACACTCCACTCCAGAAATGATCACAATATCCTTTCCATCAAGAAAAGCAGCAGGAAATGGTGTTACTGACACCTGGAGCCCTTTCTTTATTGCCATGCCCTTGGCTGACATGCTGGAAACCCTCCTTCAGCAACAGCCTGAGCTGCTGCAATGACCCCAAGCACACAGCACCTAAGGAGGCAGAAAATACCTGTCTGTGAAACACACCTTTCATTCTCTGTGTCTCATAATTCTCATTCAACCAGCTCCCATTAGAACCACTCGCTCCTCCTTTCCCATTGCTCTCCTGGCTCCATCTCTATCTACATGCAGATTCCCAACAAAGCACAGCTGGATCTTCCTGTGATGTCTCCCTGCTCCTCCCTATCTTGCCCCTTCCCTGCAGATCAAGGCACTAAAAGGAGCACCAGTATCATAGAGCATAGGAAAGCCAGTATTGTGTTTGTTACCAAGAAATCTTTGGAGACAGTGCTCTTGCTGAATGGATATATATGTGGCCTCACAGTACAAGAGAGAACCTCCCACACAGCACTTCAGCAAACACATAATCTGACTGTCCTTAACTGATATGGAACCTGCTGGTTTCAACCCAGTGATTACTCATGACATTCTCCTCTCAGTCACTGCTCTTCCTGACTGGCTGAAACGATAGCAGTGGAAGGAAATTCTGCTTTCACAGTATAATAACCCTAAACTTCAACACTGTGGAAATGATTTTACATCCAAGCATTAGAAATGCAGAATAAATAACTCCCTCTCACCTCAAAATGGCAGGAGACTGCAGATCTACTGCAGGCTTTCCAGTTTGCTCTGAGCAGTAGAATAAGGAGTTGTGCTCCTCACCTCATGGATTCTCACTGGCCTTTGGTGATAATAGATGATGATCCCAAAATACCAAGACTGCAGTCAAAGCCTGGCTACAGACCACAGGCACATGAAGACCTCTCAGTCTTCCCTCTGATGTGACTGTAACAAATCAGTGCCAGCTGAGCTTATTTTCAGAGTAAAGAACCACATCAGTGCTGAGCTGGAGGCTGGTTTTCCTGGGCTGGTTTAGCCGATGGCACCTGGAGTCAACTCATGGCACAGAATTCATGGAGTTGCTGCCACTCTCTTTAAGAAAATTATATTTTTTTGCATGAGACTTTTCTCATTAAGTAATAGTTGAAATTTTAAATGCCTTTTGGGAAACAAGTAACTGATCATTACAAGACACTGTTATTCTGTCAGTATTTCTTACGCGTGTCTCCACTTAGAGACGTTTCAAAGCTTATTAACAGACCTTAATAAACATCTGAATAAAAGAAATGGTGCCTATGAGGAAAATTGATCATGCTCATCAGCATCCATTCAGTCTCCCTGGATGGTCTGATGTGGAATGGCAACAGGACCTTCAGGCTGACACTTCAGCTGATGTAAATCAACCCAGTTGCCTGTTGCAGGGGCTGACAGCAGTTGACTACTCGGCCTTCACAGTGGTAGCACACATTCCATGTGACCTGGGGTAGACTCAAGTTTTGTATCCCACTTCCAGGCAACTCCAGCATTAATAATTTTTAGTTTGTTTTCCCTTTCAAAATGTTATTTTGTCAGAATAATAAACAAGCGATAAATGGAGCCGTGAGGGTTGAGATTGTCCAAACTTTTTTGTCACTAGAGGAAGCCAAAACTTTAATTGATTTTGAAAGAAATTAGGCACTGCTGTATATTACAAGTATCTTCTCTTTTTTTTCCTTCTAAAAATAACCACATTAAACTGTCATTTTTCAATTGAAGTGTGTCTCACATGTCCCACAGTCCTCAGAGAAAAAAACAGAGCAGCATGTGCCAACTGCCAAAACTTATGGATGAGATTAGCCTTTGCTGACTACTGGGGTCCAAAGCAAACACGGAACAGCAGAACTCAGAAACAGCACCTCCCTGTTTCCACCAGAGTCACCAAATTCTTCAGAATCCTGCTTGATAAACCTTATTAAACTGCTTAAGAGCCGCGCACTCCTGGGACTAAAGAACAGCATAAGAAAATTACATCAGTTCTGTTCCTTTTGTCATTAATTACAGCCATTATAACAGCTTCTATGATGACTGTCACTGCATGGCTCAGATGAGACACATAATAACACTCAGGCACAAGCTGGAGCTAATTTCAGCTGTTTGCTGTCTTCTGGGCTTTTTGATTTTCACCACTTATGCAATATAGCAAATTCTAAGGAATACTTTTAGCTATCTAAGCCGCAATTCCCCCAACACAATTAGAAATGTGCTATTTCGATATATTATTCTGCAGTCCTTGTGAGGATATTAAAGCATTTTTTGTTGCCCCAAGCCTGTAAAAAAAAAATTAACAATTAAAAAAAAAAATCACTTTTCCAATAATGCTCCCAGCAGTGATAATTCAGGGTAGTTGAGGACCAAGCCAATTACTATCAGAGGAATTACAAGGAAGAGATGCTGATGTGAGATGTGGCTCAAGCACTTCAGGAGACCTGATGCCTTCTCTTTCTTGCTACCTAAGCACCAAAACACTTGAACTCTGGGTTCCACCAGAAGTACCTCCTTTGCGAAGGTAGTGGTTTAACCCTAATCCCTTTTCTCAGGATCAGCATGTGACATCTGTGCTGTAAAAAGGAGAAATATCTTCACATTTCCAAGAGAAAGTTTAAAGGCAGTTGCTGGATCTTATTAGACATCATTAAGGTCTAACAGCCACACTATTTCTAATACAACACTGATAATAAAAGCAGTTGTTGTATTATTTATACCTGCAGGGAGCATTTCACCACCAAGATGCAGAGCTCTTCCCGGTTCTCCCCTTACGTGTGTGCACAATAAAATAAACACCATCTGCAGAACTATAATTGGGCTGTAAAGAGTCTAAAAGTGAGGTAAGAGGTTGCAGGGCCTGAAGGTTCTGCTGAAAACCCTGACACACTGATTTTCATACCAGACTTGCTTTTCTATCACAGAAGTCTATTTGTGTCGCCTCCCATCCTTGCTGTCCTGTGTAGGCTTGAAATATCTGACTGTTCACTGTTCTTCAGCCACAGATGCTGTGAAGAATACAGGGGCTCCAAAACCCCCTTTTTAGGATTTTAAATGGTTCATCTCTCTGTGACAGAGTAAGTAAATGAACTGGTTTATGAGCAGACTGGGAGAACACCGAGCAGCCTGGGGATGAGGAGCCAGCATGGGATCACAGGAAATAGGAGCAGAAGAGACTGTGAACAGGTTAGTCAGTCCCAACAAGTGCCCAGCTTAGCTATCCCTGACCTGCTTGTGACTGAAGCTTCTCTAACCTGCATTTCACACAGCCCACGAGGGAAAGCCCACACATTCCTCCCCTAGGCAGCAGAGACGAGCATTGCTGAGCTGCTCCACAAGCCCTCTGTGAATGGAGAGGACAGTTACCTTTCCTTTCTACAGCAGCTCCTCAGATAAGCTGCAAACCTATAGCAAGTCTCTTCTCTCTAGTCTCTATAACTGGTTCTTCATGTTTTGTGTCACTGGTGGCACGTGGTGCCCAAATCCAGGCCCTGTGCTCCAGGTGGGGCTATGGCAGTGCTGAGCAGAGCTCCATGCTCTTGCTTACTGAAGCTGGGGGAGGCATTTTTCTCTTTTTCCCTTGAACTTCACATATTTAACGTGTGTTCAGACTGGGATCCACCCTCTGATCCTGTTCTATGGACTTACTGCCTATTCATTCTAAGTGAGCCATGAAGTCACTTAATACCAAAGCACTGCACCTGGGTGCATTGATGAAGTGATGCTGAATTCTACCCTATTTATTCCACATTATTTTCCCAAGCTCAGTTTGAATTCTCGACCCTGTCAAGTGGCTTGCAATCCTACCCCAGTCTGTGTCTTACAGTATTCTCATACATGCCTCCCTAGCCCCTCATGCAAGTAATAATGGAAATACTAATGAGTACCAGATTAAGGGAGATTCCTCTAGGACTCCATTGACACAAGGCCAGTTTGAGAGTGCTCCAAGTCATTTATTTCACCATTACAGAAGTTTGAATTAATCCAAATGTTCATACTTCGGAGAAATGTATCAGACACCGGCAAAGTCTTAGGAAAATCAAACTATATCACATCTACTGCTCTCTATCTACACTATGAGATCTGTCCCACTGTAGGCTGGAAGGAAACCAAGGTGGTTCCTATCAGGGTACCTGACACAATACATAACACAATCCATACCATCAGACTAACAGTCATCTGCTTAGGTCTGATAAATTGCAGTCAGGAATTTCACTGAGATACAAAAATGTTTAGACTGCAGTACAAATATGGAAAATGGCAAATTAACTTTTTGCTACAATGTATGTCCCCAAAGGGAATTGCAAAACATTGTGAACCATGGGAGATAACAAATGTCCATGACACAGGAGCTGTGAAATGGTATCTATGTTGCTCAGTCATGATTACTTAAGATGGAAAAGAAAAAGGAAAAAGGAAAAAGGAAAAAGGAAAAAGGAAAAAGGAAAAAGGAAAAAGGAAAAAGGAAAAAGGAAAAAGGAAAAAGGAAAAAGGAAAAAGGAAAAAGGAAAAAGGAAAAAGGAAAAAGGAAAAAGGAAAAAGGAAAAAGGAAAAAGGAAAAAGGAAAAAGGAAAAAGGAAAAAGGAAAAAGAAAAAGAAAAAAAAGGGATAAAAAAGAAAAATGAAAAGACGAAGTATGGGTTTTATTTGAGAGCAGAAGCACCACAGAAAATACAGCAAATAACTGATTAACTGTAAGCATTAATTTCATGTTTCTGTGGCTATTTGGAATCTTAAAGAAATTTAGCTAAAGGAGAAAGTTGCACTTAACTCTAAAGATGCATCTCTTGACATTATGTCTTACCAATATCTATGAACTAAAAATGATGCAATATCGGTTATAAAAAGGAAGAAAGACATTTAAAGGGTTAATGAAATATCTGTGTTTTTTCACAGATATTAAATGAGCCTGCACTGTAAAACATTATGAGAGATCTCTCAGATCTGAGAAAAGGGAAAGATGATTTTTAAACAGATTACGTACGGTCTGTCAGCTTGCTCAGACAGAAAAACAGAGATTCAGGGAAAGGGAAGAAGAAAAAAATAGCAAATACTGCTTGCAACCAAGATTTTCAAAGGATTCAGTAGCATTTAGAGCTTATTTTCTCCAGTACCTTTTAAAGAACCCAACCCTAATGTGAAAAATAATGCCCCTTTGCTTGCACACAAGACCTATGGAGACAGGCACTCTCTATGATTGTATCAGACTGATCTACTTAAACCCAGTACACCATTCCCTTAATATTGTTTATAGCAGTTTGAATTCTGTCAGAGTTGAGAATTGTTTTCATTTTCTTCTCCCATCTTCATATCATCCTGAGTCAGCTCCTGTAGAGAGTGAGGTCAGTGTTGGGGGAAGCAAGGGGAAAGGCAATTCTTTCTGAACATGGATGCAAAAATTCAGCTTTGGCTGCAGCTCACTATGAACCAACCTCATCTAAAGGAAGGCAGCAAAGACAGCACTTACCTCGTGGTTGTGTAGCTGAAGAGGTAGACAAGATTGTCCATCCTATAATAAACCCCAGCTGTGCTGGCATAGTTACAGAAACCTTCTCCAGACCAGGCTGTGTGCCAAGGCATTTGTAGTTACCCCTAAGAAGCCAAATAACTGAGCCCAACCACGCTAGATATTCCAATGCATGCAAGAAGTCCTTTGTAACCTTGTTATGTCTGAAAAAAAGTCTGCCTATGGAGCGAAAAAAAAGAAGTGTTAAATTCAAATCATGCCCTGTGGTAGAGCTGTAACCCCTCAGGGGACAGCTCTCAGAGAAACCTCCACCCAAAGAAACCAGAGGTCGGATGTGACCTGACTGAAAGAGCCCTTCCTGAGATCAGGAAGGGACTTTTGTCACTGCTGTAACATCATGTAAATCCACAAAAGGCAAGTTTAGCCCTCAGGCTTCTGCCTGTACACCCTGAGCTCAGGAAGCGTAATTCCTCTGTAAACTTTATGCCTACTGTCCAGCAACACCTGTTCCCAAGAGTGAGGTTATGCCAAAAAGTGCTTAAAAAGAAATGAAGCTGTATGTAAGCACAGGGAACAGTATGCCAGTGTACTCCAGTCTTATATAAAAGAAAACCCAGCTATTTGGGGATTGAGAAATTCTTCTTCCCCCTCCTCCCTCTCCTGTAAATCCCATTACAAAACCAAATGCATCACAGACATTTTTAGAGTGTTCTTTTTTTTCCCATGTTCAGCTTGGGGCGAGTGGTGACTAATACTCAGCGAAGGCCATGGGTTTCAGCCCTGCCCTGCCTATGCCTATGTATTTGGGGAGGATCTGAATCAATGTTTTGGAAGAAAAACTCCCAAACATTGGGCAACATGGTGTGTATCTTGGCTGCCTCTAGGTTTCACCTGACCCTTGGAGCACTACAGCTCATTCCCATCCGGAATGCTGACGGGGGCTGGAAAGGGTTCAGATGATGTGCCGTAGGGCTGACCTTTTCCTGAACCTCATGACAAAGTGTTTACTGAAGCCCTGCCCTGAGTCCTCTGTCACCACGTCCTGGGAATCACTCAAGACTACAATGAACAATTTTCTGTTCTCCCAGAACCCTCAAACAAGTACATCAGACCATCTCTTGCCACCCTATTTTAGGTTGTGAGGCAGCACATCCATCACACTTTAAGAGGAGAGCTATCTTGGTTTTTTTTTCCTCACTGAACTTACAAAACAACAGCCTTTGTCTCCTGCCTCCTTCCCCTCGTACCTATTCCCTTCTCTAAACTCAGTACCACAATTTGTGTGACTTCTCCTCATGAGCAGCAACCAGAGATGCCATTCTTAGGGCAGGACTCACCTCAGGCAACAGTCAAGTCCTCTCAGCAAGGTTCCCTGGAACCAGAACACGAGTTCTTTCAAAGGGCAATGTACAGACATCACCTTGCCATCCCATAGTGCTGTAACACTGGAGAGAGGCCTGTCTCTCTACTCATCATATAAACGAAGGGAATGGTTCAGAGCAATTCCAACCCCTGGGAAACTTTATTCTCTGCTGTTCCAAAGCTACAACAACTGTGGCATAAGTTGGGGAGAAAAATTTAATCAAGGTATCATGTTAATTGGTTACAAATGTATAAGTTTAAATTTCTGGGAAAAAGCAATTGCTTTCCATCAGAAAAGACATAATTTTTGGGTCATTAACCCAAAGTTTTCTTGTAAAATGCTGCCCACCAGCAGGGATAAGGACATTACAAGTACATTCCTTTGTATTTAATAAAATCAATCATTATTAAATATTACAATGACAGAATGGGGAGAAACAG
The DNA here is from genome assembly GCF_001715985.3 of Manacus vitellinus. Taxonomy (NCBI): domain Eukaryota; kingdom Metazoa; phylum Chordata; class Aves; order Passeriformes; family Pipridae; genus Manacus; species Manacus vitellinus. The sequence goes on from NW_021940704.1 coordinate 31,044, forward strand.
TACAGGGGGAAGAGCCCCGGACACATCAGACTCACTGCACATGAGCCTCTGTGTGAGCACTAACCCTTTATTTGAGAGGGGTAATTAGCTCCAAACAGGGATGTCAGCAGGCCAGAGATCTCAGATGAACTGCCCTTTTTTTTAACTCCAGTGTAAAGAAAAGAAATCAGAGGCATTTTAGAGCAAAACTGAGCGTACAGTTCTTTTGAGAGACAGGTGGTATAAGCCAGTATAACTCTATTTCTGCAAAAAACAACATACCAAAGCAGGGGAAATGTCTCTGCATTAAATGTAAGTAACAGGGGATGGCCAAGGTCAAAGACAGTCTGTTTAGAGTGACTCCCTGATGTCACTTCCAGGCACACACCAACATGCCTGAGGTCAGACAGGGCCTGTAAGTCCACTCACAGTTCATCAGACTAAAAGACCACCCACTGTTTAGCTAGGTTTTTCTATTGCTTCCTCAAAACATGTTTTTCTATTAAATTCTTGGACTAGTTTCCTAAGATGGGAAATAAAAACAATGAGGAAAGGAGGTTGGATTAACTCACACACAATTTTTTCCACTGCACTGAAATATTCAGCACTGGACCAGTGCAGAATAAGCAATTCCCAGGTCTGTCCTCCTGACTGCCCTGCTCTGTCTGGGGAGGCAGCTATTTCCTTTGCCTGATAACGAGCATCATTTTGGCTCAGTGGCCGTGACCTTCCTAGGCTTGACCAGTCTGACCTTATGCTGTGTCTCAGGGGGCTGGCAACTGATGCAGATGGAATTCTCCCTCACTGCCTTTTATGAGGAAGGGAGTATGCTGTTTAAAAAAGAGTATTAAGCAGATTTCAGCACAGTCACCTATTATTTTTGTTATTACACTGGGCATTGTGTGGCAAAACTGAAGTCAAGTCCTCTAAGAAACATTGTCTGGAGTGAAAATTCAGGTTAATCCCCGAGATGATTTATGTTACTTGAAAGGAGGTATTTCTTCTGTACCCAATGGCAATGCAAAGGTTAAAAAGCATAAGTTCAAACCACCACATTAAAGAGCATAAACCCCTTTAGCAACAGGTTCTTCCTTTCCACCTCCCTTATCCAGCAGACTTTGGGTTCAGCCTAGTTTCCAGTATCTGCTAATCATGGCATTCATATCAGACACTTTCTTAAGGATAAAAATCCCTCATCCTCCCCTCCCAGTCTCCTCATCTTTTTCAGACAGTACATTGAGGTGTTCTTCCATTTAGTTCCTTAAAGTAAAAAAAAAATTAGTGCACGGAGTAGCCAGTGACACCTTCCAGATACACTTTTGGAATTGTGATCTGTGCCACACCATCCTGGACTAGATGTTTGCTTCATAACATAAAAAGAGGAACTGTAAAATTGTATAAAACCCTGAGCATAAGACAAGAGCTTCTTAAACAAATAGATGACTTGAGCTATATCAAATTTTGGATTTTGATTTTTTTTTTTAATAGAAATTTTGTTCTAGCAAGCACAACACAACTCTGCTGAGCCTGTGTAAGTCAGAGTCTATGGAGTGTCTCTGTCCCAACATGACACATATCAGACTCCTAAATTCTAGTCTGGACATCCTTTCTGGCAAAGATCAGTCTTAGATCATGTAAAACGGGGTATTTGTCTTTTAGTAACACAGAGATATGCCCAGTACCTTGAAGAGAACCACAGAGCTTTTATGCTATCAGACCTTTATCAGATCAGTCACACAAGCTCCAGAAAAAGCCTTCCCATGGAGCTATTCCTTGAGCCTTCTGCTACAGTTCACTCCTGACATTCCCTGTCCAGACTGGGTTTGAGCTACAGCCAGGACAGTGACATCAGCATCTCCTGCATCCAGTCTGAGCAATCAACCACCTTCCCACTTCAGGGAACCTGCTGCTTGTCTAAGAGTTCAAATTCCAAGCTATAAAATTTTTGCATCAAAATTGACACAGCAGCATCTGCTTTACTGCTGGATAAAAAGCACTTTTATGACTCAACCAAATCAGTGGGTCATAGAATCATAAATTCACAGAAACTACCAAAAAGGGTTTTATTTACACATCTTGAAAACAAACAGCAGCTTCTGTTTCTAAAACATCTTTTAAAGCCTTATCTTGGAACGATGTTAATTTAGCAATAAAGTTATCAGCACATGAGATAAGTTTCTTCAGTTTTGAGTGATGAAACTGAAAAACCCACAGCAGTGATTTCCACAGTAGGATTCTCAAACAAAGTCACAGTTGTCATATCTGCCAAGCAATCAAGCACACGCTTAACTCCATGCAGGTTATTTTGTCTAGCACAGATTGCTGTTAGAGGACTAAAATTTTTGGATAAGCCCCTTCTAATTATGCCAAAACTTCAGGAAGTTTTTACAATTTAAGGAACCATATTATGTGCTAAAGGGTAAACTCTTTAAGGGCGGTTGGCAGATGCCCAATAATACCCAGTATTGCCACTATATTCATGAATTCATTTTAATTCACACTTCAGCCAGGCACTCTCCTTTCTAGCCCTGTATCTTTCACTGTGTTCTCACCTTTGCTTTTCTTCCCCACATTCTGTTATCGACTCCACACGTTTCAGAAGGAATCAATAAGAGAACTACTTCCACATCTCACAGATCTGTTTAGGAAGCTTGCTTTCTGGTATCTCCCTCTCTTGTGGGCACTCTGACATCTGATAAAGGATAAGCCTTTTCCCAGGGTATCCAGCTCCCACTCAACTGTCTGTTGCCATGGCACGTGTGGTATCTCTGCTTACTTTGATGGTAAATGCAAGTGACTCCAATCTCTCACTGTCAAAGTTTTCACTACCATGATCCAGGATTTTCTTCTGCTTCAACCCAAAACAAAGACTAGAGCAGATTCAGCCAGACAGATACATTGAGAAAAGCCTTTGGCTCCTTGGGAGGAGTCAGCCTGTCAGGGTAGTCCAAATGTTTACTTGGTCATGATTTTATCCCAGTTGAAGCACAGCCAGTTTCATCTCTGTGTTTAAATTGTTCAGGCATTTAAGAGGCTTCTTGCTTGGAAAGACACAAGAAGAAACTTTTTACCTTATTTATATCATGCTGTTTCTTTACATAGCCCTTTCACTGCATTTATCAAGCTTATTTTTGGTTTTCCCAATGTGATGTAGATTTGAATTCACTACTTCATTTCAGACAAATTCCTTTTTTAAACACTAACATCACATCTGCCTGATGCCAGCCCCAGCTGTCAGGTAACAAGGAAGCCAATGTGGCAAACACGTGACCCAGAATCATTTTACCACAAAGCTCACTGCCAGCAGACCTGCATCTTCACCTGTTCATGCTTTTAGTTAATGAGGCTGGTTTAGCTCTTCTCCAGGGCCAGTTTCCCCACACAAAATGTTGCAGCCAATGAAATAAGCCCCTGCATGAAGCTGTATTATTTCTGGTGAAACAGATGGATGTTACAGAGTGAGGGTATGAGCCTCTGATGAGGCTGAAGGTATTCTGCATTTGAGAAGTGAAGATAAGTCAGCAGGGCCTGCCTTCTCAGCTCAAAGAGCAGGTACAGATTTGTTCATACCAGGTATTATATAAATATATGCACGTGGATGACTGCACACACGAGACCAATTGGCCTCAACATGAGAAAACGGAGATGAAAGTAAGAGGACCATATGGACATCCATTATCCAGCCCAAAAAGGGAGTCCCAGACCCCACGCTGACTCCATCCCAGGAGGCTCTGTACTGAAAGCCCATGGCCTGACTCTCCTCTCCCTGAGAACAGAATGGTTGAGGTTGGAGGAGACCTCTGGAAGCCTCCTTGTCCAACCCCCATGCACAGGAAGGCTGCCCAGTGAACGCCCCAATGGCTTCTGGATATCTCCAAGAGCAGATTCCATTTCCACATGAGGAGGTCAAGGTGGCCTTTGGCCCCTGAAGCACTGGCCAAAGTTCAGTACATAAAATCCGGAAGGCAAAATTTGCTCTTAATAGAAAGTGTATTTTCCCGAGGAAGAACATTTTATTTCCTGAAAACCGGAAAAGATGCAAATTCAAAATGTTTTAGCCTTTATGATTAAGTTAGAAACAATGCCTCATACAGGCAAGACAGCAGTTCTAAAAGGTTCTTTTGGCTGTGAAGGGTTTTTAAGAGCTTTTTTTTAGCCAACAAAATATACATATTTATTTAATCTTTAAATAGAATTTATCTTGAAGGAAGCATACGTTTAGATCACAGGGAAAGAGCATGAAATTCAAACAAATTACTCTTCAAATCTAAGACAGAATGGCTTACAAAGCCTCAAATTCCAGGACTTCACTCATTCCAAATACCCCTTTAAATATGAAAATAAAATGAGAAAAGCATAAAGCTCTTCAGACAGAAAGCATTTCTTGAGTGCTTTCCAGTCCTGGTGAAGTGTTGACAGAACAATACCTTAATTTCCTTTGCAACTGGCATGTTCTGGCTGTAATTTTTCCTTCAGAGAACTCAGACATTTAATTCTTTCAGAAGACTGAATCAATGAACTAACAATTACCGTAAGAAGACTTATGCTGGCTGAGGATGTGATCCTCAGGCTTTTTGTTTTGCAGCCTCAAAATAAATTTTACCGTGTCATCCTTGCCATCACCACATCGCCTCAGGGCAAACGGGAGCTGATTCTCTGAGAAACCAATTTTCATCTACTGATGGTGGAACCAACTAAATCAAACCTGGCATTTTAAACTTTAAAGAAACATTCAGAGCCTTGGAACCGTACTGTTTATGTTCTAGACATGACATTGAGGTCATTTAATATTTTTTTTCTTCGGGGGCAAACAAACCGCAGCAGCGCAAGAAAGCCTCCATCCAACCCGAGAGAGGGAAATACAAACTGGAAAAACTGCCAAGAGAGAAGATAACAAAATACTGGCATCTGGAGAGCTGTCTGCTTGGCAAGCATGAATGTCATTTACAAATGTTTGCTCTTAATTATATTCCTGGAAGACTTGGGTGAATAACAGTGCTGTGAAAATTGCCGCTTCCAAAACACTGCCACTTCATCATGTTGAAATAAATGCAACACTCGTGGAAGGGCGAGTGTACCTAAGGATATCACCTCAAAAAGTGGGAACTCGTGCCTCGCAATGCCCTGGTACCTGTGAGACAAGGGGGAGGAAGGATGCAGCTGGGTACAGGATACCCACTGAACTCCCAGCTCCTCAACAAGCTTCTGGAGCAGGGAAGGCAGTGTTGCTGGCAAGGTGCCACCGGGGTTTTTCCTTCCTGCCATGACACAGCCAACACAGAAGGGCACAACTAAGAACAAAGAATTTTCTGAAATGACATCAGAAATGGGATTGAGCCATCAGGTTGATGTCATGTGGGGCCCACACAGTCACCAGACTGCACTGGAGAGGTTGGACGTGAGCATTTGCTGACAGCTGAAGGCTTTATAGCTCCTTGCTCATCTCTTCTTCTGGGCAAGCTCCGTCTTAACAAGATTTTCCAGGCAAAATAAAAATAAAATTATGGCATTAATAAAATACGGGTGAGCAAACAGCTCCATTCTGAGAACAGTTTGGCAATTTCAGAAGAAATATGTCACAACTTCCCCAGCTGAAAACATTAAGGACAAAATATTTTGGGAGGAATGTTTTATCCAGTCAGAAACAAAGATGGAAACATACCAAGCAATGTTTTTGTGATGCCTCCCATGCTCAGCACATTGGGGGAAAGACAAGATGATAAACAGAGCACAGTGAAAATCCCAAGGCTTTGAAAGGGGCCAGAGCTCAAACCCATGATATTAATACTAAGGTGCACCAGCCTATATGACTAAGGGCAATAAGAGTGAATTAAACTAAGTTCATAAATTCCTACTGTTTACAAAAGGATGCTTCTTAAAACAACATTCTTGGGAGAACAAAACAGTATCTGTTTCATTCTCAGTAGAACTTCTTAAATTAAAGACCCAACTCATAAAAAGTGAGGATGTATGTCCCTTCCCAACTTCTGGAGCACTGTGTTCTCCCACACTTTCATTTTTCAAGTTGCTTAACACCCAGAAGCACAGTCAAAGTCTCCTCGGGGTTAAGCTCATTGCCAGTGGCAGGAGTCACCAGCCCACTGCAGAAAGGTGAGGAGAGACACAAAATCCTAGAACAAAGCAGAATTCCTGATCCTATTTCTGAAGGATCTTCTCAAACATAGAAACGGAACCCAACTGAATGAAATACCATAAAAGTTCTTGGGGCTTCTTATTTAGAGCGTGTCTGAGCCACAGCACACTGCACTCACCTCAGCCTTGGTTTGAACTGCAGGCTCTGGTCTAGGAAAATGGGACACGGACAAGGGTCACACAGCTGTAGGTGACCCTCCAAGACTTGAATCCCAGGCACTGCCAGCAATAACTGCCGGGATGGATTAAAGGAGTTAAGAGATCCCTACTTGTTTGTTTGGCTGTGTGAGAGGAGCCCTCAGGGCACCACACACAGCTCTGCTCACTTCCTGCCTACAGGAACAAAACAATTGGGAAAGAAAGTGCTTAACAACACATCTGCAACAGCCCTTTGGTGACTGCTCTGTCCAGCAACTTCGCCATGCTTCTTGGGCCCATCTTCTAGAAAAGTAGATGGCTGCACTGTCCATCTGCAGTGTTACTATTTTCCCATCACTACTCTTAGCACAGAAAAAAAAATAATTGAATTACCCTTATAAAGGTAACGCCTCAAATTCTGTAGCACAGACTCTGGGACTCTCTCTGCTTTCAAAATGTCACAGTTTTGCTCTGGGGTCACAATGTAAGTCCAAAGTACTGCTTCACCCTTCTTCCCACTGCCTCATTCTGCTTCCCAAGTCCCTGTCTGGTGTCATGGATGTACATCCCTGTACATAAATCCATCTAAACACATCCATGCCTGCCCATCATACAGTCTTCATATTTGTATTAGCAATTGAGTTGGTCTTGTCACGGACAGAAATCATATTGCAAACGAATCAAGATTTCAGTTTGCTGAGGATTGACATTGGTGAAACTTATAACTGATGTGAAGTTTGTATTGCTTCACCTTTAAAATCCTCTTTAGCAAAATGCCATCAAATTCAAAATATTTGCTGTTAACAGGATTCTTGCAGGGTCCAATGCACAACAAATTTCCAGAGGCAAGCTTGTTAATTATTATTTTGAGTTTTTGGTGACAAAGGTTACTTTGGAATAATAACAGGCCAAACCTGCAGACAAAGTCAACACACGTTTTCCAGTTTATCTGACAATATAAGAACACCTGCTGGAAGCTGAGGCAGGGCTTGCAGCAGAGCATGTCACAGCCACTGTGAAAGGATCAGAGTCATGTTGAACATGAACTAGCACAATGGCCACAGTCTGGGCACTTTGACCCACGATGGTCTCCCATCCTCTTTCACTGTGATCAACATAATGTGACCTCAAGTGATTATTATGTATTTTTATTATATTCAGCGAGGGATATCTTGTGGCAGCTGTCTTTTCTGCTCTGGCAATAAAGGCTCTTCCTTTTGTGCTACGGGTTTTGGCTCCATAAAAGATTAGCTAACAATAACAGATGAATAATAATGTTAGCCTTAAACACAGGAGACCCTTTTGGAGTTTCCCTGTTTCCTCAGGAGGCTGCTTTCAGAAGTTGTGAGCTATCAACCATGTTTTACATGGCTAATGGAGCAAAAATGCTCCTGTTTGTTTCTTCCTTTTTTAGCCAGCTGTAAAAAACCAGAACTCCCTGTTGTGAAACACACAAACACAGTCCCCAAAAAACTCCACCTTTACTATTTCTCGGCCAAGAAGGCAAACGAACCGTGTGTATCTCACTACCTTCACCTGCCCGAGTGTCACCCTGGTTCTGGTCTGTCCTGCTCTTTGGCTACCAGCTCCCTCTGCCCAGTTTCTGAGGCAGCACAACACAGCACATCCCAGATAGAGCATCAGCGGCATCTCGATGACAGCCATTAACACCCACTCTGAGCAGTCTTCTGCCTCAAAAGGATGTCACTCATTAGGTCTTTTACCTCCTTCCTCCTCGGCGAAGAACCCCTTTCCCTCAAAGCAAATCAACACAAGAAGAGCTAGAAACACTCACATGCTCTGGTACCCTCACCACTTCAGACTCGTTTATTGTGCAAGGCAATTGTGCTGATAGAGCCCTAAAAACAGGTCCTGAAGAAAATGGCAAGAAAAGCCCGGCATGACTCTCCTCAGAATGTCCAGATCATCACCACAAGTAGCAGCAGTTTGGATGGTTTGCCTGGACAGTTTGGTTCTGTTATTTCTGCAAATAATACAAGGAGGAAGATGGAATAGCAGCAACAGAGAGTGGCCAGGGAGGGGAGGAACACGTCAAAGTGTGTTCTCTTGCAAAGGGAGAAGGCATTTTCTTTTCAGAACAAGGTCAGTAAAAAAAAAAAAAAAAAAAAAAAAAAAGAAAAGAAAAACACACCAAACAAACAAAACAAAACAAAAACCCCAAACCAAGAACAAACAAACATAATAAAAACCAATCTCAAAACCTTAGGAGAAAATAATAATGGGAGAAGGAAAGAAACAAAACAAAGCCCATGATGTTTTCAGTGAATTGCTTGGCCAGACACCATCAGAACATGCTGTTCCAAGTACCTTACAAAACCAACAAGGGAAGGCCCTTTACAGCTGGAAAATGTTTCCTTGCCTCCAAGAAAAAATTCAAGAAGCATTTCATTTTTATTAGTGTAGCTGGGGGAAAGTTGCAACTCAGTATTCCCCCCCTCCAAAATAAAAAAAAAAGTGCCACCCTTCCCCCCCTCCATTTTTTCAAAATGTGTTTCCTCCTCAAAAAGATCAATTACTTGGAGCAGCCAAGACTATTATTAATTTAAAAATTACTACAGTGTCATATTAGTGTAGCACTAATAATGACAGATTTAATCCATCATGATCTTCTCTATGAGAACTTACATTCCTGGTTGGTAGAATGAGAACTACAGTTCCAATTACTTTTTTCATCTCTGTAGATCAGTACATACTATATGTATTTGAGCTATTAGCTCTTTTATTTAGATTATATTTAGATATTAATATCCCCTTTAAAATATTGGCAGATGGTTTATATTTTTGCTGTTTCCAGGAGCAGAAAAAACATCCAAACCAGCACTTTCCGTTATGCTTTTAGCACCCCACACTTACCTGGTCATTCACATCACCCAAGTACCTTAAACAAAGGGCTTTACTGCCCAGACTTGCTATCAGCCCTCAGTTGGCTTGAAAATCAGTTCTGAATTGTAACTGGTAGTGAATAAAATCAGTTATCTGAACCATTTCAAGCAATGATTGGTTAAGTGTTCTTGCCTTTGGTTAAGTGTTGCTGGACTTCAAAAGCCTGGGAAATGCTGGTCTAAAGACACTTGTACTGAAGACACACCAGGGTGCTGCTAAGTGCTCTATAATGTTTTGAATTTCAATGAACTCCCATGTATCTCAGGTGCCAAATCATAGCTGGCCACCTTTGTCTCATCACTCCAGTGCAAAACCAAGTGGCAAATCACTCCTCTTGAACATGACATTACATTTCCAACTGCTGGTAGAAATGGTCCAAATCAACTGATTCCACCGAATCAGACAACAAGAAAGCAGCTTCCTAATCCATCTGATCCAGAATTACAGCCATAGGGTAAGGCCAAGACTTGTTCTGACCTGGATTTGAAAGACCTTGCCCTCCGCTTTACGCCACCTCCTCCCAGTAGCCCAATTCCTCAGGGCCATTGTAAACCCTAGAGTTCCATCCTGGGGATCACCAGGATGCAAGAACAGTGGCAGCTGAGATGCACAGAAGATTACCCCACTAGATCTACTCTCACTAAACAAATAAAGCCCTTGGGCAGACTTTTAGTCTCTCAAAAAACCACCAAACAAGGTTCAGAAGCCAAGTGCCAACACCTGTTTTACCCTTAAAGAAACACACAACATGATGGAGACTCGCCTACACCAGGATCTCAAATGGGTGGCAGCTCCTTGTGATATCACTTATGTGCACCCATCACCCCTCCCCTTCCTTCCTAGCTCAAAATTAATTCCATCAACATGAAAACAATTCGACTTAATTGCAATTGCATCATCTTCTGCAGGATCCCACTGCCAACCCTGCCATCTGAATGTGCAGTTGCTAAGGCAACGGGTGTGAAGAGCATGTTTTCGGGCTGCCACATGCACGGTTGAGCTGTGCCAACATCCGAGCTCCTGCAGCTGGGGTGGATTTAACGCCTTCCTCCCCAGGAGCAGCCTGTCCTTACTTCCATTGCAGGGTTGTGGCAGCCAGCCCTTGGCAAACAGCTCCTCTGCAGATTGACACCTGCACGAGAGGGACAGATGGCTGCAGCTCAGCTCAGCAGGATCAAGCAACAAGGATGCTGGAACAACTCAGCTCAAACATGCAGCAGTGCCAGACTCCATTTGTAGAAGGTTCGGGGCACAGAGTTCATCATGTACATAATTAATGAGGAAAGAAAAAAATCCTTTGCCATCATTTAAGAATTTTGTTCTGACAGTTTCCCATCTACCTGTTGTTCCCCCCTCATCTACTTGCAACACACAAACAGAAGTTTGCATCACAAACTTGGGCTACATGGTCTCTGCCTCGACAATTTTAAGCTGGAAAACAAGATTAATGTGTACAGAAACCTTCCCTTCAGTCTCTCTGACTATATTCCAGGGCAGACTGCTTCCCAGAGTTCAGCTCTTAATACCTTTCCTATTTCTTTAAGGTGAAGGGTTTAAACTTAGGTCAGAGTCTACTTTGCCTGTGACCTTTTATACCACTTTTGAGTCTGCGAGGCTTAAGATCTTCTATAAAAACTAAGGTGCCCTGAAACCATATATACACATGTACATTTGGCAAAGAAACAGCTGACTTAAAACTTTTCCATAGATACTGAGCTGTAGTTGAAGATCACAAGCTAAATGTGCTTTTAATGACACATAAAACTATTTGTAACAGTGGCAAACAGCCTCTCTGCTGCTGCACCCGTGTGTAATCACAGCTAATCACAGCATACAAAAGTGCCTGTTAAAATGATCTCCAGTGTAACCCAGGAAGTCCTAAAATCCTCGAGTAGCCCTGTACAAAGCAATCATGGAGTGCATGTCTGAACATACCCACTGAGGGTTATTATTTGGCCTGTGGAGGACAACATCCATGGTGTTAAGGTCTGGGATGTGACAGATACATAAGGAAAAGAAGCCCGTTAGGATTTATTTCATCTCAGTGCAAGGCCGAGTCTTTCACAGCCCTTTTCTCCTACACACATCCCACAGAAGCACAATGACCAAGCAAGCTGCAAGACACTGGTGCCTGGATCACACAACCCGCGACCTGAAACTGCCTTTGTGTTCCCATCAATGTTTGAGGAACATAAAAGGATGTGTGAGCTCCCTCAAAGCTCAGCAGAGGCTCATCACCTCTCTTTGAAGCGCATTTTCTCACCTGTCAGATTCAGGCATGTTCCACATGCGCCAGTGTTTCCAGTACAAACACAAATGTCACAGCACACAGAGCTTTGTGACTTGTGCTCATCTGCAGCTGAACAAGAGTCAATAACCATCAACAACAGAGAAATGTGAACAAGCCAAAACTTCAGCTATTTCAGCACATGACAGCAACCTTTGCAGAATAAGTAATATTTTCAAGAAGAACAATAATTGGATCCTACAAAGCTTGAGGGGTGAGGAGGAGAGACCCAAGCAAGAGCATTGCTATCACCTCATATTTTTGGCTGGAAAGAAGTGGCTGAAGGGATTAAAAAAGCATGTTCAGATCTGAAAAAGGGATCATTAAATCAAGAGCCACGCTCCTGAAGGGAGCTGGGGGTATGGAGAGAGGTCTGGCAAGCCAGGTAAGTGTCACTATACAGAGGGGCTGTTACAATCTAAACACTTTGTCACACAGAAGGCAGCAATTTCACTAGACTGTACTGTTAGGAGTCCACATCACTCTGCCATGCCATCTTATGGAATCCTCCTTTAATGTCCACTCTCCTCCAGCTCTGGATTCTCCCCAGGCCCCATCCTGGCAGGTATCCCAGGGTGTGATGAGCTGTCATTCTGCTCCATGCCCCAAAACTGTTCTTTCAGTGCGTGGTTGTGCAACTGCTGAACCCCTGGTGCGGTGCCAGGACACCTCCCTCCCCTGCCAGCACCCCTGGACTCCGACACAAGTCCCAAACTTAAGCAGATGTCTCTGGTCTTGTTCACAGCCAAACTGAAAAGCAGGGTTAGACTGCAGCAACACTGCCACAGAACGGGCAGAGGAATTAAATGATGAAGAGCATTATCTCTGAGGGGCATTTAACCCAGGTGTTCTTACACCTGACAGCCAAGTTTTTCATGATGCTCATTCCACAAAATTTATGAGGACTGAGATACTGTTAAATATTCTGGAGGGCTGTGACCACGAATCCTGTGGAATAAAGAACATTAATGCAAAATCTGTAAAGGTAACCCAGACTAAGTGCCCAGGCAGGCAGACATGTCCTGACCCTCCGCTACCTTCCAAAGGAGGGTAAAATCTTCTTAGGCAGGTAGAGAGGCAGAGGAGCTGTCAGGATTCAAATCAGCATTTGTAAATAGGAGGATGTTTCAGCTTCTGAGACACTGTATCATTTTCCACCAGCTAGAAGCAGAAAAAGCTGGTGCTGCCTCCAGTAAAGGTGCAGATGCAGAGGTCAGAGCTCCTGCATTCTCTGGCAAAAACCTCAGTCCCCCTCACAGTGCCGTGGATAAACCTGCTCATCCCACACTTCCCAGTTTGGGAAGTAGGGAGACGCTCTGTTTATTCCTACATGCTGTATAGTTACAGCACACAGCATCTTATTTCCTGGACTTTTCACTTGCATGGTGATAAGCACACCTGAAAACACTGGAAAATTGGTGAGAAGATGGAGAATGGGGCCCATGGCACACAGCATTTCTAGGAACACAGGGCAGGCTCTCCACCTTCAGCCACGTATCTGATCTTTGACACCAGTGAGTTAATCAAAGACAGCAGTGTCCCTTCTGTGGCCTGGACAGAAGGGGGGTTTCTTGGGAAGCAGTTCAGCAGTCCTGTCACACGGTGTCTTTCTGTGCTGTCTTACTGAACACAAACCAGCTCTGTCTCTCCAGAAAATAAGGGTGCAATCACAGCCCTTTAGTAAAGAGAAGATGCAGATGAAAGCAAAACAGGAGCTTATAAAACACAGGGTCAAGCAAGGGAGCCAGGAAAGCACATGATAAGACTCATTCTGAAGGATCAGACTATTATTTTCCTTTATGAGTAACTAAAGAACACTGTTTACCTCTGAAGCAAGCTTATCCACTCTTTCCCCACATGCCTGCCCTGGTTGGAGGATCACTGCTGTTTGTTTAACACTGACAAAGAGGTCCTTGGGATTTCATACTTTTTGCAAGGTCAGTGAAAAAAAAAAAAAAAAAAGAGACAAACCCGGGGTTTAGTTAAAAATGAGACAGACAAAATATCCACTGAGCAGAGTGACTGTCATTCCCGGGTATTTTCACCCCATGCTGAGCAGGACCACCACACAGAGGCAGTGTTTGCCTCAGAAAGGGGTTAGCCAGGACAGGTGGCTGAGGACATCCCAGGGCCAGCTGAGATAGCAGGGGGGCAAGAGGCTTCTCCTGCCTCTTGGCAGGACACAGCTGCCCTCAGCCCCACCTCAGCCTGGCAGAGGGAGAGAAACTCCAGGGAAATCACAGAAAAAGAGCAGGATGTATTTTGACACCAACATCAGTGGGCAGGAAAATTGCCCACTAATAAGGAGAATCTTTCTTATTTTTTTCCCCTCATAAACAAGCAGGTTTTCCCCACAGAAAATTTCAGGGGGTTTGTGTCTTATGTTACTGCTTTTAATCTAAATGATGTGGGGCTGGTTCTAAAAAGGAGAGTCCCTCAGCTCTGCATGAGATTCTAAAAGCCTGCAAAATCAGCCATTTACAAATCCCTGCTCACAGCCTGAGCCTTTCTGGACAGTTTTGATCAGCCCCCTGACAAGCAGAGATTGCTGTCCCTCTGCACTGGTGTGGAGCAAGCAGAAGAGGGGGGATATTTCCCTGTTAAGATGCCAGTAAAAGTGGCAAATAGACACAAGCATTACTGTTTGCTTGCAAGACAATAGCTGTTCATTTGGAATACAAAATCCCTGGTGTGTAATTGAGGTTTTACACGAGTCAAAGGCAAAATGCACAGTAACTTCAGCATAGCCATACAGAGACCAGAGATGATATCAATCAACAGAGGAAAACACTCCCTCTGGGTGTTGCTGCTGAGGTTTCACCAGAACCAAACTGAAACACAGCCAAGGAAGAGGGTGTCAAGTCCACGACAGAACAATGGCTTGCTCAGACACCTCTTGGTGGAGGTGCCTCTACTGGGGTAGAGAGTAGGAGTGAAAAAACAATCATCAGTTACCTTTGGGCGCTTCCATTCAACTTTCCTTGGTGGTGCTGACTGATAGAAAAGGGATCCATCTGAGGCTGGAAACTCAGGATCTTCGAAGAGCTGTCTCTGCTGGATACACTGCTCTTTCAGCTCGTGGTACTTCTGGTCTCTGAAGAGCTGCACTGATGAAGGCATAGCTCCCTGTCTAGGTAAAATGAATATTGGCTTGTACAAATTACAAAGGCTCCTTAAAGTCCATAGATGATACCACTCATTAAAACATATAACTTGTTTCAAAGGAGATTACTGATTTATTTAAAACAAAACAACCCAGATTATAAATTAGATTATGTTAAAGTAGTGGACTAGAAAATTATAAAACCCGAAAAGATCCTATATATAAGGGTCATATTTTTGTCTGAACAGAATTCTTCTCAGGAAAGAGTCCAGATCAGTCACAAACCCAGCATTTTTCTTTGTCTGATTGATTTGTAAGGTAACAGAGCAGGGCTTGGCTCTCAGTCTGCACCATGTGTGAAGGGTTGGACCATCTTTCTGTCATACATTCTTCTTCTGGCCACTAAAGCTCTAATTATCTACACCAACTCTTATGCCTAAAAAACCCTAAACCAGATTTCTATGGTTCTCCATCTCAATTTAAGTGAAAATATTTTGGCTTGTACTATTGTCTTTGAACTTGATGTTACATTTCAGGGAACTGAATTCCCAGAAGTAGCAAATAGTTGCAAATAATTGGTGAGAGTTTAAAATACTTTAGAAAGCACAACAACACTAAAAAAGATGAAAAAATGTGCTCTCAGGACTTAGTTCCCGGAGTCCTGATTATCTAACCTGACAAGTTTATGGTTGCAGCCACAGAGCTCAAATAAATTGCTTTAAAACATTTTACAGTTGAGAAATAAACTACAAAAACCATTCAGGATAGTTTGAAGTTTAAAAGACATGAGGGATATTATCTCTCCTTCAAGGAAGGAAGTGGTAAGAGCACCTGAACTTACTCTGGAAGCTCCTCTGTGTCAATTCCTCTCCTCTTCCTTCTGGACACAGGTCAGAGATTTATCTTCCCTTCCTTCAGGTATCTACAGCAATAAAGACAAATGCAAGTTGTCCTGTGTCAGACCATAAGAATTAACCAGCACAACTGCTCTGGAGCACGACACCACACCATCCTGGCAGCCCACTTGCTGTGTCCAGCTGCAGTGGGATCAGCTGGTGCTCCTTAAGCCATTTGCAGCATGAATTGCAGAAAAATTAAACCAAGGCTTTGCAGGTGTGAGCACAACAGGAGGAATACAGAAGAGTAACGAGCAACACTTGGAAATGTCAAATTTATCATGGTCTTTGTTCTTCTGAGTGAAAGATACCATAGCCTGAGTAGTCTATGGATGGGTTCAACACCTTCTCTTTCTCCCTTTTTCTCACCCTCAACTCCCACCTCCCCTCTCCCATTCCAATAAATCAAATGGTAGTTCAGTGATGAGAAATGTTGCTCTAATACCTTCACTAATGGGAATGAGGAGAGTATTCAGGAGTGCTCTTCTACCTCTCTGCCATTCTTGCACCCATCTTGCCCATAAGCATAAGCACGGCCAGATTTCTGCCAGCAGAATCTTACACAGCAAAGTGATGGAACAAAGAACCAGTTTATTCTTGATGTTTTGAGCAGGCAAATCCTTCAAATGCCAGATCATTCTCTGTCCTTTCTCAGGGCAAAAATCCAGCTATAAATTTTGCATACATCAGGACTGTCATGACTTTGAGTCAAATCTTGATGCTGCTGGAATCAGTGGAAAAAATCCTACTCCTTCAGCCAGGCCATGGGTCTCCCTTCCAAAAGTGGACCATGAAGTCCCTTGGTTACTGTGTAATCCAGCTTCAATAAAGCAAAACTACACTTAAAACTACACTGATACTATGGCATTTTTAGCAAATTCCTTTTTCTTAAGGGCTGTTTCACAAGAGCATGGAGTGACAGGGCAAGGGGGAATGGGTTCAAACTGCAAGATAGTAGGTTTAGATGAGATATTAGGAAGAAATCCTTTCCTGTGAGGGTGTTGAGGTCCTGGCACAGGTTGCTCAAAGGAGCTGTGGCTGCCCAATCCCTGGAAGGCCAGGTTGGATGGAGCATTCAGTGGAAGGTGTCCTTGCCTGTGGAAGGGATTGAAAGTGGATGATCTTTAAGGTCCCTTCTAACCCAGGCCATTCCATGATTCTGTTATTTTCAATTATGTCTCTCAAAAAAAAAAAGTCAGAAGGCATCTCACTTGGCAGGTGGTCTCCCAAGACAAGGTAAATAGACTTGCTTCCCCTCACAAACCGATTTTTCAATTTCAAGTGTAGAACAACTTATTAATTATACAGAGTTAGCTCAGGGTCCACAAAATATAGTTTGACTAATTTGGGTGGGATAGAAACTATTTCATGATAACTGGTATTCTCGCCTGCTAAAAATTCCCCACAAGCTAACTAACAGTCTAAACCGAGCCTATTTGTTTTTAAAATAGCCCCTGGGTGATAAGGTTTCCAGCTGTCACTGCCTAATTCATTGAGATAGGTCTTTAATGACCTCATTCCCCTGCCCTTTCTCTCTCGCTGGCTGCCGGACTGGAACGTGAGTCCTTCCAGGATTAACACCCCATTACACAACAGCCAGTGCCCTGGCACTGCACAGAACGTGGTGATAAAGCACAGCACGTGAAATCAGGCTGCTGTCTGCTCACCCTGGGCTGCACAGGGCAGTGCTCACCAAGGGGAGCTCACAAGGAGGAGGTTTCTCCTGTCTGGCTCTTAACCTGCCCGTCCCCACGCTCCCTGTGCCGTCCAGAGCACACAGTGGAGTGCATGTCTCAGCGACTCAGGCTCCTGGGGCTGCCCAGCCTGGCTGCTTCCCATCCACCCGGGAGACACTGAGCTCTGGAGCTGAACTGAAGTCCCATCACCGTCTGGAAAACCAGTAGGAACCCACTTTCGCAGGAACCCAAAACTGCCTTTTTTAAACACAGCAAAAGTATCTCTTTCTTGTTGGAAAGTCCACAGTCAAGAGTGTCAGTGCAGTTTCTATGCAACAGCCTGGTGGTTTGAGCCCTGAGGATGGAGGACCACAGCTGAGCCCTCCTATCCTGGGGGGTTCACCCACCAGGACGTGGCCTGAGGCAGACAGCAAGCACTTGGCTCCCATTCCAAGATTTTTTTTTTTTTTGAAGCAGCTCCAAGTTTTTGACCCTCAGTTGATCAGTGAAGCTCCCAAAATAAGATCCACCCTCCCTCCTCCTTCCTCCAAGTCACGGTGCACAGCAGCAGAGCTTCCCCTGCTCCACACCCAGCAGCTTTACCCTGGTTCAGCTGGCATTCCCAATGCACACCATGCAGGGCTTGGCAGCCCCTCTGTCCAGGGCTGCCTGCACTGCCATGTGATACAGAATGAGCTGAGCACAGTGCAGTGAGGGCTAAGAAACACAGTCCTAAAAATACCACACCCCAGCTCAGAGACACTCTTACTGCTCTGCAGTGAGAAAGGGACCACTCCAGGGGAGGGACAGAAGAGAGAGGAAGGGGGAAAAAAGCAACCCTGAAGAGTTCTACAGGTCAGCCATTCTTATATTTTTTGTTTATTCCCTCACTATATACAATTACAGTTTTGCTTTTTATCTTTTCCAGCCTCTGAGCTGAGCTCCCCAGGACTTCTTGTCTCCAGGCAGAACAACTCCACAGCTGCCCTCAAGGTTCCTACAGCACCTGTGGTATCAGCAGAAGTACAGGAGGTCCCACATCTCTCAGCTTTCAACCTCTGAGCTTTAAAGTCGTTGTCTGACCCTCTGTTTTACCGGAGTGAGTTTCCTATTTTGATTGGAAAAAGGGTTTCAGTGGGAGAGTGAAGCTGAGTCAGTGCAGAGTCCCCTCCTGAGCCTGACCACGGAACAATTTCATTTTTACTTACAGTTTATACTCAGAAACGCTTCCCCCATCAGAGCCAGCCAGAGCACGACTAAATCACATTCAACACAGCAGCAAATACCAGCTCCTGGCCTTACGAGCAGCCATAAATTAAAGAGACATTCACTTGAAATCCAGGTCCTCACCAGAGCATTAAGATGAGATTCAAGTGTAACTTCAGTTATCCAACAGTGTTTCTTTACGCTCACATTTTCCTTTCTTAACTTTTCTCTTTCCCAGCTGCTGCATGGAAGATCCACAACAAACAACACTGACTTACTGTCCAGACAGGTGTGTGAGGGATAACCACACCCTCACTTCCCCTGGATTCATGCAATAAGCACACAAAGCTGAGCAAAAGTCATGTCCCCTCAGCCCAGCCCGTGTTTTTAACTCAGCGTAACTAAGTGACAGGCAGGGTAAAGACTCAGGGAGGGCAGTTATCGCAGCTGTGAAGCCGAGCACACCCCCACAGCGAGCCTGTGTGTGTGCCAAGCATCCCGCCCACTCCCATTCCAGCCAGAGGGGTTCAGGAACAGCGGGACCAGTTTTGCCTTAACCAAACCCAGCGCTCTCAGTCCCGGAGGCGAACGCTGCCAAGCAGCTGCAGAGAACCCTCGGTGCCAGATGAAACTCCCCTGCAAGGAGGAGGCTTGGTGTGTTGTAACACTTAACATTTTATCACACGCCCCACTTTTTCTGTTCCAGCTGCAAAACTCAAAGGAATTTCCATGCACAGCACCAGGACTACAAGGACAAAGTGCATTTCCAGCCAGGATTTAAGGTCACAGTTGGACACAGCTTTGAACACGAAACTGCTTTTCCAGAGGTGGATCCTAAAATCAAGCTGCACAAGTTCAGGCACACCCCAGCCTCAGGACCACATTCCTGCTGGTTCAGGAGCCCCCACCTGGGAAGACATTGGAGGGATGCCAGAAAGGATATACAGAGCATATGCCACGCTCTGGGGTGGCATCCTAGGCTAGGAGAGCTGGGGCAGTTCAGGCAGGAGAAGAGAAGAGGCTGGGGAGACATTATTGCAGCCTTTTAGTACCTAAAGGGAGCTTATAAAAAAGAGGAAGAGTGACTTTGTACGCAGGCAGAGAGTGGAGACAAGGAGGAGTGGTTTTAAGCTGAATGACAGGAGATTTAGATTGGATATTAAGAAGAAATACTTGGCTGTGAGGGTGGTGAGGTCCTGGCACAGGTTGCCTGGAGAAGCTGTGGCTGTCCCATCCCTGGAAGTGTCCAAGGCCAGGTTGGACGGGGCTTGGAGCAACCTGGGCTAGTGGAAGGTGTCCCTGCCCATGGCAGGGGGTTGGAACTAGAGAACCTTTAAGATCTCTTCCAACCCAAACCATTCTGTGATTCCATGAACCCAGTTTTAAGATTATTACCCATTTGCAGGTACCAAGCTTGCTTTTGTTTCATGCAAGCAGTCTCCTCACCAGTAATAACAACCACCACCACCTGGTTTCCGAGTTTCTCTTTTGTACCTGCAGTTGTGGGCCCATCTTGACAAGACACAAAAACCTTTCAGCTCTAAACTTTGCTCCTTCAAAACTTACTTCTCCCCAGACCTCAAAGCCACTGTTTGGTCTATGAGAGCAAAACAAGGACTCAAGTATTTCACTGTTTGCGAACATAGTTTAATATTTTCCCAAACATCTCTTCCTCAAAACACATAGTTTACTTCACAGCAATCAAGTCAGTAAGTGCCTCCAAAAAGCAGCCCTGCAGCCTAAAGCTTTAAATTACTCTGTAAAACCAGAAAACTGTAAAACTGCCAATTAAAGGCACTTCCAGAGCTCCATCTGGAAAAGGTTATTGCCCTCTCTTCCTGTGCAGAATGATCACAGGTCCTTACAAAGCAGTGACTTTGCAAATCTGTATTAAGAGTGCAGGGAAACTTAAAGCAGTTTAAAAGCTTCCACTTCACATACTCTATGGTTTCATGATCTTGGCTGTTCCACTGCTACATCTGCAGAAGAAGCATCTCTTCTGGAGAAATTTACTCATTCAAATTCTTTAAACAACACACTAACTTCTCTGAGAAGCTTTATGCTGGACTGAGTGTCCTTTCTTCCTCTGCGTTAGAACCAGTATTAAAGTATAAAGTCAATGTTAAATCTGTGTCGTGTGTATGTGCAACTACATTAGTCAGAACATACTCAATTTGGGTCAAATTTGCTGCACAGGATAGTTTAATAGCACCCTGTCCAGTATTAATGGCTGTGGTCTCAGGGCTTCCCAGTTTTTTTGGATGGCAGTGTTATCCCTGATGGGGCAAAACACCAAGTTTTTATTGTGTGCTCTGGGGATACCATGATTCTGCAGCATTGGCCCTTCTTTCATTCAGGTTTTTTTTGATTTTTCAACAAAATAAGGTTAATTTGACTATTTTATGGCCTTTGTAAGTTAGTACTTTAGTAGGCATGTAAAGATTTCTCTTTTAGCTCAGCTCAAGAATTGCCTACGGGAAGGAGGCACAAGCATCTGCCTTTGTATAGAAACAGGAAGGTGCCAACATTATTCTGCTGTGCAGTTTTGCTACACTTAAAATTGAGAGAGGCAAACACATATTTTTGTCTGAGAGTATCTGCCCATATCCTATCACTTCTGTGAAGGAATGTGGGGGAGAGTAACTGGACGTGAGAGACAGGACTGGCCATAACCTGTTTGCTTTCAGAGATGGCATCAAGGCCTGGCAGGATCATCTGGCTATAAACCAAAGCTTTCTACAATAAAATTAATTACAGTACTTGATTTGCAACACCACAGAGCTTAACCAGGCTTTTCTTTCGGGTCTCACTGGGACCCAGGGAATTTCTCCAGCACCTGAGCTGTGAGCCAGAATGCAGATTACACTGTAAAGCCCATGCAAGACAGTGCAGAGGGTGGGTGCTGGTTCAGGACCAAGCTTTCCATCCCCTAAGCCCAGGAGTGAAGCAAGAGCTCTGCCAGGAACCTGCCACCGATTTTCACAGTTTGTTCTCTCTCCCAGCCTCTCTATCTCACCAGTTCCTGGTGAGATAAAATATAAACCCCTTCTGACCCCTCAGGATGGGAGCACAGGAGTCGTGGCTGATGCTCTGCAGCCCTTTGGGGTGTGAGGTGCTGGCTATCCATGCGCTGCAGCCCCTCATCCCACAGCAAGAAGTCTGGCTGTTCCAGCCTTCAAGGGCAGAGCTGAGGGTGCTGGGGCTGACAGGTGGGGCAAACAGCAGCTGGGAAAAGCTCCCCTTGCAGGTGATTATGCCCAAGGGTGAACAACTCCATCTGGTGTGAGCAGAAGCAGCCTAGATTTGTAGAGCTGATGGTCAGGGGCGTGTGGGATCCTTACAGCTTGAGAACTGAGCAAAATCAACACGCTAAGTGGTACACTGCTGAGTGGTCAAAACTGCTCAAAGTCCTGGCAGAATGCACTCAGAGAGGGTAAACACTGGCTTGACTCCCTCTCTCCCCTCCTTGCCTTTCCTGTGAGAGTTTATCCCAATGTGAAACAGCTTTTTGACATTTTCTCTCTCCCCTTGGGCAAAGGCAAAGACTTAAAAAGGAGTGGAGTTAGCAGCAGAGCAGGCTTCTTCCTCTACCTGATTGGTTTCTGGGTGAAACCTTCAACTAAATGCTGAAATTCTTAAAGACCATTGCAAACAGAGATAAAACCCCCGTGGCTCCTTTCCTTCAATTCAACTAAATGCCACAAGGACCAGTCTCACCTTCCCCTGCTATGCACCCTGCCCATGTTGGTCCCCAGAGGGGAGCCCCACAGGTCTCTGCCCACACCAAACACACAGTTACTGCTCGGCCAGCGCTCCCAGACAGAGGCTTCTGCTCTCAAAAAACAGCACATGCTGCCCCACTGCCTTCAGCCAAACTGGGTTTTCCCAACTGTGTTTTGTGTGGCTCCTGGTCCTGTCCACACATGACAAATAAACTGCTGGAAGGTCTCTTGCACCAAGACCCCGAGGGGCTCAGCCAGAGGCACAAACTTGTTTGGCAGCCACCAGCTCTGTTCTGCTGATCATGTACTAAGTTAAGGGCACCCAAAGTCCACGAGCTATAAGCCCATGATGCACTTCACAGTTTAGACATTAAGCAGTAGCTTGAGACAATTTTTTTACACTCTATCTCATCCTCAAGGCCCCAGTGTTTTGTCTCTGTCGCCAGTGCAGATGTTTAAGTCTCTTGCTAGGTCTTGGCCAGCATTCAGAAGTTCAAAACCCTCTGCACATCCGGACTGTGAGGGTCTCTGACCCCAAGAGCAGTGGGGTGATGGTACAGGATGAACACGTGGCACTGCAGACCAACACCAGCACATCTACCTGCAGCTGGCAAGCAAGATTAAAATGCTTTTCCAAACAGCTGTGCACCAGCACCATGAGGATGTGCCCCTTTTCCAACAGGTCTCAAGAGCAAGTACTCAGGGTGGTCCTTTCTGTTTCAGGACAGCAATTGCCACCCGTTCATTTTATGTCACACTTTGTCTCTCCAGTGAGAGGAGAGAATCCTGTGTGTATTGCACAGGATCCAGCCTCAGCACAGCTTGACCCTTCAGCTAAACTGATACAAATTTTCTCTTTAGTGAAGACACAAAGTGGCTACGGGACACACTTTTAAGGCAGAGGGGATTTTCCAAAGTGCACAGGTGACTGCAGGCTTCAAAAAAATCCTACCTTCAGTGGCTTTCACTATAGCCTCGGGATCAGACACTTTTTCAGCTACCTCAGGAGGTGCAATTCTAGTTTGACTTTTTTTTAAAAGGAATTTAGTACAGTAGATGCCAATTGTTACAATTACCATTAATCCAGATGAGTTATATATAACAAGCTCTGAAGAAAATGTCAACAGCATTGTCACTTGATTCATTCAAGCCAAGCTTTTGTGCTGGAACCACAGGAAACAACTTTCTTCAGAATTCTTCAGAATTCTGCCTTTTCATAAAAATCAGTTAAAAAAAATTTGTTGCAAATTAATGGTTAACTCCTTATCAGACCACTCCATTATTTTGTATATTCACTTATTAATTATTTTAGACACGGTATAAAAATCTCTCCTTCACTAGAAACAAAACAACCAAGAAATTTCACAATGAAAGACTCCACAGCGAGAACTGATAGTATTTTGGAAGACCAGAGACAGTATGGCAAATGGAATTATAAGAGCAGAGATCAAATCACATTTTATCAGTCTGGCCCCTCTATTTGGAATAACTGTTAATGATGCCTGTAGAGATGACTAGTGTGAAACTGGTTATCCCAGAAGAAAGGAGAGCACCCATGCCTTGGCAATAAATCCTGTAATAAAGCTAAGAGTTAGTATAGAGTTGAGATGTGACTTTCTGAAAGAAATGTACATTAAACAAAATCAAAAAGTAATCAAAATAATTTTCTCACTGTGCTGGCTGAAGCACCTGTTCCTGATGACACAGAGAGTTTTCATCCTGGTGATAAAGTTGCAAATCTGGAGAATGGCAGTTTTCAGGTTGCCCCTGGCACTCACCTGGGTGAGGTCAGACCTTGCTCGGGGCACATCAAACTCCAGAGTGGCTCCTGCAAACACTGATCCCCCAAAGCCTTAACCTGGAATCCTCTGGACTGTACCACGATCACATCTCCAGCAGGGGTGGTGTCAGGATGCCCCTTCCAGGGATGTCACAGGGACCCAAAAGGCAGAGCCCTGTGCACTCCTGACAGACAAGCTGCCTGTGAGCTGTGACCGCGGCTGTAACTGTGAATGAACTTTTAAAGGAGGAGATGAAGCCAGGCTGTTTGGCAAGAGCTGCAGGAGGGGTTTTTTTTTTCTGTAGGGAAAACAGAACAGATTAATGTGCATCACGAAAAAAAAAAGTTACATTCCTTATTAGGCTGCAGAGTGCTCCTCACTTGCGTAAAGCCACCAGTGTCAGTGCCTCTGCCTCTGTCCCTCCCGACACACCCACCCAGAAGAGTCCCACACAGCTTTCATGGGATGCAGCTGGATGGGGCAGGAGATGCAGCAGAACCCAGCAGTGGCTTCAAGCCCAGAAAATAATATATTTCTCTGTGCTGTGGCAAAATAAAATGTAGGACACAAAGAAATTCTCAATAAGAAATGGTTTCGGCAAAACAAACTTCTCCCCATTCTTTCCTCAGCTTCAATTTCCTTTTGGGTAAATCCTTAACATCTGGATTAATTTGACTCGAAATTTTTCTCATTTGAGGACAATAACACTCTTATTTTACCATTATGTGGCTTTTATTCATACTTCAGTAAATGTAGGCCAATTTTTAAACAGGAACCATTTCGAAATGCATTACAAAATTTCATCTATACCAGTGGTTTTAAATATTCTCCCCAATTTGCTTCCTCCATTTAATCTTCATTTTATTATAACTAGTCATAAGTTTCCAAATAGGTCCATTCCTTTTCCTAAACATTGCTATTGAGCAAATCTCTTATTTGCCTAGAGGAATTTGGATCTCAGGGGATGAGTTACATTCACAAAGTACCCTGAAGATGATTAAGTAGTATCATAAATTTCGGTACTGCAAAGTTTGCTGCAGGACTGTTTGCTCATTTACCCCAGTTCCTTTTGAAGGCACATTGAAATTTGGAGTGAGAGGCCCTGGAAGCTGCCACTACAGTTTTAACATCTCATGAGTAAAAAGGTCCTACGTACTAAGGCCACATGTTTCCAATTCATGATTGAGTAAGTAGAATGAAGTTTAAATCATAATAAAAAACTGATGCCCGCCTATATATTACACACATGCTGTGATTCATTTGCACAGATGAGGGAAGAACATGAAAAACCCCACATGAGTACAAAAAAATTCCAGTCTGCAAGCTGATAATAAATATTCCCAGCTTATAAAATGTGTTCTCACAGTATCTGCCTTTGCTTTGATCCAAGGTGGAACAAAACCATGAGAACTGTTTCATATAAGTGATGTAATCCAAGAATTGTAATGGATTTTGCTGGGCTGAGGAGGACCTCTTGCTGGAAGTCTTGTCAGAAGCAGGAATTCCTTTGGACAGGCAGCAAGGTGAGCCACAGGGATGGCAACCAGTGGCAACCAGACAGCTCTGGTGTGACTGCAGAGCTTGTATTTCAGTGGGGCTATGGCCCAGCACTCAGGGACATGCTCACCCAGACAGTGAAAAAAGATCTCACTTATTATGGGCAGTTTAACCTTACAACATTGCCCCTGAAATCCTTGGATGATCCCTGCAGCCTTTAGCTTCCTTGTTGGAGGTGTCCTGAGCATCATCATCATCACCACACACTCCTCTAGGCTGGTTTACATCCATGACTTTGCTGCATTTCCCAGTGTCCCCAGTTTCCCCACTGCTCTCTTGCACAGCCTGTGAAGATCCCCTGAGCAGTGCCCCACCACACTCTCCACTGCTCTGAAGTTGCTGCTTTCCAAACCTCCCTCATCCCGCACCCTCCTCAGGCAGAGCAGAGCCCAGAGCTGTCTCTGTGTGTAAAGACACACCACAGAGCAGATAAACAACAGAACTTTTTCCTTCACAAGGCATTACATCTTGTATGCCCCACATCTCTAGGTTCAGCACCTTGTGCTCAGAGCCCATCCATACCTCCATAAATCCATGCCCTCCCCTACATGGGACACTTTGCTGTCTGCACAACCCTGCACCCAGCAGCAACTCCAACAGCCCTCGAGTCCAGCCACGGACACCACTCCTCACCCCAGAGCAGAGCCCAGGCTGCAGCACACAGCCTGTGCCAGCCATGCAGGGTCACTCACAGCTGCAGAGAGCACCCAGCTCTGTGCTGCAACCCAGCAGTTTGTTACGTGGCTGCCAAAGAGATTGAGGGGCTTCTTTGTCCCAGGCAGTGCCCTCTGGCTCTGCTTTCCCGTGGGGCCATCACCAGGTTTGACAGCAGCACACATAGGGCTTACCCAGGCAATGGGCAGCACCTCTGAAGAGTTATTGAAGAGGTTTAGAGGTGTCCCAAAAAAGGATGCTAGTGAGAATCAGCATTAATTGTGGCTGCAAGAACCACAGAATCCCGGAATGGTTTGGATTGTAAGGGACCTTAAAGCTCCTCTAGCTCCAACCCCCTGCCATGGGCAGAGACACCTTTCACTATCCCAGGTTGCTCCAAGCCCCATCCAACCTGGCCTTGAACACTTGCAGGGATGGGGCAGCCACAGTTTCTCTGGGCAACAGGGAATAGAATAAATGACCTGTAGTCATCAGACAAGAAGCTGTTCCTTTGGGAGCAACTTGACCCTTCATCACAAGCGATAAATGTGGCACATTTCCCATTTTCATCTGGTTCAGCTCCGCTGGCGCTGCCATATCTCAGAGATCTGAACAAGGCAGATGCAGGCAAGACCATTACAAACCTGGAGAACAACCAAAGCTGGTGGTAGCAGCAGAATTTGTCCAGGTTGTGGTCCAAAGTGCCCCATTTTGTTCATTCAGCACCTGCAGCATCCAAGCTATCTAGAACCAAGAATTGCTCCTCTCTTCCCACCCAGCCCTGATCCAAGAGAGCTACTCTTATGGAAACCCTCTTCACAAGAAGGATGTGATAGCAGGCTCTTCTTCACGTCAAGGGGCTTTTTGGTTTCAGTTCAGTCAGGTCCAGGATGCTTTGCTCCAATAGCTGTTCTCATGCCTATGAGGGAGTCATTACTGCAAGGTGTCCAGGTGGCTTTGTCCCACTCATGACTATTTGTCACAGATGCCTGCAGTCTGCCTGTCACCTTGTACACACAGTCCACTGCCAGCTCTTGTGTCCCACCAGAGCTACATTCATCTATTATTCACTCAGTTTCATGGGGCAATTTATTAATAAAACATTAGGTGGTTTCCAGCAGAGATTCTACTTAAATCGTACATGTTTACTCTACTCTTTCTAATTTAAGCAGTTATGAACAGAGAAGAGCCCAAGAGGCAGAATCTGAAAGCTAACCAA
Source organism: Manacus vitellinus (assembly GCF_001715985.3). Classification (NCBI taxonomy): domain Eukaryota; kingdom Metazoa; phylum Chordata; class Aves; order Passeriformes; family Pipridae; genus Manacus; species Manacus vitellinus. The sequence continues at coordinate 58,319 of NW_021940704.1, forward strand.
GATTCACCAGAAACTTTCAGAGTTGTGTATCCAGCTGAGGTCTGATTCTGCTCAACAACAGCATTTTGAACCTGGATCACTCATCTCTTGCATCTTGGGATTTTGATCATAGGCTCCTTCATACTTTCTTCCAAAGCATAGATGACAGGAGGGCTTGGAGTAAGGGATCAGTCCCAGCCTGATGGTTTGCTGGCAGTGAACTAGCACAGGACTAAGTTAAAAAAAGACTGTAACAGGGCACAGAAGGGGTTGTGCTTTACCCCTGGCCGTGGCTGCCAGAGCAGCTGAAGTGTACAGGGCAGGACTTATCCCCCAATCACCTTAACCACAATCATAAAAATTTCTAAACCTTGAGAAATAAAAAAAAAAAAAAAAAAAAAAAAACAACAAAAAAAACCCGCCCAGTTCTACAGCTCAGAGACAACAGCGATTTGTTGTAGGGACAGACAAGGCAGCAGTGCCACCGCTCAGATTCCCTGGAGCATCAGGGGTTGGAGCGGGCTTTCGGAGCTGTTTTTCGGGCAGGCTGGTCACGGTGGGGGAGCAGTCTGGGGAGGGGCAGGGGAACGCCGCTCCCGAGCAGAGGCAGCCCGAGGGCACAGGCTCGGGATTTCCCGAAGACTGTGATCCCCCCAAAGCGGGGCCGGGCCCTCGAGGCCGCGAGATGGCGATACAGCCCAGCGATCCAGGGTGGGAAAGGCGAGGGAGGGGAAGGGAAAGGTGGGAAAGGGAGGAGAAGGGAAGGGAAGGTCATGATGGAAGGGGAGGAAAGGCAAGGGAGGGAAGGAAAGGAAGGAAGGGAAGGGAGGGAAAGGGAAAGATAGGAAAGGCAAGGGAAAGGCAGGAAAGGCAGAAAAGGCAAGGGAGGGAAGGAAAGGCAAGAGACGGTAGGAAAGGCAAGGGAGGGCAAGGCAAGGTAAGGAAGGGGTAGGCAGGAAAGACAAGGCAAGAGAGTGGTAGGCAAGGGAAGACAAGACAAGGGAGGGGCAGGCAAGGCAAAACAAGGGGAGTGTAGGGAAGGCAAAGCAAGGCATGGTAAGGGAGGGATAGGCAAGGCAATGTAAGCGAGGCAGGATATGGCCTTTGGGGGCAGTGGGGCTTAAAGTAATTTTAAAAAAGGCAATAAAGCTGTTTGTTTGTTTTATTATTTTTATTTTATTCTACTTTTGTTTTATACTATTGCTTTATTTATTCTATTATTCTTATGTTATTCTAGTGTTGTTCTCGTTGTATTAATATATTTTTATACTATCGCATTATCTTCTTTTTGTTCTATTTTTTATTCTATTTATTTTATATATGATGTTTATTAAATAAAGGTTGTAGGGAGGAGGCTGAAACACCGACTGTGGGGCAGGAGTCAACGTAAAGCCCCTGGAACTGGAGCCAGATGCAAATCCTGGTGGAGCTGAAATAAATCCCATGGGGAAGGGGATAGAGCTGCAGCTTGGGGACTGCAGGAGCTGCTTGAGGAGGTTTCAGCTCACCCAATGGTACCAAGCACAAGATGGGAGTGGAGGTCTCAGGGCTGTTCCTGGGGCTCAGGACCAGCCCAAGGGCACCTTTTGGGATGAGGAGCCAGGGGCTGAGTGGCCATTCCCAGCCCCTGATGCCAACTGGGAGGGGGGATGATGTGGGAAAGTGGGGAAGTGAGACCCAGGAGGGGAGGGGGGGTGTGTTGGAGTCAGGTCCTGTTATCCCCCAAGGTGGGAACCCCATTTGGAAGGGTGTGACAGCTCCTAGAGATATTCAAGTGATGACAATGACCGTTTCATGCTTTATCAACAGCCCCAGGGGTGCAGTGAGAACCAGGAGCAGCTTTTAGCCAGAAGCAGTAGGAAGCTGGGAAACTAGAGCTGAGGCAGCAGAGCTGGTGGAGACATAAAGATGGTAGGGGTGGGGGTGAAACCCCTGTGAGGCTTGGATAGTGACTTTAGGGTTGGAGCTGGAATTACTGTGGAGCTGGAGCTGAAACCTCTTAGAGCTGGAGCCACAACCAAGCTCCTGCTGTGAGAACCAGGAACAGCTTCACCAGCGGTGTCAGGAAGATGCAGAGCTGGAGCTGAAACAGCAGAGCTGGCAGTGAAATCCAGCTTGTGGGGCTGAGCTGGAATCAATGCAGGGCTGGGATATTGACTGTGGGGCTGGGGTAGGAAGGCAGAGCCAGGCAAGGTAAGAGAGGTGTAGGACAGGCCTGGCAAGGCCCTGGGCACAGCCTGATGCCATCTGTGCTGGTGAGCACCCGGCATCCTTGGGGCACTGCCAGGCTCTGGCACTGAGCCTGAGGATTTGCCTCTCCCTAATGGGGGTTCCTTGGGCACTCTCATTGCCTGCCTTGTGAGGGGCTGGGGGAACCCCCACTGTGGGGTCCTTGAGTTCCCTCAGCCTGGGTCTGGGCATGTTGTTCATGCAGTGTTTGGAGGGGAGGAGGGCGCAGTGCTGGGGAAGGGGTCGAGGAAGGAGCTGGCTCCTCTCCCTCGCCCACCTATGGGCTTCCCTGGGTTCCCATCCTGCTTCCCTGGGTTCCCATGGCTGAGGCCAGTTGTTCCTCAGCTTCTATCTGCTTCTCTGGCAGCAAGGGCCCTATGTAGTGGCAGCAGGACGGGTGTTTTTGGGGCACACGGGACACCGTCTGTGTGGGCAGATGTCAATCATGCTGAAAAACACACATAAAAAAAAATCTCCACAAGGAGCCCACAGAGACAGGAGTTCCCTTCTCTTTGAATTTCCATTTGTATTCCAAGTGTTGTGTAAACATTAATATTTAAAACATTGCCTGTAGCACTCTTGTTTCTCTGTGGGATTTGGATAAAGCCATTCCTGTCTCAGGGTCATGAGAAAAGCACTTGGGCTTAACAGTTTTCCCTTCTCCATCTGAGCAGCCAAGGCCTCCAGGAGTGCTGCCCCCCTTACACAGCCTTAAATCAAAGCCTTGTTTAATGTTAGGAGGAGTTGAATGGGGCTTGGGTCACATTTGCCCTGTCATTCATGGTCTGTGGGATGCTGCTGTTGCAGGAACATTGTCCAAGCCTCTCCCAAGCATAGGAGCAGCACTGCACTCCCCACTACACTAAGCTTTAGTTTTCCCAGTTAGGATGTGTGCCCTAGCAATGCTCACTGCAGTCCATGTCTGCTTTGGAGCCCAGAAGGTTTCACCTTGCACACTTGATCATATAACGACATTTTTTCATTTAATGAAGATCTGTCTTCTTGCAGTTTCAGGTCCCAGCCCTGCTCTCACACTGCTGGTGATTTCTCACGCATGTAACTCTTAGTAGCTGTTCCAGTTTCCCAGGTGAAACTCTTCACATGGAGTCTGAAGTAGTGATTATTCATCCTGCTGGCACCTGGAATCCAAAGAAATTCTAAGCCCGCTTTGGGCACTTGCCCAAAGACAAAACTTGTGTTTTGCCTGTGGCCTGAGGTGACTCCCCAGGTGACACAGAAACCTGTGGCTGCATCAAGAGTTGAAAGTCTCCTGAGTTGTACCCTACTGCTCTAAATACTCTTTTCCTAGTGCTGGTGGCTGACATTTAAAATGTCACAGCTGATCTACTTTTCTGACCACCAGCAGAGTATTTTGAGTCATTTAGATTTAAAGATTTAAGGATATGAAGGGCAGGCTTGTTTTTATGTACCTAAATCTGTGTCAAGGGGACAGAAAGGTGTTTTTCAGTTTCTGTTTTAATGGGATAAGCCACGAGGGGAAGCTGCACTGGCCCGTGTGTGCCCGGGAGCCTGTTCTGCGGGACTTTTTCGTGAGACACTAGGATAAGGAAATTGTCCTTTAGGGGGAGCTGTGAGCAGGGCACGGGAGGACACATTTGCCCTTGTCCTCAAGTTCTCCAGCACGTAACTGCGTTTCCCTCCCCCCCCTTTCCGGTCCCCTCCCCACCCGAAGCACAACCTATTCATTCGCAGCCTACAAAAGCTTGTCCTCATCCCTCTGTGCTTGGCTCATCTCCCCACTGCGTGTGCACAGCAGTGCATGGGTGGGCGACCTCATTTGAGAGCTGATTTCATTATAGATCAACTGTGTTCCTCCCCTCACGTATCTCATAGTTATCTTCCTCCCTGATGAGGACTTCTTAATTAAAGCATGGACAATTTGTGACAGAACAGCATCATCCTGAGGTTTTCTTTCCTGGTTGCACAAATGCATCATTCTCCAGAGGCCAGGCTGGTCATCTGTTGATTTAAAATGAAGGGTTTATTGCTGCATCCTGCTGTAGGTGCTGGTCACCTTTCTAGGCTGTACAGGAAGAATTGTCATTGATGCTAAATCAGGCTGATGGCAGATTTGGCTGTGTGTGCATCTTCAGTGGGAACTCTTCTGGTTATTACAGCCAGGATGCTGCATTGTGCTAACTCAAGCTTAGGTTGGCTTTGCTGCCTTACTTTTCAGCAAAAGTGGGGCCATACATGTCAGAGGATGGCGTCTTGGTCGACTCCTGTCCCTTAAAAGAGCAATTGAGTTTCCCAGTTCTGCCAACCATTGAAGACCTGAGCAGATCACAGTACCTGTAGAAGGAAGCTCTTTCTGGTTGCTCTACTGATCATTTCTAAGAGCTGTGGCAGTCTCACAGTGTTCCTGTCCTGTGTCCCAAAGGCACAGAGGCCACATCAGTGAGCGAGGGAGCTGTGCTGCTTTCAGGACCCCAGCTAGTGCTGTTGTGCTGCACAGCTCAGATCCCTGTGCTGGGTCACACTGTGTGATGTTTGCAGGTGGCCTGGCTTAGCCCCAGCTGGCAACTCAGCCCCACTCACTCACTGCCTTCCCACTGGCATGGGGAGAGAGTCAGGAGGGAGAAAGGGAGAAAACTCATGGGTTGAGATAATGGGGCTGAAATGGAAGAAAATAATTATTATGATAATAATTACGATAGTAATATTTTCTAAAAGTACTACAGCGTACAAAACAAGTGCAATTGTGCCCAGCCAGTGCCCAAGACACAGTCCCTGCACAGCTTTTCCCCAGTTTATATGCTAAGCATGACTCCATATGGTCTGGAATATCCCTTCAGTCACTTGGGGTCATCTGCCCAGTGTCCCCTCCCTGCTCCTTGTGCTGGCAGGGTAAGAGAAGCTGAAAAGACTGAGTAAAAATACTACTTAGCAATGACTGAAAACATTAGTGTATTATCAACATTATTCTCATACTGAATCCAAACCACAGCACCAGTAGCTGGTGCTACCAGGAAGAAAATTAACTCTGTCCCAGAGGAAACCAGGACAGTGGGCTCTTAGTTACATCTCCTAGAATATTAAAAGCTTATGAATAAGCTTTTAAGACAGGTAAAGATGCAGTTCAGCCTAATGGGACTGATACAATTTAAGTGGTGCCACCGGGGTGTTTCTCCCATTAACACGTTTTCGTAGCTCGCCAGAGAAACTCCCCATGGTTGTGAATTCTTGCATCATTTGGATAAGTCTCCTTTAGAAGGTGGACAAACACTGCCTGGGGTGTTGTCTAGAGAGCAGCACACAGCCAGCCTGTGGTGACAAGCTCTGAGAGAAGCTTTTTGAATCACAAGGTTTAATGGCAGACAGTGAAAGGGAGCAGCTGAGAGAGTGGCCAAACTCCTGATTTGTTGCCTTGGGCTCAAGAAGCCCAAGATCTGAACACAGAAGGCTGAACATCATTTCCAGTGATCTAAAACCCTCCTAGGTGTTGGCTCCACATCCCAGTTAAAGCAGTAAAGCTGCTGTGAAACCTCAGTGTGGTAAGTGGCAGCCTAGGCCACTGAACTGATGTGTTGCCAGGGACCTTCAGAAATCACCTTTCTCTCCTCAGCTCCAGTTGCTGTCCTGGCTGTCACTCCCTGACTGTCACTCTCTCACAGTGACTAGCAGAACAGAGGTTTAACCAGCTCAATGGCACTTCCTATGCCTGTACATGGGTGCTGAAAGCACACTCTGAACACTTAAATTAGATGATGACACATGCACACATCGTGGCAGGAGCACAGTTACCAAAAGGAACAACTCAAATCCGGCACTTGTTTGGGTGCACCAACTGTGGGACGACCTGCACTTAAAATAAATGAGTTCCCAGCACAAGGAAGCAGTGGATTTGTCTTATTTATCATCCTTTCCTGGTCTCACATTTACTGTTACCTTGCACCACACTAATGACCTGGCTGGTGGACTCTGACCTAGGTGAAGCAGGAGAGAGAGAAGGTGCTTGTCTGTCCTTGGGAGAAGGGGTTTCTTCACTGCAGTGAAACCCAGCTGGAGCTGGTGGCCCAGACACTGGAGTTTGGACAGGAGCAGGGAGGGGATGCCACTGCCAGGCCAGCACTGTGTCTCCACAAAGATGTGCTTCCCTGAAGGTTTTGCAGTCTCCTATTGTCCCGCTGGTTTCAGGCTCGCCTCACGGTGACTGTGTTCCTGTTCACTGCTTATACAACCCAAAGATAAACATATTTTTCAAGATCTTTCCTGCTCTTCGCTCCCAGATACATCAGTGGAGTTTGGGGCACTCAGTGCCTCATTACCCTCCAGGTAACCCCAGAGAAGGAACATAAATGGAAACAAAATCTTTGCATCCTTTAATACATGGAGGTCAGGGAGCGGCAGACTCACAGTCGTCGGGAACTGGAATGTTTCTGGGATCTCAGGGTCAACTGATTTATGTCAAACAATAATGGGAACTTTTAAATTCAGTAGACCTACTTGAGAGTAAAGAATGCAGATTGTAATTTTCAGTGGCAAAGGTGTGTTTACGGTAATTGAAGTCATAATCCATAAAACATTACTCCTGCTCCCTCACACACAAACAGTTGATAATCTTATAAAGACTTAACAGAAGGAGTCCAGTTGTTTGATGCACCATACAGAGCCCAAGTCAGCATAACTCATAATAACCAGATTGCAAATACAGGGCTGAGTACCTACAATTGCAAGTCATTGTTCTCACATACTTTGTGGGCTGTAAAATTAAACCCTTCCGATTTGATTCTTTAAAACACCCAAACCAGTAGCTGTACCATGGATCTTTTCCAGTGAACATCTGGAGAGTCACATCTGTTTGCAGGTGTGCAAGGCCTGCCTTATGGTAAAGGTGATACTTGCATGGAGAACTGTACCTTTGAAGTTATGGTGTGTTTGAGAGAGGTTGGGGTGAGGGAGCAGGTGGAGAACAAGGTGCGGAGCTCAGACTGCAGAAGAAACCTCGTAAATTATCCGATTTGTTGACTTTTAAAGTTGTTTTATTTACAGAAAATACCAGATTAAGCATAATTGCGTAAACCTTGAGTTGAAGCTACAACCCTGTTCAGTATTTCATGGAGCTAAGCTGAGAGAGCCCAGTCAATGTCTTGTTCCACGTGGGTCTGGCTACCATATTTTGAGCTGCAATTCCAGCCAGCAGCCACAAAACACTCGGATCATTTGCAGCCGACAAGCCCGACAGGCACAAAGCGTATTTTCTTTGCCTGGAACCCCGTTGGACAGCGAGCAATGGCTGGGCACAAGAAATGGCCCTTAGGTCAAGGGACCAGCCAAGGGGTTTCCAACCAGGCCAGAACTTCCATTTCAGCCCGAGCAACTGGCACCACACGGGGCCGACACACTGGAACTGGGAGCTTTTGGGAGCAAACACTGTTTTGCTGCTCTGATGAAATGACGTATCCCAGGACACTGCATGTACATTTCTGTCCAGATCCAGGCTGATGCAGCAGGAAGGCTGGGCTGTGGGAACGGAATTTTTGCTCTCATTGACATGGCAGCAAATCGAGTGATTTCGTATGTGTCAGTGTGATTTCTGCTAAGACAGCAGCATCATTTCCACTGCTTTGCAGTGCTGGTTGCAGTTGCCACACTACCACCATCTAGGTTTCCTCTGAACCCTCTCTGGAGTCCCTGGAATTGCTACAATAGCTGCACACAGCAGGCTGAGGGATTTAAATCTGACACTTTCAGAACATTTTGCACGGGCAGGAGCACTGCCTCCTAAGTTTTTTATTGACCTCATCTAACACATAGCCCCTAGAAAAGACACCAGTTGCTTTGTTGGCTCTTGGGGTGCATAAAGGCACAAGCAGAGTGTTTTCCAAAGCGCTCATTCTGCTTTTCTGATAACATTTGCTTCAGTTTCAGTCCATGCACATTTGGATAAAGGCTGTTCTGAGACTGTTTTCTTTCTACTGGTTTTATTCTGGGAACTGGAATTTTTTTCAGTGTGGTCTTTCACTGCAAACAGAACTCTACTGTCTATGCTGCTCTGGCCTGGCCAAGCATGGCGTGATCATCTCAAGTGGGTGCCAGCACTTGGCCGAGTGGGCCGATGTGTTGGTAGCCCTGATGCTGCTTGCCAGTTGGCACAACATCTCCTCTGGACCAGGGGGCAAAGAGGACAGCGCTCTCTGGGCTGACATGTGATGGCCACAGGGGAAAAAGGAGAAAGGGATCCATCCGAGCGTGAAAAAAACATCGGGAAGGATCCGAGCTCTTTCACAGCAGCCCAGTCTACAGCAGGGATGGCCAGAGCTGACTCACCACACTCACTTCTAATTCTGCAGATGTGAGGCAGAAACAAACAGCAAAGTGGTTTGTACTTTATAATTAAATGAGGAGATCTAAGCCTTATTATCATTTTTCAGGGATTTCGGGGGAGAATGCTTTTGTCTTCATTGTGGTTCTGACAGGGCAGCTGTGAAAGTAGAACTGGGACCTTTTTCAGGCCAGCGTGGGAAGGCAGGACAAACACAGTGCAGCTCTCAAGACTAACCAAACTTCCCAAAGCCCATGTGAGACTGCACAGGCCTTGCCCAGGCCCTGGATGCCAGGACAGAGTTCAGACTGGGGCCAGATTTGCTGCTTTGAATACACCATTTTAACTGCAGTGCTCATTTAGGGAAAGAGCTGCCCCTACTTGCCCCCTATATCTCAGAGTGGGACCGACAGGGAGCTCATCCCTTTGGGCAAAAGGATGGGTCTAATACAGGTTGGGTTGCTTCAGTTAGGCAGATGTGAGTCTTAATTTCAGGGCCATCGAATTTCCTCTGCACTCACTTTCTTTTCTGCATTTATACAAGTGGGAATGATTTGGGAACGCTGGTGGAGCAAAATGAACAAGTACTGCTATAATTCATAAATCATAGTCAACATACACTTGCCAAAGAAAAGCATCAGAAAGGTTTTTATCGGCCTAAATATTGAAACCAAATTTTATTTTTTGAAAATGACATTACACACATCTTGCAAATGTACATTTAGATGAGAAAACAATGAGTAACAAATACTGAGAGCAAAGCTATAAAGTGGACAGGTTCTCTGCTGCATGGCATTGCATTACAAGAATACTCAGACCTGGGATGGTTATTACAAGTAGTAAAAACAGTTCACAACACCTCACAAAAATGGAATTTTTTCCTAGAAAGTCAAATCTTCTAACAAAAGGAAATTCTGTTAAGGGAGAAGAGGCATGGGGGAATAGATGTGTGGATCTAGGTACACTTGGTGGTTTTGTGGCAGGGCTTTGTGGGGTTTTTTTAAGTCCATTTCTTACAAAATCCGTCTTTGTGAGTGACCCCATCTTTTCCAAGAATTTGACGGTTTTCTGTCCTCCGTTGCCAACAGAACCACAGCTAATAAACAAGAAGCCCTGTGTACTCGACTCAGAGCTTGGGAGCGTGGAGAAGGAGTTGTCTACAGAGCCCCTAACAACATAACCCCTGTTATTCCACCCCCCACCCCCTCGCGCTGTGTGTCCAGGAAAATCAAAAAGTGTTTGTGCAAACTCCGCAAATCAGGGGCCGTGGGACGAGTCCCAGGCACAGCCACAACCAGGTGAGGAGGCCACGGCCGACGCACCACGTGCCTCTTGCCTCAGCTGCAAAGGATCAGCCAGACCTCGTCAGAGCCACAAACTTCCAAAGGTTTAACTTGTTCCCCAGTTCAAGCAGAGGCAACGGACGGCTGATCTCCTCCTGCTTTACCTTGAAAGTTAAGAGTTTAATCAACGTGCCAAGGCAAGGCGCTGTGAGAAATACGTTCCCCGAGAGAACCTGTTGAGAACTGCTTTTCAAACCTTGTCGTGTATCGTTTTATTTCTGCCCAAATCTGTACTTTTCAACCACGAGAGAGACAAAGACAGAGTTAAGAGAGAGGGAGAATCTCTCCAGGAGGAAAGGAAGAGCTAATTAAGAAAAGAGAGGTACAGGACCATGCATTTACTCTCAAGAGCTTGTTCACGAGCAAGCTAACATTTCTAACACTACAACCACTCATCTACATCTGTTTGCTAAGTAACTGAGTTCTACCTACAACTAGGGAGCAGAAGGGGTCTTTTTATTTTCTTCCCCCTCCCTTTAAAACGTCAATAAAAATGTTTTCTGTACAAGTTGAATGGCACAAAAGGTGGTTAAAATGCTGAATAACTCACCACAAATGGAGAATGCAAAATTAGTTCAAAACATGCATGGACTGTGTACAGGTAAGCAAGGAATCATTGGCATAAAGCTGCAATATATTACAAGATGATACAGTTGAGATCTTTTGGAATAACCTCTGCTTGTTCTGTCCCTTTGAGAGACCTTCACATAAAAATTCAGCATAAAGGGAATTCAAGGTATATAAATCCAAGCAGAAAGTTAACTATGGGCAACATTATCTGTCTGAAGAGAAAAGCATTTCCCCTCCCCTTCCACGCACTCTCCCAAGGTACAAAAGTCAACATGATCAGCTTTGCTGCAGGCTTGCCAAAAAGAAAGGTTAATAGATCTGGTTTAGGAGAACAAAACCACCATTTAAATTAATAGCTCTTTGTACAATGTCATTAATTAAATACCTTATTATTTAAACAAAAACATACTGAAGTTTACCAGTCTCAACCGAAATAACAACCAAATCCTCACCACCCCCGTGCCCTCCAAGGTTATGTACACAGAGTTTAAAGTATACCAGCTAAACTTTAAACCCAGCTGCCCCTCCAACCCCCACCCACTGAACGACAATAGAAAATACACCGGGGCCTCTCAGTTATATTATATTGCAGCTTTGTTGTTAATGATGAAATCACACAAACTCGATGAATGACCTAAGACAGTAATCTATGATCAGGTTCTGGTTCAGCTGCATTTCTCCCTCCCTCAACCCAGCCTGTTGGCAGGTGTGCAGCCCCAAGAGCTGCAGGGCCATGAGCGAAGGCAGTTCCTGCTTCTCAGAGAAGAGTAGCATGAGTAACTCAGGCTGATGTGATGGGAGCTGCTCACCCTAGTTTGGGATAGGATTTGTGTTTGGGAAAATAGGCAAAGGCTAGGAACAGCAAAGTCAGCAGGCTGATAGTCCTTTCCTGTGCTTCCAGGCTAGGCAGTGTCACAAAATCCAGACTATCATGGGGGGGAATGTGTTGTCACGTCAGAGAATACAAGAGATTTGGCTAGACAGGTTTCCTCTTTCCAAAAGACCCAGGGTGTCTTCTAACTGATAATCGCAGCTGTACACAGTGATAAAGCTGCTTGGATCACCCATCATTTAAATGAGAAGCAAACTAACAACAATTTTACATGTCAGAATTCAGCATGTAATTATAACTCACAGGCTTTCTTGTTCTTACATTCAACACTTGCTTCACAATATCTATAAACACCAGTTAGCAGTGCAATTAATTTCCTAGACATTCTTCTTTTTAAGCAGATGCATCATTAGACATCACACTAAATCTGGGAAAAGCTCTTCTGTCGTAAAGAGGGGGGAGAAAAAGGAAAAAAAGATCTGTGTACTGCAGCCCCTCAATGACTGTATGGTGAGTGTGAGAGGAGGACAGAATATCACTAGATTTCAACTGCCTCCTGCTAAGGGAAATGAATTACGAGCCCATCCATCCCTGCTCTGCAATGGTTGGAAACAGATGGAGAAAAGCAGCTATGCTGGAATTTAAAAAAGAACAAAGGACTCCCCAAACATAACCCCAAAACCCAAAGAACAACAAAAATAAACCCCACTAAATGTTCCACAGGGATTCTCTGAAGGTAAAATTCATCGTTTCAAGAACTGGGTCTGGACCCCAGCTCAGGGTCTATTGGTCCATTGCAGATATTTCCCAAGTTTGACCCTGTGCATGGGTTTTCCAGAACTTGGGGTTTCAGAACCAGGGTTTGGTTCAGGTCCACCCTGAACCTAGTACCACCAACGTGTTCCATTCTGCATGTGCCAGATGAATCGCTGTGCTCTGCAACAACCCCACTATTCAAATGTGACTCAAATTTGTCTTGATTTCCTATATATAACTGTTGCAAATAGAGATGGAAGAACCAGCTTGGATAAAAATCAAAAGCAGCCTTGAGTTTAAACGAGTCACTTAAAATGACCTGAACCTTCCTTTTCATTTCAACACATTTGGTAATACTTTTCTCTAAAAACCAGGTCAACCATCAATCTCCATTTTGCTTGGTGCTAGCTGGGATTAGAGTAAAATAGAAAAATACTGGTAGAAATAAAAATGCTGTTTCTAGTTCCATAACCCTGCTGGGCTCAGGACATTTCTATTGGTAGACTGAAGTGAGACTGAGATAAAGCCAACACTCTTTAGAACCAGAAAATATGGAGGAGACCCTGATTTGCTGAGGTTCCTTGTTTAATTTTCAATTCTAAAACTTTTAAGATATTGTAACATACTCTTTCAGCTTTATCATTAACTATAATACTATACAAAATATCTCCCATCTATAACTTGCTATTTGAGATTCATACAAGAGATCACTTTATAGCTGGGGTCAGTGAGGTTTTCTCTGCACAGTCTGCAGCTGTCACCCAGGAAACTCAATCTGCACTCGAGTAATCAATCACACAAGAATTATCAACAGTAATCAATCTCTGGAAAAGGAGACCAACCTTGGACCAAATGGATTCAGCTCCCCTAATTAAAGAGGAGGTTCTGTCTGCTTAAAGAAGCAGAGAATTAGGTGTGTTGGGTTTCACTTTTGTTATAGTGAGCATTGGAGAATCTACAGAAACAAAGAGATGCAATCTTTATGCAATGAAAAAAAATCTGAGAACATACAGAAAAAAAAAAAAGTGTTCAGATACATCATTATTTTGTGTCTTAGGATTAAATTAACTGAACTTGAATATAGAAAAAAAGATCTTATGAGGAAACCAGTGTTAAACACAGACCCTCTTGTCCAGCACAGACTTCCCATTGCTGTATCTGCTGCAGCTTTCACACACAGCTGGTCATTTCCTGGACAAGATGATCATCAGCCCCTCTGCCCACACAGCAAATCAAGAAAACCTCCTCCAGTAGCTTTTGGCTTTTCACCCTGGTGCAAGTGGGTTACTACCTTTCCCAGAGTTTGTTGAGCTCCATGGGAAGGGACAGGAGGTCCAGGGGTGCCCTCATTATTCTCTTGCACACGCCCTGCAATTCCCTGGTGTGCCAGGCCTGACCTCTCCAAGCCAGGGCATGTTAATCATGCAATGATCTGATACAGAAGAATATAAATAAAACCAAACCACAGGTTGGTGCTGTTGTTCACCAGAGGGCTGGATCTTCCTTCTCCCTTTTAGGGATGACACGTGCTGGCAGGAGAGTTAAACAGGAGCAGGGGAAGAACTTCAAGCCAAGTTCTCCTGCCTGCAGCCAAGAGTGACCTTATTTCTGCCTTTGGGAGTGGGACACACTGCTGTGGCAGATTAGCCTGAACCCTGGCTTAGGTACCTGCAGGGGCAAGGGCTTTCTCCACAAGTAGCCAGGAGCTCCTTCTGTCCAAACCAAGCCGTAGATCCTCAGTCAGCCTCAGCCCCCCCTCCCCTTTTGTTTGTCCTTAGAATTTCTTGGCTTTTTTCTTTCATTATTCCCACACATCAATGGCACTGATTTGCCAGTGCTCCATCTCATGCCTTCCCTGCCATTTGATTTTCCTTTCAGTTCAAGCTCATTCCATCACTCAGTAACTACCTCCTAACAAATGTCCCCTACCATTCCCCTAAGAAACAAGCCCTTTCCCTTTGTTTCCCCTGACAATGGCCATCACAGCATCTTTCCCTAATGATGCCAACTTTCTTTTTTCAGCTGACAGACTAATTACTGCAAAGATTTGTTAATTCCTTTCAGCATACTCCTTCTTCGGTTGTTTGAGTGATAAACTGTCTGACCAAGGGAAAATCTGAACTGGCTCTAGAGTCCTGAGTTACAGTTCATTGAGATAAAGAGCAAGAGCCAGAACAGGTGAGTTCAACTAAGTGCACTGAGCAAGGCAACTGAAAGGCAGCTCTCCCGTGTAGCCATCTAGCCATGAATACTCTCTAAACTAGAAGGGTTTCAACAACAGTCCCACTGTTTTCTTGATAGAAAGCCACTGAAATAATTAGACTTATTCACTGTTTACAAGCACAAAGCCCATACTTTGAACAGTAATGTGAATTGCTCCAGAGACTTACATGTACATGTAATATAAAGAGGGGTAGCAGGGTCTGTATGCAGGCTAGAGGTGGCAACTCCAGATGAGAGAAAGGGGCTGCTGGATGTGGATATGGCCTTGCTGCCAGGGATGTTGCTGGCTCGTCCAGGGGTTTTTGGGGGGAACTAAAAATGAGGTGTTTGTCTTTCACCATTACTAAAATAATGAAGCATTTTTACAGCAGTTTTGAGAGAAACAGAGTTCCTCAAGAGGTTTTCCAAAGACAATGGACCATAGTTAGCTTCTATAAGGTGCTCAGACTTCTCTAAGTAATGAATAAATATTAAAAGCAAGCTCTTTTTATCACCTTATCTCAAAGCACCTTACAAATAGCAGTGTTATAATCAGCCCTTCATGCACTGGCACACCATGGCACAAGGAAAAGTGATTTGTCCAGAGTTATGCCAAAGACTAACAGCTCTGACATCCCAGTGGCTCTGAAATCCCACTGCTGAATCCACTAGGTTTGATTTTTCTTTGCTCAGGAGCTCATCTATTGGCCAAAAATAAGTGTCAGTATTTTTAACCTTCTCTAAACAGTGTCCTGAGGGATCTATAGGGTCCGTGACCCCAAAGCTCCACAGTCCCTGCTCTACACCTGGGATTCTGTCAGAGAGCTGTGCAATGGCATTGCTGGAAAAAGCCTTTCTATCCACCTACTTATATTCTCTGTGCACCTCCCCTCTCCCTATTAAAACATGGTTTTTAGTCAGCTTGGTCTCAGATCCGCAGACAAATATCAAATGACTGGAGATCTGTTCCAGAGGAAACAAAACAAAATGAGGGGTCCACACACATTACTGGCCCCAGCCTTTCACTGGGGGTCACCCAGAATGAGACACCAACTCTCAAGCCAGGAGGAAAGAAGGAGGGTAAAGAATATATGAATGGCAGAATCAATAACCAGTGTAGCAGAACCCAGCCCAGTTCACTCCACAGTGAGGAGCAGCTGCTCTGTGAGACACCAGACTCAGCTTTAACATTTCCTGAGATACTGTGGAGAGGCCTGCTCAGATTCATACAGATGGGACAGAGGCATCAGGCAGAAGAAATCTGTGATTCTGCACACAACAATTTCCCAGAGCTGGTTGAATAAATGCAAGATGGGCTAAATACCTCAAGAATCAAAGTCTGCCCTGTCCCCTTTTGTCAAGGCCATTGTCACCAAGGCCTTGCTGGGCACATGTACAGTTCTGCTTCTGAAGCCCAAAGCATGTTAGAAGGCACTTCTTAACCTTCTTGGTCTCATTACACCAAGGTGGTGTTTCAGCTGCATCTCTTCTAGGAATCTTGTGTAAAGCACTTGTCCTGTTGCATGGACTGCCATGACTCTTTAGATACACAGAAAAAGAGCTTCATCTTGTGCCCTCCATTTGCTTCTACAAAGAACTTCACCAGTCCCAAATGCTGTCCCAGCCTGCTTCCATCAGCAACCAGAAAAATAACTTGGAGCCTAAGTCACCACGTGAAAAAAGGTGTTTTGTTGTGGTCGTGATCAGCACCTTGTGTGTGGCAAACACACCTTTGCTATAGCTTTTCTCTGGTTGTGGATTGTCTTAGCTTGAGGAGACACTTTCTAGACTAATTTTATATCTAATTTACTTGGCTATATTTTATTCCTCTTTCTAAAAACGATTCTGCCTCTACTACAGTAAGAGAACTCTCTGATACCTTTGCATGGCTGTGGGGTACCACTGAGGTCAATGGCAAAATCACTCATGGGCTCTCAGGGCTCTAGGGAGGGCTCACACTGCAAAGTCCACACTGTGCCCCTGCAGAGAGGATGCCACTTCCAGGGATGGCTGACTCTGGAACGGTGTCTGTGTAGGGATTCAGCGTGGCATTCCACAGCACCTCCACAAGGTGTTCCAGGAAGCCACAAGAAGAGCAATGCTGGCCTCAAAGGAGTGAAAAAGCAAAGACAAGGCATCCTAGAAAATGCCATCAGTATCCGTATGGATAAGGAGAAACTAACACTTTAATGCCATTATTTCCTATTGGAAATGCCTGGGTGTAACATTGTTTTGCTGTTGGCCACAATTTTTTGGTCCTGCCTCCTCTTTTTTTCCCTTCAAAGGTACTGAACAAGCAAATGAGAGGAAAAATAGCAGCTGGGCTGAGCGTGTGATTTTTTTTGCATGCATATGTGTGTGTTAGCTTAGGATGAAGGAGATGTGGAAGTTGTTTTCTAAGCAGAATTCTTTTTCTATTGCCTATGAAAGTAACACAATTAGTGTTTCTAGCTCCTGAGAAGATTGTAAATAATGTGCAGATATAGGAAACACAGACAATGGTAGGCAAAAGCTACTTCCAGCTCCCACCACAGGGCAAACCAAGGTAAAATCCCATTACCAAACTCTTGCAAAATTACTTCAAGGTGTAGGGTCTTGGCTGACTGTTTAGCTGGTGGAACTGAACTAGCTCCAAATCTTATAACAGATGAGGCTTTAACTCAGAAGCTTCAGGATTATAAATGCTTTACAAGTGATAAAAATCCCAAGGCTGAAGATTTTGTTGCCTTGCCCTGATTTTCTGCAGTCAAGATCATCACCTGAATGTATGAATTCTGAACACATCAGTCAAGGCTTGGAGGATTGCTCCAATTCCTTCCTAATGACTGTATCTGAAACAGGTATCTTTAGTGTGTATGCAAATTTGCTAAAATATACTGAATAAAGGCAGATTTCAAAGAAATGAAGCCTTACTACTTTAAGAGCCTCTCCAATTTGTTTTTAAATACCGTATTGTTTTAAAACAATATAGTTTTAGTGATTCAATTAGTCTCTGAAAACACTAAAGGTAGCCTCATGAGGCAAATTAGACAGGGTTTTTATAGCAGAATTAATATGGCAAATCCTCATATCCTGTGGAGTTTTATGTGCTTGTAAAAGTAGAAAAAAATACAAAAGGTAAACTCTGGAGTATATAGTGGAATTACTATAATCTGCTCCAGAATCTCACAGGGTCTGTAATTGCTATAGTATATTGAAAGTACTTACTAATTCACTGCAGTTCAGGAAAGCTTTCTGACCAAACCCAAGCTTAATCTCATGAAAAATCAACAGGAGTAAAGCACGTGCTAAAATTTCAGCACATCTTTAAGTTCTTTCCTGAATCAGGGCTGTCCTTATATTTAAATAACTAAGGTCTGATGCCTGTGCACTGTTTCTCTTTGTATTCAAATCTATGTTAGGGATTCTACAAAGCCAAAGATAACTAGTCTTGAATGTATGTAACATTCCACATGCATTTCTGTACAAGAACTCATGCAATATTGGCATTAATACAGACTTAACTCTATGCTACAGCTGAAATGCTCACTGACTTCTACTGCCCAGGCATTTCTACCTAGAAAATTGCTTATTAAAACTTGGGAGTTTGACCTCATACCCTGTTTTCTTTGTGGTTTCTGCTGGTTTGAATGGCTATTTTTCCCACTGAACAATTATATTTTTTATTCTTTTAGGCCTTTTCAAGGTCCCCCTAATTCCCTGAAGGAATTTTTAGACTCAGCCCCATCACAGGATGATCCTCATGCACAAAAAGACCTCCACTCCCAAGGGAGAACTTGCAGGATCAGGCTTTAGAGGTGTCACTAGGTGCAGCTCAGGAAGAAGGCCTCAGTGATTCCTTAGCATGCTCCACCAGGAAAAACATCCTCAAATAACCAAACACTACTCGTGGCAGGAAGGAAAGGAACCACTTTTCAACAGCTGCTTCAACAACCATCCATCCATCCAAAGGATCATTCATGCCTCAGGATCCTGTTTTATCTTACACAAACTACCCTCATGGATACTGGATGAAAGCACATCTCAGACTCCCTTCTACTCCTCACCACCAGCTCCAGCAGTTCAGGCTGCTAAAAGCAGTTCAGGATAGCAAAGATTTAGGTTTCCTGGTGGATCTACAGTGAGTGTCCTGTACTGAACATCAAGAGGACCTAGATGTGATTTTTTTTTCATGGCTGGTCTCTTGGTTTAGCTGAGGAAAGGTGGCAGGACGTGCTCAGGAATGGTCTGTGTCACTGTGTGTGAACAGCACCTTTGACTGGAGTCCAATCCATGGCTACTAATCAGGGTCCCTGGAAAGGCAGACTCAGGGAGGGACTGAGATTTCCACCAACAGAACAGAGGAGAGGGCAAAGCCATATCAAATTATCTGTCCCCCTAAAGCTTTTCCTAACACAAAAGCTCTGATGAATAATACTGTTAGTGTAACCACGGCCTTTGACATCCTAATGCTTAATAAGTCCTATTTGCTCATGACCAGTGTCTACAGTAGCACTCACAGGATTAAACAGCCAAAAATTAGCACCCATAACCAAATCTGCACCCAGAATACTTCAGCACCTTCTATTAGAGGATCTGAAAGCATTGTACAAATGTTAACCAACATTTGGCCTCACAACCCCCAGTGAGGTAGAACAGTGCTGTCCCTGCAGGGACAGACAGACAGATTGAGGCACAGGGTTACCAAGAGACCTGCTCCCATTCAGACACTAAATTTAGCAATGCCAAGAGCTGAAAGGTGTCCTGACTACTGCACCTACGCTTTGTCCGCACTACCATCCTTCTACACGAGCCCTTAGCCTTTGAACTAACCCCAGGATTCTATTTACAATAGGTAACATGATCATTTAGCAGTTGTGCAGTCAGAGAGTTATTAAATTAAATGAAGTTATTAGTAAGAACAAATGATTTCTGGTGCAAAACTCTGGGTGTAAATGATCATGCACTAAGACTACTGGGTGCAAATTTGGTGCATGATAACTCTGACCCCTTGATAATTCCCAGTCCTGACCTCTCTCTGATAAATCTCTTTTTTTAAGTTGCATTCTATGTAAGATCACATGAACCTCTAAAGATGCAGCCTGCACAGATTGTTTCATACCTGCAATGCAAGCAAACAAAACGTGGAGTGGCTTTGGGAACAACCCAGCATCCATGTAGCATCAAACATCACAACAGTATAATTCATTCCAATCACAAGGGGTTGCAAGGCAATAGGAACAGGTGTCTATGTGGAAAAAAAAAAAAAGGCAAATAGAGCAACAAAGAAAGATTTGATTGCACAGATTTCATTTAGGTAAAGTTCTGTAATAATCAGTTCCATCAAAGCTTATTCCATGAGGAAGGGAGGCAATGCCAGCTGGCTATGACAAAGCTTCAGTGTAGTAAAAACCACCAGCCCTGTGTGAAGAGATGAACTTTGCATTCTGTAGGAGTCACTACTGATTAATAAAAGCAAAAGGTTTCTCTAAATACAGCAAGTTTGTTTTTATCAGATAGAAGAGTTTCTTAAAATATGGGGGGGTTTTAACACCACAAAATTCAATTTTTTATATAAGTAGAGAATCTGGCCATAGTTAGGAATACTGAAGTGTAAAAAAACCAAATATGTAGTCTTAAACATTACAAAAACTATCAAAACATTCAATATTTTGAATTGACCTTTTGTTTTCCCCTACATGTGTCTGTTTTGGCAGTGATGACAAGATTTCTAAACTGAGTTGCTGTTATTATTGTTCTGCAGTTGTGGTTGGTTTTTTTGTACTTTTTTTTTTCTGAGTGTGTTTTTTAAACAAATGAAAATTACCAGCTTTTATAAAAAAGAAGGAGCTTGAATCCTTACTCCCAAAACACAGATACAAGGTTTTCCTTTATAAAAAGTGTATTGATTTTTTGCTATAAAAAGTGATCTATAGGGTGTCAAACCTGAAAACAAATTCTCACAGTGTTTTCAGTGTTGGCTGTTCACAAGGCATTACTGTTACAAACAGAGATAGAGAGATACCATAGGGGAGGTATAAATATTTCTTACCAGCTAGCAGTACCCTTGGGTTGTTTGTGGAAGGTGTTCCACTCCAGAGAACTGATTTATGGTTTTTTGCTTAATTTTTTTTTTTTTAAAAATCCCAATATTTGAATAATTTGAATTATTGTACTAACCTTACTTAGCATCTTACACAACCATTCCTAATCTCAGCCAAGCTTCTGCTGGCATATTAAGCATCAAACTAGTAAGTCATTTCCCTTCCTGCCCTCCAAAAATAAAACCAATACTAGTTAGTATGCAGGTGCTAAATTTGGGCTGTAAATGAGGAACAGGTGAGCTGGCAAATGCTGGCAGTTTGGGCAGGTGGAGAACATCATTTGCTCTACTTGAGCTTGCAAACTGGTCAGCAAGGGATCCATTTGCACACTTCCAGGGGAGCTACTTCACTATCACTAGGAAAATTACATAGCTGCAGCAGAAGAAGAAATAATAGAAGAAAGCGGGAAATGCACAGAAATGCCCCAAATTTTTCACAATGTCCATTTTGCATCCCTGTAACTTGGACGAATGGTATCCCTCTATCTCTATAGACTGGCAGGTGTTGATTTGTGGCACAGAGGATAAATCACAGGAGAAAAAAAAAAAAGACATATAACTGTGTGTCCTTTGATTTGAAAGCACCAGTCACCTATCTGCTTATTTTGGCAGAAGTGCTTTGCTGTATCTCAGACAATGCTTGCAATATGGACATTTAGCTCCGTGTCGCTCTACATGGAATCTCCAAGGGAATCAGAGTCATCCAAAGACAGAGGCAGATACAAGTCCTGTAGGGAGAAAGAGGAAAATGTTAACTCTCACAATGAGTTTCCACCTTTGGCCATGCCTAAGGAAGCAGCTGAGTGGCCCAGCTCTGTGCAGTTCATAGGGACAGGGTGGAAGACTCGTGCACTGGTTACTGGACTGGGCTGACCAGGCTGAAATCAAGACATGATACTCACACAGTGGAATAAGAGCATCTTGGTACCAGAAGAAAGATGTCTGTTCAGGGATAAGTTTGAGAACTGATTTTTTTGTTTGTTTGTTTCTGGATCAGTGTGTCCATTTTAACACATGCATGGAAGAGCAGGACCTTGCCTTAAACAGGTATCTTTGAACCTATGTCCACAATAAAGAGCCTTACCTTAATTTGAAAGTTACCTTCAGGAAAAATCTCTAGGAAAATCACATTCCATGATTTATTCCTTATTTTAAATAATTTCTGATCAACGAGAAAGGTTAAGAAAATCCCAAGGTTATTATTTGGATCAGATGCTGAATGTAAAGCTTTTCCAGGGTCCCTTTCTTGGATAACCATCTTATTCTGCTTCCTCAAAGTTCTGCATGGAATTAGGAACACAAACCAGCTCAAGGGCTAACGCTCTCCTGGGACCTGTTTGGACTCTGACCCACACACAGGTAATAACTGTGAGCAAAATGAAATAAACCCCAAATAGTCAGGAAGGAAATTCACAGAAATCTTGATGTAAGAAGAGGTGAAATAGGAATTTGTGGTGTACTCAACTTAAGCATTTACCATTTGAGCTTTAAGGGGAAAAAAAAGAAGTGATTTCATCATAAGCAGGAAATTGCTCCTGGGAGAAAGACAATGATGCGTGAATATTCTGGTAACCTAAAATGCTGCATTCGTGTTTGCTGATTGGCTTAAACTTAGTGGAGAAAATCATACTGCATTGGCTTTGCCCTCAGCAGTCACCCTCTATCACAAATGTTCTCGGGGCTTCATTGGAAAAGGTCATAAACCAGCCAGCTGAAAGCACACATAATACATTAAAAAGGTGAGTTTTACTGGTCTTTGCCAGGAAGCAAATCCTCATCTCCACAGTTCTAAATGGGATAATGTTTGGAAAGCATTTTAGGTCCTTGCTGCTGAAGCAGAGGATGCAGTTTACAGCATTACTCCTGCTGAATATACACAAGCAATTGTTGAATTCAGACCATGGGCCAGATTCTGTTCTCAGTTGTAAACTAATAATGAATCTGGACACATTTTGTGTAGAATTGGTTTATTTCCTCAGACCTGGACTGAGCAGCTGAGATCAGAGTGAAGTCCTGAGGAAAACAGACTTCATTTGAATTCAGCTACCCCTTTGTTAACCAAAATGAGCCCAGCCTGTGCGATTTAGCCCACAGTAGATTCCATGTGGCTGCTGACTGCAAAACCTCAGCACTACTAGAATTTTTAAATTACACTTCCAGAATTTCAAGTCAATATTTTCAAAATCACTCTCGGGATGAGAGGTGCATTCTGATTACTAAAGAGAAATCTCCTTGACCTCCTCTCACACTTACATTTATGTCCAAGTTCCTATCAAGTGAAGGCTGGTGGAAGCAGCACTATTGGCTATTCCAGGAATGCAAAGGTCTATGGAAATGAAAGTCTGAACTCAGCACAGAATGACACTGAACAACAGGAACTGAAAAAGCTGTGACAGTTGCTGTACCTTTTAAATAAATCAATACATGAATTATCTATGAGCCAGCACAGGTTTACAGACCTTTACTAGGATGCTGTGCTATCTGTTAGACATGCTGTTTGTGACCAGGAAAACCAGCTACTGTTCCAGATCACAATTGCCACATCAGCTGTAAAAAAATCATCTGGTTCCTGTAAAACAGAGTATGCTCTTAAATAATTAAAAAAAAATAAATTCTTGAGGAGCATCATTAAAGTGATGTCTTAGAGCTTCAGTAACATTTGCATTGCTTCTACTGTTTAATTGTCTGGATTTACCAAAAATTGAGGCTTTCCAAGAGAGGAGGATTTATGTGAAACCATATCCATCAATAACTTTTTCGAATAGTGATACAAGCTCAGGGTTAAGTTCTCTCTTCTGATCCATCTGGATGCTCTCCAGCACACATTAATAACTCTAGCAGAGGAAACAGGCCAATGATTTGTTGCTCACTATCCTGCAGAGTCTGAAGTGACAACCCTTTCAGGTAAAGGGCCAAACCCCACTGTCTCAACACAAGGAGTTGTGCTTCCAGAGAATATGGCCATGGCTTCAGTGTCACAAAAGTCTGAGTGAACTAAGGCAGAAACAGATGTAGTAAGGTATAAGAAACGTAATACCTTGTGCTTACGGAGGCTCCCTGGGCTGGTGGGTGTGGAGATCGGGGACTGCTTGGATTTGGGTGTGGACAGCTGACTGCTTGAGGTCCCGTTTGCTGACAGAAAACAAGACAGAAGCTAGAAATCAGACAAGCAAGGGGAAGATCTTTCTCCTTTGGGGAGATGGAAGGTCTCCAAACATTTAACACAGAAACACAATAGTTTATTCATGTTAGGCAGGAGAAAAAACCCAAACAAATACCATGGCTATTAACCTAACTCAAGGCTTTCAGCTACTCGGGGTAATTGACTGCAAAATACAGTGGAATAGAAAACAAATAGAAGGAGCAGTATTTTACACAGCAAACATCCACCAAATTGATCCAAGATACACATCATCACAAAAACAGAAAGACAATGTCTATGTTCTCAAACAGTTTAAGGGCGTGTGGAAACCAGAGGCTGAAGATATCCTGAATCCTAGACAAGAAATGTTAGATGATTACAAATTGGACAAACAGCAGCCTGAAATGCCTTGGATGTAGTAGCTGTGGGTGGGATTATGTGATCAAAGAGCCCTTCTGAAGCCTTGGTGGAAGCACAGGGTGACATGACACATCTCTGCTCTTCCTCTGCTGCCTGCACCAGAGAAGTGGACATGGTCTATCAGGGGAGGAACAGGAGAATTACATCAAGAAACAATCCTCTGCAAAGATCTTTGCAAAGATCAAAATCTGGTCTTTTGGGTTGATTTGTTTGTACATGTTGCTTTGAAAAAAAACATAGTTATTCTCAATTTAAAAAAAAAAAATGT
Organism: Manacus vitellinus; assembly: GCF_001715985.3. Classification (NCBI taxonomy): domain Eukaryota; kingdom Metazoa; phylum Chordata; class Aves; order Passeriformes; family Pipridae; genus Manacus; species Manacus vitellinus. Next base: position 82,428 of record NW_021940704.1, read on the forward strand.
TATTCATTTAAACCAAATGGCTTTTGGAATGACTGTTCCAAGCTTTCACAGGCCTGGGTTTTACTCAAAAGTGAAGGGCATGGGTCTATGTCAGGGCAAGCTGTTATGCATTTATTGGGTTAAAAAGGAATCAAAGTAAATAGCATATTATGCAGAAAAAATGAAGGGAAACCAAATGGAATAAGGATAAATCAATTGTTTTCCTATCACTGATGTTCACTGGGGTAAGCTAATGTCTTTGATAATTGCTAGGTGTCACAATACCTTTTTCCTAAGGACATGCTTACACATAGTGAATTTGGTCATTCACAGGTCAGGTATCAGCTCCAGGGATACAGATTCTCTTGTTACCAGGGGTTTAAACACAAAGCTCCATCAGCACAAGTAGCCTTACTCGAGGGAATTCAGACTCATGCTGGCTGTGTCCAAGGGTATTGTCCTTTCTGGCCTTTTCTTTTTTGCAATCCATGCAGCTGGAGGCCTTATTAGCATTAAACTACATATCCCAATCAAGTCTATAGAAAGTGGCATTTCCAAAACCTACTCCAGATGTTTATGTATTCAGCACAAGCCACAAAAACAAACCTCAAATATTTTGATTGTCATTTCCTTAAATGGCTGTAGTGTTGCCGGCCCTCCAGATAAATACACAAATCCCTGCCCTTAAGGAAGGAATTTTGAGTTGTGTTGATGTTTCACACAGAAAGAGAGCATGTAATACTCCAGGCTGGCTGTCCTGCTCTCAAAGTGCCCAGCATCTCTCTATATCATTTCTCTAACTGTAAAGGCATGCACAGAGGAGGGTGGATGATTTCAGCACACGGCACTTATGTTTTCAATTGTAATAGCTGAATCTGCAAATGGGCTACTTAAAAATAAGCAAGTACAGCAAGTACTTGAGTGTCTGGAGGAGACTGAAGAAGTGTATAAAAAAGTATCATACTGTAAGATTATATATGGGTGTTGTACTTTTAAGAGCAAAACCAGCACAACTCTTGCTTTAAATGCCTACAACAGCCTCTTACCTTCTTGTGAGAAAGAGGAGGAGGTGGCTCAGGTCTGTAGTATCACTGACCCAAATGCAGAGGTCACACAAGTGAGTTCAAATAAGTGTAGAGAAACATGTAAGCCTCAGGACAAAGGAGGAGCTACCAGCACAGGAGAGCAGCTCAGGCTCGATTCGTGGTGATGTGGGTCCTCTGTCTTCATCTCTCTGCATTCCCTCCTCTATGGGGAAGAGGAGGCTATTCATCACAGCTTTTTTTCCCGCTGCAAATGCACCTCACTGAGGAAATTTCTTGATTTCTTGAAAGGTGGTAGAAATAATGGTTTATAGATAATTAGGGAAGAGAGTGAGCCTTTACCTCCCCATTCCACTCAGACCATTCTCTATTGGTAGGGGGGAAAAACTAGTTATGGAAACCCAGAGACTGTTACACGCCGGTCCCTGCACTGTGCTGTGACACTTCACTGTGCTCCAGTTCTGCAAAGTGAGCTGCCCTCCAGGCTGCTGAGGAAAAAAAGTAGAGTTCTCTACCTATAAGCCATATAATGAAGGCAATTCAGTAAAAAAGAACTCGGATCTCTTTTATGTTTTATTTCACCAAGTGACTTTGTGTTTCCTATTAAAGAAAACGTGGGATAGAATAGTTACTAATATAATCTGTATTAGCAGGAATCCTTCTCCAATGCCTAAAAAGCCTCTTTATTTATTTTCAATTGTCACTGATCATCCTAAGATGAAAAATGCCACCTAACAACTCTACAAAGAACCAAAATTTCCCTTCCCCAAAGAGGAAGACTGGAAGAACAGCAAACAGTCAGCGTGCAGCAAATGGATGTAATTGCTGCAGAGAAGGATAGAAATTCCCTAATACAATGAGACTTTTAAGTGCTACAGCAGGGATATTAATATTTTATGAGCATCAACAAAAAAACAGATGTGACATCCAAATCAGAAATAGAATGAGATGGATGGATATCATTACAAATACAGTACAATTTTGCAGCAGGAGCAACAATTAAGAAGCCCAGTTTAATTTTCTCTGTGTCTGCTAATGAAGAATAGTGTTCATAAGCAAACTTGCCTGCATTTCTTTTGAATTGAAATGCCAAAAAATATCAAGAGGCAAAGAGCAGATCCCAGGTGGTGTATAATGCTGCTGCTCCACTAAAATCTGTTGATGACTTAGGATAGCTCAGGATCTCACCTACACTCAGCTAATGGGAACTATTCTTTATAACGAGTTTTTATTAGAATTCTTTTGGGTTTTTTTCCCACCATGTTGTTTTTTGTGTCTTATGCCTTATTTATGTCATTGTATTTGCTTTGCAAGCCCAATCTACCTTAAAGGCCCTTTGTGCATATAACACATCCTTTAATTGCATGCACATGTGCACTACATTGTTTTCATAGGCTCCTTATCTCCTCCAGTGCACAAGGCAATTTGTACTTGAGAGAAATCAGGCTTGTCCAGCACATGAGAGGGACGAGGGAGAATAATCATGTCATGTTTGAGATGGCTATGAAAGATCCAGATAAGCTGAATTCTCTGTCTCCTCCCACAGATGTTTTAGGATCACAGAGTCACAGAATCTCATCCCACCCCCTGCCATGGGCAGGGACACCTTCCACTATCCAGGGTTGCTCCAAGCCCCATCCACCTGGCCTTGGACACTTCCAGAGATGGGGCAGCCACAGCTTCTCTGGGCAGCCCGTGCCAGGGCCTCACCACCCTAATTTCTTCCTAATATCTAAAACTACCCTCCTTCAGCTCAAAGCCATTCCTCCTTGTCCTATCACTCCATGGTCTTGTCAAAGTCCCTCTTCAGCCTTCTTGTAGGACTCCTTTTAGCCAAAATTCCCATATGCAATTGTTCTGTGACTGTTGCTCAAGCTTGCCTGGATGACTGGGACTCTGGACCTGAACTTCCAGTGATGATGAGCACCAAGACCTGTAAATGAAGTTAGTGAGGTCCATCTTTTGAACTCCCCTTTCTATCAGCATACAGAACTGGAAAAAGCAGGGCCCGGGGATCATAGTGAGTGCTCAAAAGGTATGGAGATATCTATTTCCAGCAATTTGTAAAATAAGGTTAATGCTCCTTGCTTGACTGGGCTTCCCAGGATTCAGCAGATGAGTTCCTAGTTCGAGGAGCACATGCTCATACACCACAAGACTGAGAGAAAGAACCACAAAATACATAGATAGGTTTGTCCCCAGGTCAGGGTTTGAAGTGTCATCAAGAAATTAAAGAGAGGGAACAAGCAGAACAAGGACAGCATAAAGCAAATGTAGAAATAGCAGCTTGTTTAGTGAGCACGAGCCTTCCTGGACTCCAGGACAGAGGAGCCATGGGAAAAATAAAGGCTCCATTGTACTGTTTGTTCAGGAGTGGAAGAATTCAGATTGCACAGGCATCCCTCGCTCAGGCACCTCCAGACTTCCAGCCCCTCAGCTCTGCAGGGCTGGTATCCTCTTCTTACCAGGTTTTGTGAGGGGATCTCTCCCTGGATGTGCAGTGTGGACTGTCAGTGAGCAGAACATACATAGCACAAGCGAGAGAACAAGCTGCTGTCTCTCATGTGCAATCCCAAAGACATCTGTGCCTTTTTAACACATTCATATATAATGACCCCGGGGAGCCAGCTCTGCAGTCAGGACAGACTGACATTCTGTGTCTGTTTTGCTAATTGCTGCTGCCTTGTGAATATGCTTTTGTCCCTCTATCCAAACCTTCCCATTAGAGGACCGAGAAATTAAGGTCCTGCAGCAGTGCCTCAGAGTCCTGTTCATATTCTCCTTGAGCCAAATCAAGGCAAAACTGGGCAAAGACATTTTCACATTTCAGTTCAGGCACCTGTGGCTCTCTCCTGCAAAGGACTGGTTTTAAAAATCATTAACTCTCCTATCACGACGCATGTTATAAAACTGAAATATAAAATTTGTTATAAAACAAATACCTTGTTTGGTATGTGAGTTATTGTAAGATACATTCTTATAACAAAGAAGTAATGGCAAATGACATCATTATTTTCTCCCCTGTATTTCTCCCCAGAGCTTCAGCTCCGTCTTTTCCTTGGTTTGACTCCTTATTGGAGCAGTCTGTTAAAGAAATTTTGCCAAACCTCATGCTGATCCTATTCCATTTAAATCTCATGGACCATAGCAGCAGCACAGTGACTTCCCTCCTTATGGACAGTTTACCTCTGTCATCTTAGGAGAGGGATGGATTTCACTGCTCTAAGCTATGCCTTTTAGGAAAGCTGACTCCATAGAAAGAAAAATTGAGGCTAGAAATACCATAGAAGCTTTGTAACTCCAATTTTGTGCTCTAAATTGGGATCAAATATATTTGGGCCATCCCTGGCAGAGATCTTATTTTTTAACTGCACAAAGTCTGACAGGGACTCACAGGCTCTCTGAGAGACCTGATGAAGTAATTAAGTTACTTATAATTGAAAAGTATTCCTAATATCTGATCTGTATATTTCCTATTAAAGATTAAACCAATGTCCTGTCCTATCCCGCACTGGCACACAGGAAAATTGATCCTGATCCTCTTTTCAGTACTTCAAATGAATTTGGAGAGTGTTACATTGTCCCTTCTCAATTTTCCTTTTCTCTAACCTGGATTAATCCATTTCTAGAGAAAATTTCTTCTGGGTTTTCTCTAGTTTGCCTGTGTCTTTCTTGCATGTTCAGTTTGTACTGAAACACAACAACCCAAGCTCACCTAAGGCCAGACAGAGACACCAATCCCACCCAAATCTCAATTCACACCTGATATATGAGAAAGTAGGTTCAGCTTTCTTAGGCAACATTTGGGAGAAAGAGAAAGGCACTTGGATACACTTGTTGAAGGGAGAGAAGTAAAATCCTGATGTATTTTGCTAAGTGCACTTCGCTGGAAGCAACATGATGTGAGAGATGGGTGGAGGATGTAGATGAAAGGCTATGTCACAGCTCCAGTACCAAAGAGGTTGGAAAGTAGAGGATATATTGGAAGCCCAGTGGAACTGCTGGCAAAGCAGCCAGGGCCTTCCAGTTAAACTGAACCAAGAGGTGAAAACAGTCCCCTGATGGAATGATCAGCATAGAGTCTGGAGGAATAGCTGGGTCTAACCAGAAAAGGTGTATATATATATATATATATATATTTGGGGGTTAATGAGAGAAGGAAAAAAGGATTCCTCTTGGGAATATAAGGACTGGGGTCTGTTGCCATCTGCTTATAGCAAGACATTTCTTCATTCTTCATTCATTCATTCAATTCTCATTTGTTCGTTCCTTTAATGACTGTACAGTAAATAAAGGGGAAGGTACTGCACCAAGAAAACAGCATTTAACGAGTTCCTGTGGATTAGCTGCCTCACTTTTTGGATATCCTTGGAGCTGAAGAGCTCTGGCTGCCTAGGGGAAACTGAGCTTTTCACAGTGAGGCCATGACACATCGAGGCAGGAGGCAAATTCCCTCTGGCAGAAGGGACGGATTCAGCCAGTGAACTCAGACCACTGCAGCTGGGAGCTGGCACTCTCTGTGCTGTTGTACTTCTGTGCACGGCCTTTTGTCCTGATGCTTTTTTACAAAATATTTTGTTTGTGTGTTCTCTGTTACTCTAAATTAATCCATGTTATTTTGGAATGGGACCTGACCACTTACATAGTTTGCTGCCAGGACTGCTGCAACAAGACAGCCAAAGAATTTATCACAGTTCATATAAACCTGAATTAAGCCTCGGCTGCCTCTGTAGGCAATGCATGCAACCACCGTCCACATGGAACTCCACTGTATTGTCATTTTTGCTGCTGATAAATAATGTACCATTTTCCATATGCTTTAGTGGGGGAATGGAATAATTAGGATGAGAAATGGAAGAAAGTAACATCCTTTTCTTTAACTGCAGTGTGTTTGTAATGAGGAGGGTTCATAATTCTTTCACTGAAGCAGCATGGAGATTTACCTCTGAATCTGCACTGATATCAGTGCCCAGATATGTCACAATGGCCTTAGAGACTTAGAGGGTACAGAAACCTGCTTAGAGAAGAACTGCAGAGAACAGAAACTAACAACACAAAACCAAGGAAACTAAAGGTTCTAATATGACAATATATCTGATATCACCATAGCAGAGTGAAAGACAGCAAAGATAGAAAGTATGAATGGGTAGGAGAGCAAACACATAGCAAAAAGATATATATATTTGAAGTAAAACTATTTTTAAACAGTTTCATAAATTAAATGGGTGAGAATTCTGTGGGGCAAAAAAAGTCAGATAATCTTTTATTAATCAGGCTTCAGTAAGCATTCCTTGCCTTTTTAATGTGATAACTTCAAAATCCAACTAAATGTAAATATTGATTCTTAAATGATGTGTAAATCCACCTAAATTATTACAAATTCAAGACAAGAATACAAAACTGTATTCTTTTTTCTCTCTGTCCTGAGTAAACAAATCTTCCATCTTCCAATGCTGAAGGAGTTCAGTCTTTTTCATTGTTATTAAACAGGACGGGCTGCCATTTCTTCCTGTATTGAAATTACAGGAAAGTACGAAAGACCCTTGTCTGGATGGATTAAGGAAACCTGATTTGTCCTTCATTACTGGCCTTAACTCCAGGAACTGGCTATTGTTCAGCATTCCTGGTTATTTTAATCTCCCTCTGAAAAGCTCTGCTGACTGTGTTCATTAAACCTCATCAGATGAGTCACCATTCTGTTCCTGTAAGTCACTCAATCAGTTAAAATCAGGAGCACAATAGTTGCCATTTCACATTAGACTATCTGCTCATGCAATAAAGTCTTGTTCTGGTGGTAATTAGTACCTACCTGATGCTTATGGAGAAGGTTTAAATGCTGTTTCACAACTCGTGCATGAGCTGACGCCCAGATCAATGAATGTTAGTTTGGGATTTTTTAAATCAACAACATAATTTCCACCATGCCTTCAATGTACCCACACAACTTTACCAGGCATTTGGAATTATAAAAGCTTTTTAGATTATAGCAAGCCTGAGTTTAAGAACAACCTACACTGGCATATTGAAGAAAAACTTTATGAATGTAAAATCCCCTTACAGAGAAATACCTTTATTTTAAAATTTCAGTGTCTTGGTATGTGCCAATCAATTTCACACTGTCCTTTTAAGTAGCTAAAGAACCAACCAAGAGACCCTAAAAAATCAAACTGCTTCCTGGGGAAAATCCTTCTGATTACTGTCAAGTGAATTTTATATCCAATAATCCAGTGTCTACTGATGGTCAGCTGTTGTGTGGTGTTCCCATGCAATAAGTTGTGTGTAAGCATGAGGGGGAAAAGTAATTTCTCTTTTATATCACCTGTGTTAATGTTGTGGGTCACTTGAATTCAAGATATGAAGCTCTCCTGGAATCCTGGCATCCTCTTTTTGTGATTTGGCTATTTTAGTGACAGGCCATGTCTGGTTCTCTTTTGGAACAGAACAGGCAAGCAGATGACACACTAGATGTTCATTGTGACTCTAGGAACTTTCCATGACTCTAAAAACTATCAGTTACTATAATTACTACAATGTGCAGCCCAACCTTCAATTGCCAGGCTCTGCAGCTCTCCAGGTGAGCCACACCACCAGTCCAGGGGCTACTGAAGGAGGAGGGAGGCTTTTCAAGTGGTGCAAGCTGCAGCAGTAAATTCCCATTTTTCCTTCTCTTTTATTAGTGAGTGACTGTCTCAGGATCACATCAATAAACCCATCACCAGTTCTCCAGTTGCAAGATCACTGGTCTTCTTTCAATAACTATTAGAAGAAGCCACTTCTGACCTGTACAATAATTACCACTAGCTTTGCACAGAAGGTTATTCTAAATCAGTCTGTATCTATAGCGGACATTTGGGAGCACTGTGGGCCTTGATTTCCTGCCTGTGAAGTGGAAACTTCTTCTAAAACATTGTTAGGGAAGGAGGCTGTGAGACTGTGTGTGGTACAACCTCAAGCCACAACTGCACTCAACCAACCAGAGAATTCCTTTCCAACATTTATTAAGTGCCCCCTGTAGCACCAGACTCTTGTTTTCAAAAGAATACCGGGGTTTCCTACGCAAACACACACAGTACGTGTCTTTCCCTCGAGCACAGTCAATATTCAGACACCAAGAAACAATCACTCACCATCTTGATGGTTACCTGAATCGGCTGGAGACTTGCTGCGGCGCATGGGCGCTGGGCTCTTCGCCGAGCTCTTCTGAGGGGTGGGAGAGGACTTGCTGCCCGTGGCAGCTGCAGGGCTCCCCTTCATCACCCGGCACTCTGGGGGAACACACAGCAGCCGTGGTTATGTCCCTGTGCCCATGGACAGAGGGTATGAAACACCCCTGGGCAGCTCAGTGCTTTGTCTCCGAAAAGCAAACATCGAGGGCGAGGGGAAAAGCTGACATCAGCACATTTTCTCTAGAGCAGAAAGGAGACCTTTCAAGGGGAGGGAAAAGAGGACGGCTCAGCTCCTCTAGAGGAGGTGCTGAGACAGCGTAGGTGCCAGGCAGGGTCTAGCAGGGCCTGTCTCCAAACCTGTGTCCTAGCAAACATTTTCTGCCCTTCCCCTTGCCATAGTTCTCACTGACTGGTGAGCACAACGAGTCAACACTGAGCGATGAATCAGGTCAAAAAATCCAGTTAATTTGTTGCAACCCTTCCGTGAAGATTTAGTAGGAGGAGTGATGACTGCAACTTATGCAGGTGCAGAAAGCCAGGAAACAGCTCATGGCATGGTGTAAAGTCTCCAAGTGGCAGACTGGACATCTGCCCCAGGAGACTTTCACCCAGCCTGAATCAACCTCTTCTGTCTCAACAAGTTGGAGCTTTTCAGATGCAGAAAGGAAAGAAGACAAAATGGTTCTACAAAATACATCCTCTGTCCTGGCCAGTCATCCCTTTCAGAAAGGTTTGTATAAACAAGCCCAGCAGATTTATGCACTTGAAGACATGAGCAGATGAGAACCCCAACTGTGTTTTCTTGAAAAATAAATACGCCAGGAAGAGGGATAAATGTAAACATGATCTACAGGGTCCTGCAGAAAGGAACTGAAATGCTAACAAACCCCTGTGTGTCCCAGGATTTCAGGCATGCCAGATCTTCAAAAGCAGGGTTTATTTACATTGAAAGCTAACAGAAAAAGAACTTTCCACCCCTCAAGTTATTAACTTAACCCAGTTAAGAAGAAGACAATAAAAAGGGAATTTCCTTTTTGTCAAATGCTAACGGGTCTCACCTCATCTCCTACAACAGCTTGTCCTCACCAAGACGTAAAAAGTGCATTTTTTACATATGTGAATTACATGTTCCTCATACAGACAGTTTCTAATAGAAAAGTTCAGCTCAGCTCTGCACACATGTCCTGCACTGAGGACCCTCTTGGCTGGATTCTCCAGTGGGAATCAACTAAGGCAGCACATACCAGATAAATAACTGGTCAACTGAAAACAAGCTGTCTGACCTAAATGTATGTGTTATTTAATTATATATCAGTACATCTATGAAAATGTAGTTGCCTTAAATTTTTCCCCAGGCTTTCCTCATTCTCAGACACTCGAGAGTCCGTCTCTCCTCCTTCCGGATGGTTTGCAAGAGAGTTTGCTCTTGGGTCATGCAGTACAAGAATATGAGGAGAGGATGTCTTGTGCTCCAGGGATACTGCATGGCAATAATTAAACCTACAATGAGTTTATTTTCTCCCCAGATAAACGATTTTGGAAATTGTAAATCAGGGATGGAAAAATTTGTGTGCGTGTGTTGTTTTGTTTTTTTCTCAAAGGTACTTGACTTCTCACATATGATGTCATAGAAAGGCTTGTGGAGGTCCAGCACTAATATAGCCCAAATTTTTTATACATGAAGAGCAGTACTGATGCTGGGGGATGGGGAGATGCATGGAAGGTAGACTATCTCTCCTTGATCCTAAAGAGTACAGCGTTTCATGAGACAATCTGAAACAGCCAGCCACTGTGTTAACCAGCTGAGACAAAACAGGAGGAAAAATCCTCTTTAGTCACTGCAGAAGTTATATTTTTGAAGGCTCTTGGATATCGACAAAAAACATTGCAACATTTGCATCTTGGAGCACAACTCACTTGCCCGGCCACAGGCACTGAATCTCTCAATCCTATATCACATGGGTATCCCAGAAACCAAGGGGGACTCAAAAGATGTCAGGCAGCTGTGTTCAGTCACCTGAATTACTCACTAAAAAAATATACATAAAAAGTAAAAATGCTTCATATTACGTCCTTGTGAGAGCTTCCAAATTTATTTTTTTCCCAGGGGAGTAATTCCTTGAAAAGAAAACCAGCTTTGCATTTTCTAGCACAAAAAGGCTGACTCTGAGGAATTCCTCCAGCTCAGCCCTTGGCAAGTGTCAATACACCAAAAGCAACCACAGAGCATTTGCACATCTGGGAAAAAGGCTCTGAAGGTGGAGACCTGACTGTGCTGAAGTTGCTGTAAACAGGCCTCCAAACATCACCAGGGTGTGACATTTCCATGGGCTGGTCTTGAAACCAGTGGGTACAAATTGGACAGAGCAATGTCATCTGGAGGGTGCTCAGCAGCAGGGATTAGAGGGTGGAATCTGTGGTGGGCAGTCAAGAGGAAAAAGATGACATAATCCTCTCTTATGCTATTTCTCATTTTGTTTCCTGATGTCCTGCCAGAGCGAACATAATAACCGGCAACCCTGGTGCGTGTCATCCAAACAGGCAAGAAAAAGTTCCCCATGACAGAGGAGATTTTAGTAAGTGACAGTCATCTGCAAAACCTCAGGATTTGCAGTTCTCCTTGCAGCATCTGACTCGTAACAAGGAAGGATGATGGATGTATAACGGGAAAAAGCTGCTGGCTAACAGCTCCTCATCTGCTTCCTGCGAGGTGCAGGGCACCCCTGCTCCCCTCAAAATTCCTCTGGGAGCTGCAGATACTTGGTGCCTTCCCAACAGCAGGCTTGGCTTATTTATGTGAGAGAAATCCAAGATGGAAAAGTGAGTAGTAACCAGGAGTGTAGGCAGAGAGCTGGGCTTCCCATCAAGTCGTTCTGTTAGGATTGCATCCAAACTGTTTTACAGCGTGGAACTCCCGCTGGAGCTGACTCAACTGCTGAGTGTTAAAAAAAATATGAAGCTCAGGTTACAGATTGCTTCCCCAGCCTGACACAGGCTTTATTCTCTGCCTACAAAGTCTCAGCTGAACCTTGGAAAACTTTCTCTTAATTACCCAAGACCATCAAAATGGGTTCATCTGGAGTACACAGGTCAGAAGCACCAGCGTTAAACAAAATCAGGCTTGCAAAGGAATCATAAAAAAGTAATGTTTGAAGATTAGAGGCTGCTTGACTTTCTGGCATACAGCTAAAGTTCTCTTTGGTCCTCAATACCAAGTCAGATTGTAGCAGATTGGACAGCATGGGACTCGTGTTCCTTATACAGGATACCTAGAGCTCTGGGAAACGAACCTAAATGCTTGGAGGACACATTTTAGAGTTTAGATGGTCAAAATAACATTAATTTCCTCTTATTGCACTCACTAGCACCTGCAGGCAGCATGTGCTCTTGGTGGATAGAGTTGCCAGGTGGGGTGGGTGGTAAATCCTACAGGCAAGCTCTGTATATTCTGTGAAATCAAAGATTTCATGGCTTAATTGATCATAGAGACTCACATTATTACACACCTCTGCTTGCACTCGTAACAGGGACAAATAATGGTGCTGTCACAGTTGTGTCCCCCTCCAAAAGGGAATTATTGCCCTGCTTTGTGAATCGGCAGAAGAAAGCAGTGGAAGTGTGATTATTTTTTTTTAACTGTTGCTTTTCCCTATTTTTTTAATATTTACTTGTCCACATAAGGAGGTTTAGTTCTCAGGAAAAATATATCTCTCCGACTGTAACTGGAGAAAATCAAAAGGATACACTTGCAGTAAATGTCAAATGGAGCAGGAGTTAATTTATTCTGACTTGGGCTACCTCAGCCAGTATTTGCCTGATTATAATATCTGCTGACTGGATAAGTATCACAAAAGGATGTTAAATTCCATGTACTGGGTCTTAAAAATCAGAATAGAAGCATGCAGCATTATTATCTGATACAAGCAACTGAATGGAAATCAAATAAAACCACAGCGTGCGTTTGATGTTACCGCTTTCATCCAGAGAAAAGTCATCCTGTGCATAGCGGAATTTTTCTGGACCACAGGCGATAAACACATCATCATCCCCAAAGAAATCATGGAGACAGGTCACCTACAGAGAGAGCAAAGTCATTCATTTTATTTTTAATTGGCAACATTCTGACGTGGCTCAGTTTTAATTTAAACAGAACGGCGCTGCCTCTCTGCTCTTGCCCCCCGCCCCATGCTGATTTGGTCCTACTCTCCATAAGGCTGGTGCCCATCTGGGCAAGTCAAGTGTAACAGTGTAATTAAAAAAAAAAGAGAGAAAAAAAACTCCAACAACTATCTTGCACATTCTGTGGGGAGTGGCATTTCCCATCCATTCAGGAGCTGACAGAATACACTGATCACCCTAATGAATGACACAGCTACTTCTAAAATAAGAAGCAGAGGTTCCCTCCCTGCCACATCCACAGGCAAGGCTATGACACCACTGCCCATGCTGGTGAGTATCTTAGTACCAACAGACCCTGAAAACTCAAAGAACCACTAAGAAGGCAAAAAGCTACTGGGCACAGCACAGGTGCACAGATGTGACTCCTCTTAAGCGATCCTGATGATAAATTTTCAAGTCAAAAGGTTTATCTGTGCTATTGATGGAGGGACCCAAAGTTTGACTAGACATCTTTCCCACACAACCACAATATAAATGCATGGATTTACTCCAGATGTTGTGCCATCTTCTCCCTGCTTTGGCCACCCAGACATAGGATGCTAAAGCACCATCCCTCACTGCAGAGCTGCTCATCCCACAGAAGGTCGAGGTGTAGGGAAGGTGGTTATTGGGTGGGAAAGGCACAAGGAACCAGGGAGGGGAGGCTGCAGCAGCTCCAAGTGTGGGAGCTTTGCCCTTGAACAGCTCAGTGGGAAAAGGAAAAGCAGTAGCTTTCAGCCACCTAAAATTACAACTCCTCTCCGGGGACACCACAGGAGCAGGATGTAGAAAACTCTTTGAGGTAAACAGAAGACACAGTCACACCAGCCAGGGGCTCTGAGTGCCTTGCTCTCCTTTTTTGCCATCCTAAATACAAGGAAATTATATCTTGCAGTACCTGAAGCTCCAGACTGTGGCTTGCCTTGCAGCATCAAATAGAAGCAAAGCACGAGATGTGGGAGCTTCAGATCCACTGATTTAATCAGAGAACTGATATCTGGGAGTTCAGGAATCTGAAAATGCAGGCAGGTTGTGGGAAGCATTCCAGCAGGAGAAAAGTGCAAGATGCCATCATGCTGGCAGCTAATCCCCACATTCAGCTGGCAGAGATCTGCAGTTCTCTCTACTGCTCTACAGGTGATGGACTTGTTTTAGCAATATGTAAGGATATCCTGACATTCCAGCCATACACTGACCAAGTATCGTGTCAGGAGGAGCAAAAATGTTCATCTGCAAACACACCAGAGTGGAACATCTCCAGCATCAGCCAGCCTGGTACAACACCCCAGCCACACATCTGAACACCTGGCAGAGCCTAAGGTGGTTTTTTTTAAGTGCCATTTCTTCAGGAAATCATTTCAAAGGACCACAAGATCGGCACTGACATTTACAATGGAGGTATGAGGGTGAGAGCTGATGCTGATGTCCAGTGTTTTGCCATGTCTGGGGTCTCTACAGGGGGTGGATGCACTGCAAGGGACTGCAGAGAGCACTGGAGATAACTGGGGAAACTTACTGCAGGCAGAGCTCGATTTCCATATCTACTGATCTCTTCGAGCTGGACTGTGAAAAGTTAATTTCAAGCTCTAATAAATCAACTATAAAGAAGGCTTTTGGCTATCTTAATAAGGCTCAGTATTTCACACTGGTTAATGTAATGTATAATTAAAGCACTGCCTACGAGTGCCAGCACTGGTTACAATGCCAAATATTAGTGAAAAGCTTGCTTTTCACATCGCCATGATTTTCAAAATGGAGCAAGCTGAAATCTGCTATGGCTTTGATCAAAGTTAGAATTTTCTTTGCTAACTTCAGTGAATTCCTATTTCTGTTTGCCTCAAATTAGATTGGAAACAGTTAATAATAAATCTATAGAGAATTCTCCCAAAGAAAAGATGACGTTTTAAACCAGCACTTGGTGTTACAGTCCTCCCCCCCCTGCCCAGGATGCGTGGCACTAATTCATTTGCAAATAATTGGGTTTGGCTCAATACACAAGTTCCCATCTGAATGCTAAGCACCGTAGTTACGCCACAGAAAAGACTCCTAAGGGTTCCTAAGCTCACCCTTCAGTCCAGGAACCACTGCTCAGTTAAACACAGAGCAAAACTGAATCACAACACAAGGATTCAAAAATTTTCCAACCTTTTACATGAAATCAGAAAGTACCCACAGGTACTTTGCTTTTTTTTGTCTCCAGGTCATAAATTGAAGTGTGTATTTTGTCCTTGCCTCCCCACAACCACCACAAGCAAAAAGAAAGTCCAGGCCATCACAAAAACCTTCAGATCAAGGCTCCAGACATAATGGAAAATTCCCAACATGCACAAGGACAGAAAACTGATTGCATATCAAGCAGGGATACTTGCAATTAATTTTGCTGCTGTTCTTTCAGGTGTGTTTTATAGTCATCAACAGCTGGTTAGATGAGCACTGGAGGCTGGTAATGAGTTAGATAATCTCCTTGTTGAGCTCCTAATACTCAGGAAACAATAACTTCTGTATTTACTTTATTTGTTCCCCTTTTCTTTCCTTCTGTAACTTCCACTATTAAGAACTCACCACAACATAGTAGAAAAGACAACCAAAACCCAACTCCACTTTCCTTAAATAGTGCAAAACATCGCAAAATTCAGAAATAACTGCACGTATCGTGCTGTGTTGCAT
This sequence comes from Manacus vitellinus, assembly GCF_001715985.3. Classification (NCBI taxonomy): domain Eukaryota; kingdom Metazoa; phylum Chordata; class Aves; order Passeriformes; family Pipridae; genus Manacus; species Manacus vitellinus. The sequence goes on from NW_021940704.1 coordinate 97,441, forward strand.
ATGTTCACCACGTGTGTGGTATTTTCTATTTACCTTTTGTTTATTAAATCCCAATCCTTGATCATCCCTGTATGCCCCTGAAACACGTCCCATATGGATTGGTGTCCACAGGAAGCTGCTGGAGTAAACTTTCTTTGTGAAAACATGTGACTTAACTGCTGGACCTGACAGCAGCAGAGCCAGACCCTCTAAGGGATGCACAGGAAACAAAAACCACCAGAAGAAGGGCCTAGATGAGTTCATCCCTGAAGGTCATAGAGTCAAGAACTGGGACCATGGGCTGCTCTGCTGGGATAACAGGTTTGAGACCTTATTAGCCAGTATGGAATATTTAAGGGTTGTTCTTGACGAGGAAGGTCAAATCTCTACCTGCACTGATTTTTGTAGAGGTTTTAAGTGACTCCTGAATGACATTATAGGTCTTCTCTCCATTCGTCAGAAGTCTTTTTTCTCATGTTTTCTGTTTATTATTCATAAATAAATAAAAATGGTACAAGTCTCCCCCCAGGCAGTGTGGACTTTTTGAAAGTATATATTCTGCTTTAGCTTACTCTAATCTACTATTCTAATTATATCAAATAATTCACCTGGAACACCATGAAAACCCTGAAAGAAAGTTCACATCAATAACAGATTTACCCCAGATGATGACCTGAAAATCATTGTTTTAAAGTGCTGCATTTTACTTTTAACTATAAATTTATTAAAGCACAAGACAAAACCTGATAGTAGCTAGCTAGTGCAAGGACTAGTTCTATTACCTGAAAATGGTGAATTGTCTGGTGACTGTTATCATGCACCCTTAGCAACGACACCAGAAATCAGCAAAATAGGAAGATTTTTTCTTTTTCCATTTTCAAGTCCACAGGCTTTTTTTTTATTTATAACAAAAAATAAACTTGTGTATAACACTACAGTGGACAAAATAAATAGCATTGATTTTCAAGCAGGCCTTTGTTTAAAGGAGGGTAATATTTAATTTGAAACTCAGGATTCAAAGGACAATATTGATTTAGAAAGGATCATCCTACATGAAATGTTTGCACTCCAATTCCTGTAGCTTAAGCAATACCGATGAAGGAAATTATTTCTTCACACTCCAGTCGATGAGGCACAAATTTATTTCTTACTAAGTCATTATTTCTAATAGAGTTGATGATAACATTTCTCTTTGTGCCAAGGTTTGATCTTTTTACTAAACTTTATAATATATATCACAGAATAAATAGAAGTTGGTAGAGATTAACAGAGATTTGAGGGAGTACAAAACTCTTTGCAATTCCTTAGGTTTTCATTAAGCGTGGTTTCTTTCCTTGTTAAATGAAATCCTCCTTTGCTTATATTAGAAAAACCTTCCCTGAGAGGACAATATAGCTCAGATTTCCAAGAGGGGATTTCTGCAGTGACAGTCCATTAGTGTCTGCTGCAGCAATTTTAATTGCAGAAAGGAAAGTACAGCCTTGTGAGAGCTGCTGAGCCGCCTTCTTCATTTTAATACAGCACTTGTAGAACTAAGCATTTTTCAGGATTTTGACAAAATGGAGTTCGCCTCACACATGTCTCTGGATGTCAGCTCACAGTGTGCTGAAGTATCTGTGATATTCTGAGTTCACCTGGAAGAGGAGCAGTAACACACAGCATCTACACCAGCACAGCTTTGAGTAACTGGCTGTTTCTACCATCCTCCAGGAGGCAGCAGCCCCATTTAGAAACTGTAATTTGTTAATAAATAAAATGATTAAAATAATTAGAAATAAAAAAACCTGAAGACTTAAGCCTCAGTCTAAATCACCCACCAGTGCAGAACCTCCTGTGCTTTGAATGTGTGTTTGGATTACCCAGCTCCTTTTGTTCCCTTTCACCACCTGCAGAAGGGCATCCCCACGAGGGTGAACAGAACTGCCTTCTTCACCTTTCAGACAAATGTCTTTATCAGTTCAGAAAATATATCCTGCTTTTAGCTCTCTCCCTTAGCCCTAATGACTTTGGGAACTGTTCTCTCTGCAATATCTCCCCTCTTTAAAGAATTTAGACAGCACAACTGGAAGTGATACCGACAGCATTATAGTCCCTAAGTTTCAGCAAATGTAATGGTTATGGTCAAAGAAAACAGATATCCATTTCCACCCTTTAAATCATCATACTTCTTCAGCTTTTAGGCTTCCAGAGGTCAGAACAGTGGAAAAACTGTCTTCAGAGGTAGCTTTGAAAAAGACCACAGAAGACAGTTTATATGCCATACACATATAAAGCCTGTAGGAACAGGAGTGAATTAAGACATACTCTTATTTTTTTTCTAAGTTGCTTTGATAAATACTTTAAAATTGAACACATCTGTTAGCTAAAGACAATTAATGTATCTTAGATGCCTGCTCCTGTCCTTTCTCTTTCAGCACAAGGTGCCAGATGAAGTTGAGGAAGTCAGGCCAGCAGCTGGATGGATACCAAGGGTTAACTGAGCTGAGAATGTATCTAAAATCTGTTTAAACTCTGTTTTAACTCAAACCAGAAATCTGATGGACTTATTTATACTCCAACACCTGTACTCCAAGCCACATTGGCAGTGGTATGTTTATTTCAGGTCTGAGGAGCCAAAATCCTAAAGCACAAAGGCAACTGTGCTTTATGATGTATCAGCTGGGTGTTTGCAATCAATAGAGCACTGCACAGAAACAAAACACACACAGACCCATCCATGGGAAGATTCAGCAAGGTCACACATCAGAGTGAATATGGGAATTAATGAACATGGGGACTCAGCTCTTCACCACACATCCGGAAAGAAAAAGATTTCAGGTTGAGGGGATATGATGGAAAATAAATATGTTGATATTGGAATGCACAGCACTTAATACATTTTTCTTTTTAACAGTCTGAAGACTGCAAGCCCAAAGCAGAGACTGAATTGATTTACATTATATTAGATTCTGGTTTCCTGGATTTAAAAATAAGAGATGTTTGGATTCAATTATTTCTTTAAAGTATGCACACACCCACTCAATAGATTCCACATTCGCATTCACAGAAAGAGAATTACTTATCCGCCTTCACGAAAAAATACTGCTTAAAGTTGATAAGCAATAGGAAGATGAGCACAGAAAGCCCAGATGTCAACATTCCAAAATGGATCCGGAGCATTCCTGCATGCCCAGCCTGTGCCACACAGGGATGTGCAGCTGCACTTGGGGAGCCCTTCTCTGAGCTACCCAGCAATAAGGGTGTTCTGTCACCTGCTCTTCCATCTCTGCTCCTCTGGCTCACCAGACATCCAAGTGGAAACCTGGCCAGACCATGGTTGTGCTGTCCTCTCACTTCTGTGTCTGCAGGGAACCATAGGGAAAGGTGGGAAAACCATTTGGGTTTCAGGGCCCATAATCTCTCTCAGTAAAAATACGCAGAGAGATTTCCATTCCTCACAACATTATTCAGAGACCTCGACTGTTTTTTGTGTTCACAGAGAATGTTAAAGCCTACTATTGAACCTTTAAGGGAACATTTAGAGAACATTTAAGCCTACCTACACAGTTTGATTGCAACAATCAACCTCCACTCTCCTGTTGAGATTTTTTTCTTCCTTCTTCACCTTCAGAAGAGAAAATCCTGAGCAAGTCAGGATGATCAAGAGTTTTCTTAAATGCAAGAGAGTATTTTTACACCTTTTTGTTGATGAAAAATGCAGATCTTCTTAATTAGGCTGACAACCAAAGCAGGTTGATCATAAGTGCTTTATGCCAATTTGGACTATTTGGTTATAATGTTACTCAATCTGAGTAGGGACACCAGCTCCTGAACAATATGCATTATTTCTAGAATAAGCATTTCTGATGCTTATTTAAGTGGAACAAGAAATATTTATGTCTGTGTGTTCCCAGCAGCTTGTAAGGCTTCATGCACAAAGAAATGCTTCTCTCAAGGGACAGCAGCACAAGGGTGCCTGTTTATTTAAGTATTGGAAATGGGTAAGTTTGAAACAGAAGAGAACAAAAAGCAAGAGGGAGGAAGGTCAATAGCCAAGCTACCCAGTAGGAATGTTAAAGCTGAATTTTAACATATCTGATGAATTAGTGGTGCTTCCAAACTGTGTGAAATCCAATTAGCCTCTGGAAGAAAGGTTAGTTTGTTATCCCCATTCCCTATACATATGGAGGGAGTATGAAACAGATATTCAGGCTGCTGATTCTTTTTATCCAGAAGAAAGGCTTGCTCTTGCATTCATGAGGGTATTAGGCTGAGGATAAATGTGCTGTGCAGTTTGGGGGCATAAATCGCCCCAGAACAGGTAGCACTTAACCGAATCCTAATCATCCCTCCTCATCACTCTGATAGGAAACAGTAGTTCTGGACTACCAAAGAGCATCAGAGACTTTGGAAGAAGCATGACTACTATATGGCCAAGGTCAAGCAACACTACTTGAAACAGGAGTCTTGAAAGTAAAGACACAGGGAGCCTGTCAACCTACTCGAGGTGAGGCTGAAGAGTCAATGGGCTGGAATTTTCACTTAATGGGATTTCCAGCAACAAGTTTCTAAGACCTGTAGCTGTTGCTGATCCTGTTGTGCATATCTGCATAAAAGAGAAAGGCTGTTGTTCAGCTTTGTGAGATTCTACTGTTAACAAAGGACTGACAGTATGCCCTGGTTAAAACATAAACACAACACATTGCACCAGGACTGAGTGGTTTGGTGTGTACCTGCAAGCAACATTCTCTGTCTTCAGGGAGCACAGAAAGAACATCACCATTACCTGGCCAACAAGTACAGGAGGCTGAAAAGTTACACCAAGCACATGCTGCTTGTAAGTGAGCTCTGAGGGGCTGGAGGAGGCCAATAGCCACATCCTGACTTTGTCTCTCAGCTGGTCCCTGCTTCCCCCAAAGGAAACCTTATCTCTGCACCCTACACCACGGCACCTACCCGATGCATCAGTAGGTCAGAGCCAGTGGCCCCTCAGCCACTCCTCTGCCTGCTGACTTTCAGCTGGAAAAGATAGTGGGGAAGGGAGGAAGCAAAACTGTGATAACTGTTCCCATCCCCACACTCAATGTATATTGTCTTCTTGAAAGTCTAAGACAACATCTCTGCTTTCCTTACCCGCTAGAACAGTGCCCTGGGAGAGATTTTCCCTTCTCAGCATCTTGTAAGTGTTCCTGGCTCCAGCTCCTTCTTTTATCAGCCAGCATTACATAAAAATACTTCCTCCAGTTAATTATTTCATGGTCCAATGCATCAAGAACTTAATTCTCAGCCCAAGTATTTCAGAGGACACTACACTGGCCAGCTACCAGAGAAGGATCCCTTTGCACTTTCACCCACCTGGATACAGTTATGGACTTCAGCCGAGTACAGCGGTGGCCAAAGATGAACCCTCACTCAGGGACAAAACTGAGTTACTCCTGCATTTCCATTTTCCAGGGATAAGTTCACTGTCTTGCAACCCACCTATTCTGCCTTACTCCTGCCCAGCGTGTAGTCCTGGAAGCAGAGGGCAAAATGACTGCACGGTGCTTTCCAGCAGAACAAAGTTCTGGCAAAATGAAGATTACACAGTTGTATGAAACAGCAGGATTTGCTCCTACAGCCTCTGTGATGTGGTGTAAAGAGACACAAGAGAGGAAATTCTGTCTTCGATAGTGACCCAGAATGACAAGGGAAATTACATAAAATATGAACAGGTTTAGTTTCCCTGTGACATGTGGATGTGTTTTACTCACTGAGGCAGCCTCCCTCTAAGAAATGTAGTTATTCGAGGTTGTCCTGGATGTCCTGCTGACATCAGTAACATCCTTCCAAAATAAGTGCTAGGGAAAAATCCGTGTCAGACTTGCTGTTATTATTAGTGCATCAGGAGTGCTTGAGGACACTTCAGTTCAACTCAGACGTCACCACTGGCTTTGAAGGCAGCATGTTTTGAACTGGCTTTGTCTCTCCCAGCATAGCAGCACACTGACACATTTCATTGTGGATAACCTTGTCTTCCTTGGTGTTTGTAGTACACAGCACATGTTAATTAGGACTAAGTCACAAAACAAATTTAAATCTCACTTGGAAAGCCACAGTGGCCTGGCCTTGTTTGTCCTACATAATCTTCTTTCCAAGAGTGGGAAATGAAAAATTAAAAAAGCAAAAAGCCAAAACACAATAAACCAAGAAAGTAACAACAAAAATGCTTTCCCTCTCCCTTATTTGATAATTAGCAACTGTGTTTAAACTAAACTCCTCTGTCCCATCCTGGTTTCCCCAGGCCAGGAAAGACACTGGGGTGTGGGTTGCAGACCCTGATCCTTCAGGTGAGGGACTGGGGCACACAAGGGCAGGTTGAGGAAAATCCCACTGGTCATAAGGGTGGGGAGGCCCTGGCACAGGTTGCCCAGAGAAGCTGTGGCTGCCCCATCCCTGGAAGTGTCCAAGGCCAGGTTGGACAGGGCTTGGAGCAACCTGGGCTAGTGGAAGGTGTCCCTCCCCGTGGCAGGGGATGGAACTGGATGGGCTTTAAGGTCCCTCCAACCCAAACATTTCTGGGATTCTATGGCAATTCATTAGCAGAGTTTTTTTCCTGGGGAAGATGCACTCTAACTCTGTTGTAATGATAAACCTTTTCTGACCAGACAAGACTATTCTGACAACTCAGCTTATGCTTATTTCTATCTCAGCCTGCACTGGTTTTATTCAGTGTCAAGGTCTCCAACTACACAGCCTTTCAAACATCTCTGCTATTTTCATCATGTCTAAGGATACTTCTTGGATGTGTCAGTGAGCTCATATTTTGTACAGGTGCCCCTCTCGTTTGCACAACATCTGCAAAATCCTACACGCTTCCTCACTGAAGGAGATGGTGAAGAGTTGACATTTTTACTCTGTGCTATCAACCCTAATGGAAAAAAGACACAAGCATAAAGTATTCAACCTCCAAGTAATCCTTCCTAATACACATCTCCAAACCTGGAGAGGGACAAACTGTCCCATCCTCTGACAGTGTAACCTCACACGCAGCCCATGGATCCAAGTCAGCCTCACTCTTGAATTACACAAGAAGGTGCAACCAGTTCTGTATCTAATTAACACTGGATTTGCATTTCATCTTGCTCACAGCATCAGTACTGTTGCTCAATTCCTTAAATATTCTGTAAAGGCTCCTAGAGGCATTTTGACTCGTTAAATTTCAGTCTTTGCCAGGATCTTTATTACACTGTTCATTCTGGAGATTAATGGGAATTAAAAATGGTGGCCTTTAAAAATTAAATTGTAACAGAAGCTACATTAAATCTAAAGGAAAGTAACAATTGCCATCAAGTTGTTCTTTCAGGGACCTAAAATTTCTTCCTTAATTATAATTCTGAACCTGTTCTTTGTGCTTTGTGAGATTTCCTGAATTTACAGCAAATGCATATCCTCTCCCTACCAAAAGAGTTTTGTTTTCACCCTAATTTCTGTTAATCTTTGAATAAAGCTATTTTTTTTTCCTAATTAGCAGGTCTTTTCAATTCAGCTGACAGTGAACAGAGTAATGACAAATTCAGCATTATGTCCTGAGCTAAACCACATTAGGGTAGAAATTAACAATGTTAAGCAGGCTGGGAGATAAAAATACTTTGTACAGCACATGCAGAAAGGTTGGTGAAATGGATGTCCCAAAGCCTTCCACATGAAAATGCCTTTTTTTTCCTTTTTTTTGAAATGTATTTCATCCTTTCCATGTCTACAGGACCAATGACAGGTTCTGGCTTAGTATGCAGTAATGTTAATGGAATAACTGATGCAGGAATAGTAAAACAGATGATGTGTAAAATGGCAGGCAGCATAATTGTCTAGAGTGAGTTCAAGTATTTCTGCAGTGAAAAATTGTCCTGTTTTATAATCCTATCACGTCTCCTTGCTGCTGTGTAGCAAGCAAATTTCATTTAGAGATGATCCCAAGATGCAGTTGATTTACTAGTGGGATTCTGAAAGGCAGGAGGTTAAAACCTTCTTACCCCAACTAAACAGCACCTGGGAGAGGCATTATAGGGTTCACACTGGTTTGGGGAGTAACCATTCAAATTGCATCATTACAATAAACATGGAGCACATCAGGGTGAATCCGTGCTGCTGAGCAGTGGCAGAAGAATACCTGATTAGAGGAAAAAAATATTACTTTTTAATATTTTACCTTTCTTTTTGAAATACAAAATGTCACGTGAAGGAGGAAGGGGGAGGGCAAAGAAGCCGAGTTTTAAAAACTAGGATGCAATTAATTTCTGCTTCTGTGAAACATGCAAGGACCGTCACATTTGCATGGCATTTCTCGTCAAATCAGTTGTAGACTACTGAAGCAATTAGAAACTAATTGCTGCGAGATTGCCCCAGGAGATATATGATAGAAACAGGAGGTGGCCAGAGGCTTACAAGCAGAGCTCTATCTGTTTCTTTCCCAATCTCTAAGAAACAGCAAATGCCACTCCCGGAATGGTGCAGAGGTGACTGTGTGAGCTCACAGATCAGCCTGCTGCAGATGGTTGCACACACTGACATTCCCTTTGTGCAGTCTCCAGGATAATTGGGTACTGCTTTGCTTATTTGAACCACAGAAATAATGCATCTGGATCTTTTCCTCTTTTCTCTCTTCCTGCATGAATTCATCAGCTCTTCACCTATCCCTTACTCTCTATCTCTTCCCCAGCCCTCAGCCCTAGAGATTGACTGTCATTTCCATGATAAATGGATCCTTTCTGCTGGTGTGAAGGACACAAGTCTGGCATCTCCCATACAGGGCTTCTCTTTGCTGTCACAGACATGGACAGGAACTGGGCTGAGCTGTTCATTCTCAGTGGCACTGTGGTGTGAGGCAATAATAAGCACAGGCAGCACCTTGCAGTGGTCTTCACCTTTCCAGGGGTAGATATTGTAGATTCTTTCCTCCCCTGACCCTTCCTGCTCATCCTCACCTCTGTAGAAAAAGAAGTATTCCTTATTCCTTGCAGATTTTGAGTCAACTTCCGATCTCACTTATGCACAACCCTGGGTCAAAGCATTCTGAGTACTCTTTGTGACTGTGGAGTTCAGTAACTTTGCAACTACAGCTAAAACAAAAGGATGTTAAATAACCCCTGTTTGGTTAAAAAAAGTTGATACCATAATATCCATTAAAAATGTAGGTGTTTTATTTGGTTGATTTCTTGCTGTGGCTTTTTTGTTTGCTTTGAGTTTTTTTTTAATTTTGTTGTGGATGCCCAGACAGAAACAAGGTTTGCTATCTGTTCATGGTGGAAATGCTGCTCATACATATGTAGACATATGTAGACAAACTCATATGTAGACATTGCACAAAGACTGATCATACAGTTACAAAAAGAAATGTAAACAAAAGGGCCAAATCTGTATTGACACACGAGCCTCTTGATGCAAATCTACTGAAGCCAGAATAATTACACAAAGCATCAATTGGACTTTACTCCTTGATTATACTGACAGCACTTCTAAAATTTTGTATTTTCAGTTTTTCCCCCTCAAATGTTTTATAGTTTCCCTTTGCTGCCTTCCCCTTTCATCTGAGACTCAGATCATTTCTGACAGGTAATCCAGCAGTATCAGCCTCTCCGGTGGCAATCTCTCTGCCCACAGTGGTGTGCTTTCAATTTGCTCCAGCACTCTCATAAACATCCAGCACAGGCTGAGCTTTTTTAAGAAGCATTGAATCTCTGCAATTCCACTCAGGTTCAAGTACTGCTGGAACACAGCATTTCTGAAGCATGGGATAGCAGGAATAAGTGGAGAGAGGTAATTGTAACAAAACCAGCATTTTCATTGGTGTCTCTGAAGAAATACTGTTCAGTCCACAATATCTATTTCCATCAGGAATGTGGTGCTAGAGTTCACTAAAATGTCACTGTACTAAACCAGCTGCCCTTTTTCTTTCTCGTTTTCCCCTCTGCACTGAGGCAGTAAAACACCAGTAACCAAATAAGGCAACACACGAGCATCCTTCAAAAAGAGCTTAGAAATCATGTCCTGTCAATTAGCATGCTGGTGCAGTCCATTCTTGGAACATCAAATCAGCCATGATACTTGCACACTACAGCGATTTAACAAGCATTTTGCTTTGCTGTCTTGAACTCAAACATGCTGAAGTAATTTTAAAAACTTGACACTGTTCCTCCCTTCTAGCCCAGGCTAAATATTTTGTTTCTTTCCTCGAAAAAATACATAATCCACAACTATTGTCTTGTTTCAGTTCCAAGGCAGCCTTCTTGGATAAAAGAAGAAAACTGGCTGCCTAGAAAATAAGCCACAGATAATGAACGGTATATTTTTCTCTGCAACTCCTTTTCACTTTTTTGTAATACCAAGGCAAGTATTAAATTCTCTTATCCAAGCTGACTTATATGTAAAAAGTTTTAGTGAGAACTGTGCTGTCCCTTTTCCCTAGTTATCTGACCTGGTTCTGTAGATCTACCCACTATTCTCTGGTTGTTGCATTAAGTCACACTTTCATTAAGCAGAGTTTGGGCACACACAGCGTGTCTGGGACGGGGCTCTTGCCGAGCACAGGATGGTGCTGCTCAGGAGACACAGAATACTGGGAGAGCAGTGGGAAGCTCTCCAGGAAATGCTGTGCAAACCAAACTCTTCTGGTTACTCCTCATTTAGTGAGGTGCTGTTTTGCACTCAGACTTCCTTCACTGGGAGCAAACCGAGACTGTATCAGTACACAATTATTTAAGGACTACCAAGTGGTCAAATAACTAAGAAATATATCACGATAACAACAGACTTATAACAAAAAGTGCACTTCTAAGTTGTTCTGGCTACTAGGTGTAAAACTTAGGCCAGTGGTTGGCAGATGAAGTTTCCAGTCTTTTCCTGAACGTATTTTCTCTTCTCTTCAGGATGCAAATGGAAATCTGGGAAGTTTTACCTTATGACCTGAGCTGTTGTTTTTGTAATCCTTTATAAGGTGTCAAGCTCACCTATATTGAATTGAAAAGAAAGCACTGATACTGCAAGCTTTGCAATTGTGCTCCAGTTCCAATTCTGCCTTGAAGAGACATGCCTGAAGAGGCCCTGGGGTGCTTATTCAGTACTTCCCATCTCCTCTAATACCAATGAGGGATGTTTCATCCACTGTAAGGCCAGAATTCAGTCTCTGAGCTTGCCCTAGTGAGTACAACACCCAGGGAGACACACAGGCAGGTTTGAGCCCTTGAAGTGCAATCAGTGCTTGAGAGGTGCTCTAGTAACTGTATGTGGTACAGAATTTAAACAATGTGACACATGTACTCTTAAGTGAATAAAACAAAGAAATACAAAGAGCAGCAGTTTCACATCTTGTTGTGTCTGGGGTACAGTTGTAAGTTATGTGGAAAAAAAATACCATTCAATATAGAATTTCCCTGTATTAGATTTAATCTTGCATGTCATGTGCTAATGAGAACCTGACCCTTTTTTTTCTGCAGGTAGCATCATACCAACACACAAGGCATCCTATTTAAATTGTGTATATATTCATTCTGTTGTAATTTCCCACTCGCAGTTATAGCCACTAATAAGATGACTATTGCTGTCTTGTTTGTGTACACAGCCCAGATTACCATTTGGGGGTTAATGAATGATAGCAAGTGAAAGCATGAAAATAAAATTAGCAATGCCCAGAGCAACCCACTTTATCAAACTCACCAGTTTATAGGATTAGCAATGGATTCTGTGCAAATCTCTGCTATGGATATTGTGAACAAGATTTATGCCAATTAGCAGTAACAGTGCAATTATTTGGGAGGAGCACTGAGTTAGAAGACAGAAGATCCTTCTACTTTTAAACTATGTTGTTAGGACATCCATTTCAAACATCCATGCCCACTTATAAGAATATTTTACTTATCTCCCAAGCACTATTTATTTTCTTATGTGCATTGTTTTCTGAAGCAGAAGATGACTAAATCATTCCTTTTCTAAGTCTTGCAGTAGCTACTCTCAACTACTTTGGATTCAGGTCAGGCTGCTCTCAGCAGAATCCAACATGTATTGTATTCTCCCACTCCTCTATAGCAGATGTGATTCTGATCCCACAGAGCTCAGTGGGGAAATTCCCTACTGACTTCAACAGGCTTTGGATCCTTCCCTAAATCCCCATGGCAACCAAGGACCTGAAGTAAAGAATTGCAGTAATCTCTTGGTTGGTGCCACTTGACCAGCAGCAGAGTTCAGACTGCCTCCAGCAGAGGAACATTGCTGGTGGCATACAGCTCCAGGCTCCTGCAACCTGCAGTTCTCCTGTGGGCATCAGGACAGCAAATCCATATATAAATTTCGCTGATAATCAGGTTAGAAAAGGACAACTTTGTGGAAGGTACACTTTTCCCATATACTCATACCTACAAGACAGGGACAAGGCTGAAGGCAGTGCTGCTGTACACTAAAACACCCCTTGGAAAATCAAGGTTTTCGGGGGGGGAGGACCAAACCAAGTTCTAACAAATTAATGAACTTCCAGGGCAGTATGCTCTCATCTCTGCCCAACGGCTTATTTGGAGCTCCAGGGGATGTGTGAGCTGGTACCACCCTGCAGAACCTGCAGCAACAAGGGTGGTGACTTTGGTCTAATTACACACACACACATGTGCTACAGATACACTAATAGACACCCTTATTTTGCTCTAAAAGAGTTGATAATCTCCCAGCCAGTTTATACCGAAGAAAAGCTGGTTAATACAACTAGGTATTTACAACTGTGACAATTACATTGAAGCAATTCGTGTGCGGTCATAATTATGTTCCTAATGAAGATTAACTTAAATTAAATGCTTTTAATTACAATTTACACAGCCTTTGGCTATTGTGCAGACAGTATTCTGACATCTATGCCTCACCAGACACGAGATTTATACTTTGCTGTGTCAAAGCTGACCATAATTATTCGCTGGATATTTGAAGTCAAATGCTGCTGACACTGCAATAGGGCTCAGTGCTGTAAACCACGGAGTGGAAGGATCAGAGATTGAACCTTTCAAGAGCCATTTGCTCAAACTCTTCTGATAACACTCTATCTACTTTTGTCATTGAAATTACTTCCACCTGTCTGCTCCAGCTTTCTCCAAAAGCAGAGAGAATTCTGCTTTTTATTTCAGTAGGAGCATGTGGAGACCTGCATATCTGTATAATTTGCCCAAGTCCCTTCTTCTTGAGAACTATGGGAACCCAGCCTACATATCAGATCCAAATTTGAAAAAATTAATTCCAAAGGGTCCTTAGAGGCAGCATCTTCATTATTCAGAAAATCTTGGCATGTAAACTCCACCTACCAGCATTCAAAAGGAATGAATGATCAAAGCCAGATTGAAAATTCATTAGTGATTAATCTGTTATGGAAAGCCTTCCCTGGTGCTTTGCAGGAATGTGATAGTAATATGATTAATAGTAATAGTTACAATAGGATTATGGCCAACACCATAAACAGCTACTAAGAAACAAAACCACAGAAACCTTAGAGTTTCACTCCTAAAGAGACCTTGTTTGCTGGAGATGTATTCAGAGCTCTGTGTCTTCTGAACCACTATGGCCACTGTGCTGGAGACTTTTACAAGCCTTAACATCATGATGAGGAGTTGGTAAAAAGAGACTGGAGTTGCATTTCCCTCCCAGAATTGCAGTGTCTTGCCTCCATTATGCCCTCTAATGTCTTCAGTAAAATTGAAGATGACATAAGTCAGGGTAGAACAGAGCTTGGGGCTTCTCCTTTCAGAATTTCCCTCATTCTTTCTCTCAATGTGTTGAAATGGGAATGAGTTAGAAAAATATTTCATTTCTCCTCCCTTCTTTTTGTAGGAGACTGTCATAGAAAAGACCTTTAGCATGAGCACATTCATGAAATACTTCACCTCCAGGCAAGACATCCCTGTAGCTCAGAGGCTTCATGTTGTCCTTGCCCGGGAGGCTCTGACAACTCCCTCCCTGCTCTCCTTTTGAAGGGGAGATCAAAAGGTGCTAAATGCCTCTTTAAATCATAATCTCAACACAGAGAAGGAGTACTTTGTGCAGTAAGAAACACAGAAGTTCTCCTCTGGGCTTCTCCATAAGCAAAAGTTACAGCCTGCCTGATTTGTTTCGTAGGACAGACTCACAGAATGGCCGGAGTTGGAAAGGACCTTTAAGATCATTGAGTCCAGCCACTGATCCAGCAGTGCTGAAGCCACCACTCAGTTGGGAATCATGCTCTTCCCACTTAGTATTTGTTCCAATACATATTTCATCATGTTGATGCATATTTTATTGCACTTTTTGTACCAATTCCTCCAGCATTTTTCTTTTACAATTGTGCCTAATAACCCATGATTGCAAGTAGCCCTGTGTGCATGTTTGTGACTCGTGCAATTCCCCCCTGTCCCTTGGTGGGAATGATCTTTCCAGACTCCTATTCTTCTTATGTACTGCTTCCAGTTTAGTTCTGTCTTCCTGGGTTTCTCAGCCCACACAGAGGAAATGACAACACAGTTTCACCATCAGATCTTCAATGACAAGATGTCAAAGCAGTTATTTAAGGCCCTACACTGTCAAATTAGTTACTGCAAGGAAATAATTCACTGTCAGCAGAAACCACCAGTGGTTTCAATGACCCATGTTATGATTTAAAGCAATTGAATAAAACCTCCTTGAGTGTATCAAAATAATTTAAAACAATATACTTGCAGATTTATGTCTTTTTAATAAAACTCCATTTATCTTTTTACACTCAAATTTAACACGTGAATTTTAACCTGTTTCTCTAAGAGAAATCTAATATTCATATTTCATATTCAAATATTTATTTCCAGCAGTACGAAATGCATCCTCTTCCCAACACACTGCAGGGTAGATTTACATTAACTAATTAAAAAACTGCACATGTATACATACATATATGTATAAAAGTATATATTATGTTTATAAAGTTACCATTTTTGTGGACACCCAACCATGCCCCGGGGAAACACAAGAGTGAATAGCACTATTTTCATTTCTTCAGTATGACCCAGGCATGACTGGGCCACTGGGAAGACGGTTTCCAAAACTGAGGGCCTTTAATGTAAGGTTACCCTTGAGGTATTGGATATAGGAAGCCCTCAGGGCACCTGCCTGATCCTCACTGGTACCTCAACACTCAAGGCAACAGAAGCCCCCTTAGGAACTGATGCCCCAAACTATCTGCAGTTTTGAAAATCCAAGTCCATACCCCAGATTTGCACTCCCAATCTAGCAGAGGAGAGAGGGAAAAAAAAAAAAAGGAAAAAAAGTGTTCTAGCAAGCAACAGCCTTGCATTTTATTTTTTTTTTCTTGATGTTCCCTAGGCAGAACACCAGAGAACAAAGATCAAATTCACAGGTTCCAAAGGACTGGATTAGAGTCCTGAGACCCAGCTCACCAGAAGCAGATGGCCACAGAAGTCCCCTGGGACAGCATAGCACAGCCACCAAACCTCGTGTGGAAAGCAAGGAACAAAGCCTGTTCCCTGTGACAAGCACATGGAGAACAGGTTGAGATCCCTTCCATGACCTACTACAGCCAGAATCTTGTCTGGGTGGGCTTCAGCCAGTTTGCTGTTTGGCCAGTAAAGCATAGATACTCAAACGACTGAATACAGCTAAATTAAAGCCTTTCACTCTCTTACTGAAGGTAACATAACCCAGCTCGTTCCCCACCATCCCCTGCTTCATTCTAATCTTCACAGCACTAAGGAGGACTGACACAAACCAGGTTCCAGAGGTGCATCACAACAACTCAAGGATGAAGACACCATGCTGAGGTGTCCTCTGACCACCCCTGCGGGTGACAGGCAGTGCCTCAGTGAGAACCAACCAGACATCCACCATTCCAGTGGCCAGGACACTTGGCCAGGAGGGTCAGGACATTCCCTGTGCATTCCAGGTGCTCCCAGTAACAGGCAAGGCCATTTATCTAATCAGCAAAATAGCCTGAAAAGCATCTCTTAGTACTCTTCTATAATAAACAGCCAGCTTCAATGTTTGTGAAGGATGCTGACAAAGCACTATTGACTCCATTTTAGCTGATTCCCTTCTCTGACTCTTTCAAATCCTTCTGTACCCTGTGACAGATTAATGATAAAGAGGCTCTCCTACCCAGCCCCTCTTGGGGCAAGAAATGACCCAAAGCTTTAGGTTACCAGCCTCTTTGCTGCCCTCTTTTTTCATCTGGTACTCTCCACACACATCTCTCCCACAAGGATTTCTTTGTTCATTTTAGGGTTGTGAAAAAAATCAAGTTATTTCAGCTGTTCACACCTACAGATCCATTTCCACCTCGAGGTTCTCCAGGGATAAGTGAAGATTAATTGTGCTCTCCCCAAAGTCCTCAATTTGATAAATGAAGTTTGCCTACATGCTTTGTCCAGGAAGAGCAATTTTGAACAGGTATGGAGTGCACACAGTGTAGCAGTTAAGGAAATGCAGTTGGGAGTTTAGTTTAATTGACAAGGAAAAATAGAAATAAACCTTCCAAGTACTGTAGTGAATGAGGCTACATTAGTGGGGGAAGTGAGAAATACGTGGGAAAGGATCACTCAGCTGGGGAAGAAGGAAGGGGGATGCTGAAGTCCCCTCTTAGCTGTCCTACCTGCTGGGTGACCTTGACAAGCCAAGAGGACTAAGGGTGTAAAGCAAAGAGAGATCAGCGAGGGAAGGGCTCTTGGCTACTTTTAGGACCAGTGTGAGCATTTTTTATCCATAAAATAAGGACAATAAAACATGTTTCATTTGTAATGTCCCTGAGCTGCACTAGTAACGTGTTTCCTGAGGATGCAGCAACATCTCCCATATCCAACACCAAGATCTCTTTGACACTGTTCTCTTGATTTCCCTGGATTTTGGTCTCATTAACCCTTGAATAACTTAACCAAGCATGAGGTGCCTAAAGTAATCTTATGCTTGACTAATTGCTTGTTTTGGAAGGTTCTCTTTTTCCCCCAAATTAAAAGGTACACTCAGCCAAAGTAATCCTGTTTTATGGAAGTGTAAATCTGCTTATGAAAGTTATCACTCAGCTTCTGAGGGCTGGAAAACTTAATGTCCTCTATTGAACTGGATCACAAGTACTTCTCCATTTCATCAGTATTCCCTGACTTCCCACTCTAAAGTCCTGCGGGAGAGGGTGTCTTTCCCTATCAGTGTCCTTACGTTACAATTTTTAATCTTTCATGCTGCCTGCTGGGACCATCTGAAAAAGGAACCCAGAATAACCACAGTAATCATAACAAATCTAAACTTTGAACTTAAATTCATCCATTTGGCTCCTGTGATTACTGACTTGGAGCCCAGTTTGACACTACCCTTATTTTGATGCAGATTTCCATAACACTTCTTTTGCCATATGCCAGTCCAATTACAAACACTCTGCCTCCACACTGTTGCCTTCCAGATGCACTGAACTTCCCTCCTGCAGACTACAAGAAAATGACTTGGCTCCTTTCCTACTGCTTTCTTTTTATTCCATTACATCAGGCAAATAAACAAGACTAATTTGCATTAAGTTAGTACATCACTTACAACTCCCCACAGTATTTTTTCCTTCTGAAGAGATTAAAAGAAAAAAAAAAAAAAAGGCATCCAAACTCTGTGCACTGGTAACTCGTAAACTTGTATACTGAAATATCCATACTCATTCTAGGGAGAAAGAGAGGGATAAAAAGCAAGAGGAGTTGTTATAACATCTCCCCATGTGGAAAATGTTGATTCTCTCATATAACTGAACTGTATTACTGGTGTTCAAGGGCCAAATTGTGTCTGAGCTTAATTTTCAGTCAACCAATTTTATATAAATGTGGAATAAGAGGGAGGAGGATCTGACCAAATTCACTAAGCTAGGTGAATAAGGCACTGGATATTTCCCTCCAGTGCCTTATTTTTTTTTTCTAACTTCCAAGACCTGGTATTTCTGTTATAATTCATCCTGTGATGATTCTTAGAGCAGCACAGATCCATAGACACAGATGTCAAACAAATGGTTCTGCTTACTGCCCTTACTCCACAGTCAGCAAACCCCTGGCAGAGCAAGCACTCACTTTTCCCAAGTCCCTTCAGACTTGAGATCTGCTGTAGCAAGCAAATGCATGTGACCTATTTGATATGGCTGAAATAATAATCAAACTGGATACCTCTTATAAGCAAGGAAATGAACTTTTGGCCCTCACTGATGCCTCTCTTCCGCTAAACAAGAAGATGAACATTTCCAGTTTAGCACACGTGCACTGCCCACGCTGGATTTAGACCATCTGAGCATTAAGCCTTCAAAAATTTTCTTTCTTTTTGCAAGAAAAAGGCAGCATATTCCTCAGGCACCCTTTCATTCACCTGTGCAGACATATGTTTTACCTCCCTGCCCAGTGGGGTGTGTAAAAACGTGCCTTTCCTACCTGTCTCCCTCTATAGCCACATGTGGAAGCTGTTGTTGCTGACCTGTCAGCCAACCATACTAATATGAATTGATGCAGCATCTTGGAAATGGCCTGTGTGACCAAGGCTGTCTGCGGAGAAGTTCTACCATAGCTAGGCAGAAGACTCTTGTATTTGCTTCAATTCTGATTTGCTGTAGCTCTGGGGACCTCACACCACCACAGCTCTTCTCAGACCACATTGCTGCAGCCCCAGGCTTTGTTCAGTCATTTACACCAACATAAAGTCGGTGCAGGCTGCAAAGGAAGACAGAAAATCAGGGGTTCTGTGGCCAGCTGACCAATAAACAAGCACCTCCACTAACAGGATTAAATCTCTTGCTAGATTACAAGTGTGTCAAGTCTGCAATCGAACTGGGGCCATGCCCTCAATTTGCAGCGCCTGATGCTGCAGGTGAGAGCCAGCTCTGGGGCAGGCACGTGGAGCCTTTGGTGCATGCATATTCACATTTGGAAGTTCAATACAGTGCCATCATCCTGTCTAGTCCACCATTTTCCTATTTTGCTTTCAGCACATTAAGTGGATTTCTACCTCACCCACCTCTGACCAGGTTCTGTCACTTGCCACCACAACATGCACTTGCCAATGGCCTCTGCACAGCAGAGAAGCCAAGTGCAACCCGAGGCAGACCCTTCCCCATGAGTATAGAAAATGTCTGTAAATCATCTCCATAGGAGTAGAGGAAACCTGGAATCAGAAGCCTCTTTTGTCTTCTGCAGCATAAACAGACACGGAATCACACACACACACAGAGAATATTCTGAGTTGGAAGGGACCCACAAGGACAAATGGTTGGATTAATAAAGTCCAGTTCTGCTGACAGATTTTCTGATGAGATTTGATCCCTGATATTTGCCTCACTGGTCCAGTCTGTCTGTTTAGTGCATCGTTGTAAACGCCCCGTAAATTAATGAGCCAAAGTAGGATCTCAAAAGGTGTTTGTCTTACCCCTCCACCGATGCAGCAAAGGGGCTGTGTCCTGGGAGAGGGAATGCTCTGGACAGAAGGAGCTTGGATGGCTCACAGTCCAGCTCCAACATGTGCCAAAGGCACAAACGGAATGAAAACAAGATAATTAGGAAAGCACCTCTGAGGAAAATTTCCCTCCTAAGGCAGACGTCATTTCTCGCAGCTCTTTTCTTTCCTGTGAAATGCAGCTCGTCTGCCACAGCCCAAGCGGCTCAGCTTTTCCACCGAGCTGAAACAATTCCTTAAACAAAGGATGTGCTGGGAGCTCGGTTACATCATTGCTGCTGGCTCCGGCAGGCTGCTGAGGAGATGTGTGATTCCATCTCCGCGGAGGTGCTGCACGGGTCAGTCCCGGGCAGCCTGACTGCACTCACCTCCCCTTCTGCTGAGGGAAGTGTGCCACAAGGATGTAGCTGCTTAGAAATTATTCTGAGCTGCTCAGGTTGGATAAGTTAGGAGAGATTTTTCTTCTGCATATTTCGTTTTACCTCTGCAGCGATGAAGAGAACAAATACTGAATCTCCTACCTGGAGCTGCCTCAGATGCTGGGTGTTAGTTAGCAAGAAGAAATAGTAAAGGTTGTTTCACGAGGTAATCATCTGGTGCCTAAGTGGATAAAATGGCAGATTTGCCCTAAGAGGAAATTGGGTAATTTCTGAGACTGGCAGAACAACGCTCCTGCTAACAGTATCATGTTCAAAATCCTCTGAACACCCTTTCCAAATACATTTTTAAACTGTTAGCACTTAAGCAGGGGACAGAAGTAACACTGTTAGGAAGGACAAGGGAAAGCAATATGAACTACATTACTTTGGTTTTAAAAGCAGCTTCAGAAACAGATTATCAGCCAGTGTAAGTCAATAAATCTGCACTGTTTTTAATAGAGGGTTCCAGGCTTATATCTGTTCTTCCTCTGCAAACAGCACCTCAGACCTTCTCATTTACAGCATCTCAAAATCTCGCTTTGGGGATATTCCATTGTCAAGAAGGATCTATTTTTCTAACAGGTTTCTTGCAAACATAACCCAAAATGTGACAGCCAGACAACTCCCATACCAGCCCTGTTAATGGATTTCTGCAAGTTCAAGACATGCATGCACTGTGCTTTGGGAATATGTTTGTTTTGAGTGCTATCAGAAATAGCATCCTCTACCACTGTGCCATCAATTCCATGGGTGCTACCAACAAGTGATTCTTTTACAGCTCTCCACTGAGAGTTCAGCACCCTCCTCCCAGCTGAAATGAGGAAAGGGGATAAAAACTCAGAGAATCATGCCCAGTTGTTGCAAGTTCACTTAACTGGAAATTGATGTAGCTGAGAATGCAGCTTCCTGTCTCTCACATGAAGTCTAGCCCTGTTAGCTGTGCAGAGCTAGTCAGCCTGCTCAGGAAGGAGTTCAAATACTGAGGCATGGTGCCCCAATGACACCAGAGTCCCTGTGACCTGACACCAGCATTACTGATGTGCCATGGCCAGGGGAATACAGCATGGAAAGGAGAGAGCTGAGGCAGATGAGAGTATGGTGAGGGCAAGGTGAGGACCTGCTCTGCACCATCTGGCAGGCACAAGCTGTGCTCTGGGTCCCACTGAATGGTGCAGCAGTGGCTATTTGAATATCTGCTGCTCCAGTGATCCCAGAGGCATGGCCCCTGCCTGGGGCACAACACCCCTAGGAGCTGCTGTCAGCACACACACCACCATCGATCCCCCTGTGAGGACAGTGCTCTAACTGCCTTATACTGAGAGCAAAGCCAGCGGGCATATGTGGAGAATCCAGCTCAATACCCCCCTTTACTTTTACTATTGCAACGTACCCTAATAGAAACAATAAAAACCTTGAGGCTATTTATGTTTACTGTGTTCATTTTCCACATTTCTGTCCAGAGAAGCAATGCAAGGCAATACTAAGCAGCTGCTGCTGTGTGGTCCGTGCTGGTAACACCACTGCACCAACACCCACACTCAGTCAGGTACTACCTGCAATCTCCTTTTATAGTAATCAGCATTTGCTACTGGTTTAACTTTCCATTTGACAGGCAAAGTAGGAAGCTTTGGCCTGACCATAGCAGACTCCAGTATTCAGTATGTGAGTTTGTCAAAGCCTGGCTGGTGGCTGAACTAAGACACCTGTGAACAGAGGTAGTTGCTGCACTGGGGCACTGGGGATGTTCCCAGTCTGGGCCCAAGGTCTTCACCTGCAGAGTGACACACAGCCTAGCCTCTCCCTAAGCTTGGATATTTTCTCTCTTGCAGGTATCAATTAGAATCTGGTACAATGACACGGGGAAAAGGCAGCAGCCACATACATTTCTGCAATCAGCACAATACACTGTTTTTATGGGAGAACAAGTAGAGAGTGCTGAGACAGCACAGAGTAACAAGAAAGCACCATTGGTGAAGTGCCAGGTGGGGGATCAGAGCTGGAAAGGCAGGAAAGAGGGAATGCTGCTCTGGTCCCCCTTCCTATCCTGGCTGATGAGGCAGGTTGGACACATGAAATGAAGCTCAGTTCAAGACATGACCCAGTGAGGCTGGAAGAAACCTCTGAGGTTTGTCATTTCTGCCTGGACTGCAATGAGATGCTTTTTCCTTCCCCATAATTTTTATGTTAAATTGTTTTGAATTCTTGGCTTAGGTATGTGGTAAAAATATAAGATGATGAGTGTGAGATAACTGTCTGCTTAGGCACCTTTAGTACTAGAAAATGCTGACAGAGGGCACCAGAACAAGGAAATATCAGAATTGTTTAGTCCAGCTGCAAAAATGACGTGCAATTATCAAAACCATTAGAAAAGACTGCATTTGCAAGTAATCCCTACAGAGACTTGACTATTGCTACAGCCTCTAGGTTTGTCAGGGGTTCCTTAATGTCACAAACTGAACCAAGCCAGGTCAGGGACATCTGTACGAGGGGACAGCCTTTCTGGGGGCCTGAATGCACACAGGTCACTACCTCCATGCTAGAGATGAGTAAAACAATACAAAATAAAAGTAGCTCTTGGGGATGTTGTGACCTTTGCAGTTACAGAGTGGTTTATTCTAAATGACAGAAGCATTTAAATAACCGGGTAAGTTTCCCCTCCAAAACTGCATTCCTGGCTACATCAGACATTTCTGACTCTTAAATTATAGTTTGTCATAACGTAGGTTTTCCAGTTCCTGCTCCACAGGGGCTAGATGGGACGGTGATATCATTCCTAAGGAAAAGCCACAAACGCTTAAGTGAGCTACAGTCAAATTCAATTAAAAACAACACAAGTATTTAGAGTCACAAAGAACAAAACTTTCCACAGCCAGCTGGCCTGGGGAAAAAAAAGTAAAATCAAGGCTTAGTTTGTGCAGATTCTCTTGTGTAGCAGCAGATTTGACTCAGTGTGCTGGCATTTTGGATGCAAATGCTCCAAGAGCTGCACTAACAGAATGGAGTCTGCATTGAATAGATATAAAGGCCTGACTGTTGAAGAGCCCCATCGGTTCACCGGTGAGAAGCAAGTCCAAACTGTAGCATCAAGTAACAAGGGGGCAAACAAAGAGCAGCCAAGAGGGACTGGAGCTGCAACAAGAGAGCAGGCAGGGAGCAACAAGCTTCTGCAGCGAGAAATAAACTAAAACAAAAGCCTGGTTTGGAAGAGCTCTGGCAGTGGAAATAACAGGACACATGTGGATAGTTTTCTTCCAAATGGCCAGCTAACCACTGCTGCTTGTAAAGCTGTGCACACATTGTGTGCTGGGTTAATCTGCAGCTGACTGAGAGCCACCCTGTCTCTGCTGGCATAAAGAGGCGTCCAAAAAAAGGCAATAGCAGGTCATCCAGGTGCCTGATTTGCACCCACAACTACCTGCACAACCAGGAGAAGAAGAGATACAAATGTAAGCCTTCTGAGGCTGAGAAAAGGAGCCTCTGTGTGTAATGCAATTAGTTCCCTGCTGTGATGTGAAACACCCTGGTGCATCCTTATTTTCAGAGGTAACAATTCAGGAACGGGGCTGGTCTCCTCCTTGTCATAGAAGGCCTTGGATACACAGGTTGTGGCCTGTGGAAGTGTTCTAGAGACTTCAGTGAGCTTTGGATGAGGCTCCATAGCTGGGCAAGAAATAAGTCTCCATGACTGAGAGATTAATACATATCTATATAGAAAAGGATAAGTTCAAGGCACTTCTCAGGTCCTGTGATGGGCACTTCAGCCTTTTTAATACTTCTTTGAGGCTGCATAATAATGTAAATTACAGGTTTATTCAGAATGACACCACATGCACTGATGGACACGTCTTCCAGCTTGA
Organism: Manacus vitellinus; assembly: GCF_001715985.3. Lineage (NCBI taxonomy): Eukaryota > Metazoa > Chordata > Aves > Passeriformes > Pipridae > Manacus > Manacus vitellinus. Next base: position 121,103 of record NW_021940704.1, read on the forward strand.
GCAGTGGAAGCCCAGGGCTCAGTGAGTAGTGCCCAGCTGCAAGGCACAACCTGCATTGCTGCAGGGCTCAGCAGGGAATCCTTTTCTTCCCCCTCCTACAGACCCAACTGTACTGCCCGAGGCAGCATTTCCAGCTAAAGCAAAGAGTCAGCCAGGGGCAAAATGAAGGACTTGGTAGGCTAATGGTCTCATTTGGTGTGGCAAATCCTCTGAAATTCACTAACAATTTAGGAACATAATACCCTCACTTTTACTTGTGACATGCTTCAGTCTTCCTTACAAATCAGAGACCACGCTTTCCCTACTTCACAAACTTACACTCAGTGCTTTTTCTCAAAATAGGACTCGTCAAACTGCCTAGTAGGAACGTCTTTGCCCCTGAACACTGGGAGGATTAAGGTGTGAAATTCCTATTAGGGCAAGGGGATTAGGCTGTTGCATTTACATAAGGATTTGACACAGAGGATCAGTTCATGGGCCGGTGTGTGCAGGCTGTGAGGGGCTAATAGCTGATGTTTCAGAAGACAGGGAAGCTCCTCCTTCACAAATGTGCTTACATCTTTCTGCATGATGCTGCTTGGAAAGGCCAATTCCTTCTTCATCCCTCCAGTGATCACTCTAAACCTTAAAGCATGAGCTACAGGATTGCCCCGATTATTGTCTCGATACATTTACATCTGAGGCAGCACATTGGAAAGTAATCAGTGAGGAAAACTGCCAGATTTGGAATCAACAAAATCTATGTAAATACCCATGCACTCAAAAAATACCTGGGGAGCACCAGCTCAGGGATGAAAACTATGCCATAAGTACCTTTATTGGAGTGACAAAAGGTTTTTGGATCAAAAAAAGAGACTATAGCTCAAGCATGTGTTTTTTAACAAAGAAATGCCACCTGGACCTCTGTCTCTTCACTGAAATGGTTCCTGTAATACAGCCCTGTGCAGACACATGGACATAAAAAAGGTCCAAAGCCCCCGAGTGTCCCCTACAACACCTGCTACTACAGCTCACAAGTGTGAGGCACTAAAATTCAGAGTCCTCATTCTCACAATCAGATCAGAAGATCATGCCAACTTACTCCATTGCCTCAGCAGCTCTGCATGCAAGATTTAGCACTTTGTTAGGCAGGTACATTTCCACTTCAATCTTCCTTGATTTTAGCCCTAGAAACAGAGCAGCCCAAATTCTCGAAAGGTAGTTTTTTGGTTTTTTTATACTTCAGAGCTTTTGGCTAGATAAGAAAATGCAGAAATCAACAACACTTTCTGGTCCTGAGTTTTAACAGCAGGTCCTTAGAACATTCATACATCAGTTTATCCATATTAGAGTGCATTTCATCAGTGAACTGCAAATATTCAGTGTTATGGTTTGGTTACCATCTAGCCCCTTGCGTAAGTAAATTACCCAAAAGCAGCTAACACCTGACCAGAAATTATATATTTGAGGAGCAGTGTACTCTTTTCAGGTAGAGGAGAAGTCATTATTAGCTGTTTCATAGATGTGACCTGCACAGTATAGGATTATTACAAAGAATGAACAGGCGGGCAGTCACACACTGGATTAAGGAACAATGATTCATAAATCCAAATCCCTGTCTCACATGTTGCTTTTATATAGAACCTGGTAAAAGCCTGCTTGAACCAGCAGTGGAAATCATGCCTTTTAATTTTATTCCTGCATTTCTGAAATAACAGGCCACTTCAGGCACTTACTGTCACTTCCCTGATTCTGGAAGAAAAAGGTGGATGTTAAAGGAGCCATAAATAGTATCTGCTAGTGCTCCCTTTTCTATTATGTTGACTTTGATTCAGGTCCCTGCAATTAACAGGAACAAGAGAAAGACAAATAAAATTATCCCAGCTGTTTGTGGCGGACAGCCCCGGCCTCCCAGCTGAGAGCTCTTTGTGCTGCTGAGAGCGTCACCAAGCAACCAGCCCTTGCAGCTGCCAGGCTACAAAAAAGAAGTGAAAGCATGACTTATGGAAAGGAAGCACATGTGAAGGTTGGGACTAAATCAATCTCTGCTTTGTCTCCTGCCTAAATATGGCACCAGAGATCACCCTCAACGGATCTTACCCGCTGAGGGGGCAGAACCCGGATGCTTATTTTGTTTTAGAAGCCAGACCCTTGGAGGACTAAACCCAGGTATTCTCTAAGCTGTATCTGGTTGCAATGAAAAGAAGAGGTATTCAGCCTGTTATGATGCTATTGAGACTTAGTATTCTTCATCAATCTTAGCTGGTGGTCCAAAAAGCAGCAGAAGGTGGCCCCCGATACAGCTGCCAGAATGACTATATTGTCCCAGTTGTAAGTCAAACCCACATGTTAAGTCAAGTGGAGGTGAAAAAAAGATTGTCTGATAATTGAAACAATATGGCAAGGAAAGCAAAGCAAACAGGCAAATCCCCATGCACACAAGGCAGGGAAGGAAAAAATGGAGAGCTAAATGACCATTCAAACTGTGCTCTATGTATTACTGACTGTACAGCAGTGCTAGCTCTTAGAAAACTGTTAGGAATTGGTACTAGACATTCTTCCTGAAGAATCTAGGAAGGGCTGATAAACCCTGATAACCATCCCTGAACCATATAATCCCTCCAGCTCTCAGCTGTCTTAAAACTGGGTCCTCTTCTGTTTTACAAAAAAACAGCTAAGACATAGACGTGTGAAAACTTTTGCGACTTGGACATCAAAGGCAAATTGACAAACTCATTTCAGCCTCCCTATGAGTTTAAATGTGTCACAGCACCCCTGCCTGAAAACACCAAATTAATTGCCTTACCCTCAGTCAAACACTGCAGCTGAATCTAGGATTCATGCCAGGAGCCCTGAGACCCACTCTTGATTCCGTGAAGCACATTGCCTCTCATCTGTGACAGAAGATATTTCCTGTAGCAACTACCTTCTTCTGGTTTTGAGAGAAAGAAGGTCTTTGTGAGCTATGCTCAGAAGAAAAAAAAAAACAAGTTGGTTTTCACTGGTATTAAATACTATGCAATCTGTAGATTAGTGCTCAATGCACTTTTGACCCAACTTCATTTTTCCTTATCGCTGTCCATTGTGCACCACATTGAACACTTCACACGCGCAACTGGAAACAACGCAAACAATGAATGTCAGGATCAGATGGCATTTTTTACAGCATCTCTTTTCTGGAAGAAAAAGCCTTTTGCAGAAACAGTGTAAAATGGAGCAGTTCTGCACTGTTTGGCACTAAATCAGTACTTGCTGCCAAGAGCAGTGCAAAAACTTTATGAAGAAGCTCATGATATGGATAAAAATTCAAGGAAAAGCAGACATTTCAAAAGCTGTTCTCCATTTTAAAACTGCAAGAAATGCCAAGATTGTAAAAATCTCTGTTGCTCTGCAGTGCTAAAAATAACATTTGCCAACAACTCTGTCGAGTCTCTTATACAAAATTCAGCCTTATGGCTTTCATTTTGATTGTGAAATGTATACATCATTTTGCAACCCTCTGTGACTAGGGTTGTCTAAAATGAAGGAAATCCCCAGTACCATTTACTCCCAAAATATTAAAATTCAATAGAAAAAAAAGATACTTCAAATTTCAGCATTAAAAATTTTCAGCATCGGTATTAAGAGATGTAAGTTCTTGTTCCTAATCCATTATGAAGGGCTTTCAAGTAGGCAAGAATAACATTCTTAGTTCCTAATGTTGGCTATCTGACTCGACTCTTTGATACACTTAATTTACATGTAATCCTGCAGCCTGCCAACAGTTGATAAGGTTCCTGATATCTGCACATTTGAGAAAGGGAAGTTTAGTTCATGATGGGCTAAAGCTGAGCTCCGTGATGGAAGGCTGCTCATATTTAAGGTTTCAAATAGATTTTTGCTTGTCTGCAAATTCTCCTTAGCGTTTCTCCCTAAATAACTTATCTGCTAAGTTTAAAATTCATGACAAAGTTGAAATGGCTGCACTGGATTTTTGCTTATTTCCATTATTAAAGTATTTTATGGGCTCCTGTTAATATTAGGCGATGTGAAGAATGGTGAGGGGTGTATTTTTCTCTCCACTCCAATGATACCATTTTGTAGATAAAAAGACCGCAAAAGTTACATATGAAAAAAGTGCTTGAGAGAAGTTACAAATCCTGAGTACTGAAAGGCTGTGCTAAGATATCCCATGCAGTGGGGTAATTTGTCACCTGGCTGTGGAAAGTTAGAGCATTCCCCATCTGCAGAGCTACAGCTACAGCTTCTCCCAACACCTTTTCATAACTAGATGCCCTGGACCTCCAGAGGAAGTCGGCCTGGGTGCCAGGTCATCTCCATATCCCACAGGGAACTCCCAGGCTCGTGCTTGCAAGCACAAAACTACACCAGGACTTGGCATCTATGGAGAGCCATGTGAGTCCAGGTGATTTAGAACTCAACACTCCAGAGCACACGTACTCTGACCATTTGTAACCTGCTTCGTGCTTCACCAAAGCCCCAGTTACACCACACTGACAAGAATCACCAAGAACCTGCCTGAGCTACCCCACCCCTTCCAGCAGCTTCAGAAGATTGGAGCATTGCAGAGGGCTGCAGTGCAGCACAGTCACTGGAGAAGATACTTATTTGCTTCCATATTCTGAGACACATCTGAAAAGGCAAAGAGGTGAACTGGAAAGGTAAATGGAATACAGCAATATTTTAAAAAGCTGCTCCTTCCTGTGTGAATTTTGAATGCATACCATATGCTTTAGCATGCTGTTTTGATTCTGTGCTAAGCTATTATTTACTAGCCTGCCTCAGCAAGACTAATTTTCTTTGCAGAATAGTTATTTTTAATTTAAAAGATAAGTATAAGAATAATTTCTTCCAGTGTGTGCTGCTCTGCATTTACGATCATCCATTACACTGCCTGTTCATCTCAGCAAGTCTCTCACTTGTCTCCCAACTTTCTTTATTACCATAATTCTTTCATTGTCTTCACCAAGTGCTTCTACCTCCAGATCACCGAAGAAGATAATAAACCTCGTTTGATACTTAATTTTTGATTGAGTATCTTGATACTTAATTTTTACTCTGATAAAAAGTTATTTCTACCCTGGTTTCTTCTTCTAAGCCTGTTCCTCACCTGTGGCAACATTTACTCTTCTTATCACTACCACAGGTCCGTTCACAGGCTCTTGAAGGAGTCTTTCTTTCCTTATGACTTTTTGGAGTCCAAATGAAGTCCACTATCTCTCTCCCATACATGATCTTATTTCTTCTATTACTCTATACTAATAGATTAACAAGGTGAAAGGGTTTTTTTTCATGGTCTAACCCTGTTATGCCACGTTGTTTTTTCACAAATTTATCTCTCAGCTGATTTATCTAGTACAGAGGCCGAGTTTCCTGGTGTATTTTCACCACTAGACATACAGAGGAGAACAGTTCCATCAGTCACCATTCCCAGCCTCTCTGTTCCCCTTTCAGCACTATTATGGGCATGAGGGAGTGAGGAAGGGCACAAGAGATTATGTCAAGAGCGCAGAGGCACAGCAGTGAGTTGAGGAAATACTTCTTTCACAGAATCAGGCACACACCACAAGGTGCTTTCCTAAACCAGTTATTCTCTCCTGTTTGAAGAACCTGAATAAAACACCCGTGGCCATAAGCTGTTCTCCCAGTAGCACAGTGAGCATGGCCAGGAGTTTCAGGTGGTGGCTTGAACTGCTCTGCCACAGCCAGGGATTGATGTCTGCAGCCAGGCAGTGGCAGAACCAGAACTGTGGGTCCTGCAACCGCAGGGGACCGAGCACCAGATCAGCAGCACGGAGCAGATGGTGAGGGCAGGGGAGCAGGAGGAAGGAGCTGGAGTCCTGCTCTCCCCTGCTGCCCCGCAGGCTCACTGGCTGCATAATTATTCCTGTGGAGCCAATAAAGCTCGTTGTTCTCATTGTCCTCCAGATAAGAGAGCTCAGACCTGGAGGACTGGCAGGACTGACCTCTCACGCCAGTTCTGACTGAAGCAAAATACCCTGGAAAAATCCTCCTAATGAATGGTGCATATTATCTCATCTTCCCCATGTCTGGTTTTTGTCCATTTTGTTCATAACTAAGTCCCCTATTTGGGGAAAAAAAAAAAAGAATTAGTAAAGGCAGGGTATATCTTACACCTGCTCTAGCTGAAAAATCCTATATCTGGAGTACTTTTCAACATACAAAATGAGAAAAAAAGCACCATGATCTAATATATACTGATTTCCTATTTATTTTAGATTACGTGGATAACATTTAAACTGCTAATAACAATGAGGTTTGCCTTTATCTCAAAGAATAATTTAAAAGTAAGCAAACATTTTCAAAGTGCAGTTAAAAACTGCAGTAGCAAAAGCAGTAAGGACTGCCTTTTGTTCTGGTTTATTAGGATGAGGGAAGAAAAAACAATAACATGACTCAAGGATATCTCTGTCAGATCAATATAGTCCCTGGGATCCTTTAACTAAAGGGAGAGTTTAGATTGCTTAGACAGCAAGTTGAGATGCAGAGCTGTGTTCTACAGCACCTAGTTAAATGTATCTATACAGATAGAAATACATGTGTGTACTCATACACACACTGCTTGCTTTTGACCAGGGAACCAGAACTATGTCTGTTAGTACAGACTATTAATATATATCTACTATACATCTACCAACATCCAGCAAGTCCTGGCTGCATGTTCACAGTGGAGAGGGTGTTGTCTGATGGCTTGGAGCAGGGAATGCTCTGGTTATTAGCCCTGCTAATTTTTCCATATTCAGCCTGAACAAATCTCCAGGAGCGGGCCTGCAATTCCAGCTCTGTATGATAATTGATTTGGCACAGCCTGAGGAGCCCTGAACACTGGAATAGCCCTCAGCTTTTGTGACTTCTCTCTGCACCTCCCCACATATGCAGGCCTACCTTAGCCAGCTCTGAAAATCTGGGTGGACTGGATCCAGATTTTTTTCTCCTCAACTCCTTCAGACACACAATTCTGTGCCAGGATATTTTGTCATCCTCAGCAGAGCTGAGGGTGGATGGAGGCTGTTCTCCTCTGCACGTGAGCAAAGCTATCACTCCTTCCCTTGCTGTCCCATACAGAGACCTTTGACTGACATTAGCATCACATTTAAAAGACAAAATGAGAAGGCTTTTGACAACCTCTCACACTCAGTCTGGGCCCTTTGCAACATGGATTCCTTTCCTTGATATTTAAGCTCCATCAAGACACAGATACCACATACAAAAATGAGTAATCACTGGTTCAGTTCCACGGGCAGTTTCGGGGACAAGAAAGAAGGAAATACTGTTGTGCTGGATGACAGCTCTTCACACCATTTCTTGCCAGACTCTGTTACCTGGCTGTTTGCCTTTACCTACACTTAGTGCAGGCTCTTCCTAGAGAAAAGTGTGAGCTGTGTCATAACTTACCCGCTACTGAGTGGAAACAGCCTTTGGGTTGAAGGCCAGTAAGAGCTGAGAAGGAAAAAGAAGTGGTTTCAGGCAGATGAGAAGAACAGGCAGAACTTGCAACAAGATGTGGAACATGGCACCAACCACCATGAGAATCTCGAGGTGTCTCACACAAGGTGAATTCACTCACTCTGTGAGCTACTGCAGGGAGGGAGAGGTGAGCAAACATACTATATGTGATGCCACTCACAGCCTAAGACTGAGAGTTACAGACACACCAGAATAAGAAAGACATTCCCCCATTACAAACAGGGAAAATACAAATATTCGGTTATTTTAGGTGATCAAAAGAAATAAGACATTTACTAGAGCCCACACCTTGAGGAAGACACTTGCTCACAATCCTTTCAGTGTAACCTGGTTCTCTCTCAGAGCAGGAGGGACTCCCATTCACACTGGTGGGATTACCACTGGAGCATCAAAAAAGGAACAGAAGCTTAGGTTCTCAAGATGATACAAACTAGCAATGAAAAAAACCCAAACTACAGGGCTTTTGGGCCTGTCCTCAGCTCCAGATATTCAGTCTTATTTCCCTTGCTCATTTTCAGCCCATTTATTCCTAGATAAACCTTCTGGCACTGCAGTGAATAATCCTCTTCTCTCTTGGGATTCAGGGTGAAAAGGGAACATGTCACTCTGTATGACAGAAAGAGCTGCTAAAATAAAGATGCCAGTGAGGACTGAATTTTTAGCATACGTCTCTTTCGGGGTGTGAATAGCACCAGGATGCAGTAATAAGGGCCACATACTTATAGGTCACCAGGTCGGATCTGACTGCATCTTTCAATAATTTTGACAGCCTGCCATCTGTGACACAAGTAGCAGGTGTTTGTGTGGGGCTTGGTCAGTACGTGGCTGCTAGCAACACTCAAGTTACCAGAAAATCAACCATTGCCAGCGAGCAGCAGCACAACTCTGGAGCCTGCCTGTGGACTGGGAGCCCTGTTGCCTTCAGAGGACAACAGATTCACCACATCCAGCATTTGCATAACAGAGAAATGCCAATGAATGCACAGCATCAAAGCCCTGTGGGTGACAGGCAGGAGCACGATACCTCATCCAGAACCTGAGGCTGAGGCAAAGCAAGCAAAACAGCCAGCAAAGTCTGCAAGATCATGGTCTCCTCTGCTGTCCCTCTTGCTCCACACATAGAATTATGGAATGGTTTGTGTTGACAGGGATCTTAGAGATATCTAGTTCCACCCCCCTCCCATGGTCAGGAACACATCTCACTAGACAAGGTTTCTCCAAGCCCCATCCAACCTGGCCTTGAACACTTCCAGGGATAGGGCAGCCACAGCTTTTTTGGGCAACTTGTGCCAGTGTCTCATGGTAAAGAATTTCTTCCCAATATCTAATTGAAACCCTCCCTCTAATAGTTTAAAGCCATTGGCCCTTGTCCTGTCACTCCATGCCTTGGGGAGCTGGTTGGAGACCACACTGATGTCAACCAAGTCAGTCTCAATGCTCACAGGAGAACAGGTTTGATCAAGACTTTAGCTGCTGAGATCAGCCTGCTTCTGCTTTAAGAAGTGCGGGGATTAAGATTCACAGTGTTCCAGATAGGCCCCTTTTCACCCAGATTCTGTGGCCCACAGACCTAAGGAAACAGAAATTAATAAGCATAAGGTTTCTGAATAACATCTCTGAAAGTCTTCTGAATATTTTATCATAAGTACTTCGGCACACATTCATGGAAGCTCGGCTTATTCATTCTAGCGAATGCTAAAATCCTTGAGGGATACCTGCGGACTAATTGGTTTTGTCTGTGTTAGTGTCTAGTCACTGCATGAATCAGTGCTGAACTTCCAGCTTAGACTAAGAGCTCCCTAAAGATAGAGAACTAGGCTGTGTTGTCTGGCGCTGTAAGTGACTTGGGTTCAGGAGTTCTTCAGTCCATACATTATTACTAATCCTCCTTGCATGACACATGGCTGCTAAAGAGGAGTAATCTCACGCAAACACTCCAAGTCAGAGCAGTCTGAAGCAGCACTGAGCAGGAGTGAAGCTGGGAGTTAATCCCCATTCTGAGTGATCTGCCGGGCGGGGGGGAGGCAGCTGTGGGCAAAGATCCTGCCTGCACCGTTCCCCTGCCAGAGCCTGAGATCCAGATCTGTCCTCTTGGTATCCAAAGGGGAGATTTATGCGAGGCCTGGCAAATCTCAGCAGTTAACAGGAGAGGAAAAGACTGAGAAGGAGATGCAAACCAGATAACATTTTGTTGTTACAGCTTTGTGCAGCAGGGAGGGAAGGTGGGACTCGCTGCTCCCCTGTTAGCACTGGCTGCTACAGAACCTTTTGCAGAAGGTGGGACACCAAACACACTTGCACCCATCTCCTGCTCTTCCCTACTGTTTGCTCTGGGGCTAGATCCCAGCTTTCCACACATGCATGAAACTGCTTTGTCCTGAAGTTATTCCAATGCAGATTTTCAATATCCCAAAGGTCAACTATCCAGTCTTAAAAGGATGAGGAGTTCTGACACCCTTTCCCTCAACATGTGTAATAACACAAACCAATTTGCTTGCTTTGTAACCTTGAACCTCATGCCTCAGGGTGTAAGTTAACTATCCCCAGAGTTCTAGCAGGAATAGTTTCCCTCTGATCTTTCAGCAATGCAAATGATATTTAGGTACATCACGGAGGTATTCACCTTCTCGAACACCAATTACAGATTACAGATGTTAGAGGTATTTTTTATATTATGCTTGTTCTATGACTCATTGACACAATTTCATTAATACAATCAGTACAGCTACACTGTCTCGACGGAGTTTGGTTCACTGCTGGTATCTAGACTTGAATTTTTTAATCATTTGTTTCAAAATACCAGCTTAAATCCAGTGCAGAAGTTCCAAAGTTTGGTTGGTTTCTTCACTGTAACTTGTACGGGTGCCTCTAAGGAATATTTTTACTAGTAGCACAGTACTTAGGAGATGTTTTATCAAAAAAAGTCCCAACCTTAAACTTGTTGTGAGCTTAGTCATCCTACTTCTCCCTCTGCGGCTGCTGCCCTTCCTCAAGAAAGCAGAAGGTGCAAAAAAATCTAAAATGAAATGGCAACTTCTTCCCTGGCCAGGAGGGGTGGGCTGGCCCCCGAGGCACTGGCATCAGCTTTGCAAACAGAGAATGAACTTCACTCATCACCTGCCATTTGATATCCTTATCAAAGCAAAGGCTGCTAGAGGGGACCATTTTATTAAGGCTAGAAATTCTTTGGGGAGAACAGTCACACGTGCCCTGACATATGGAAATGTATGTAATTTCATCTGATGAGACAGCTAACACTCAGATGGAACAGCAGCACTCTGTCTGGAAAAGGTAACACCCAATGAATAGTGCATGTGTGACTTCTCCCTGTGCTTGATGATTTCAAAGGCCAGAAGAGATCATTGCATGCTATTATGGCTAAAAACACAGTCTGTTCCCTGCTTGTTGACCAGAATATCTATATTCAAGTGGAACTGAACCATACAAGCTCTCCCCGCTCTGAACAACTCCTTATTCTGCTTATTTGGTGATGCTAATTGATAGGTCACAGGATGGGGTATTTAGTTAATTAAGACATGGAAATACATCAGATGGAGAAAAAGCTGGAATTCCATACCACAAAAAAAAAATTCTAATACTAAAGTACAACTGAGCACACCTGATGAATTTCTATCACTCCAGACTATCACTGACTCAGCCAATGGCCAAAAAAAGGGATTTTTGTCCCTGCATCTCTTCACACACTTGCTGAACAACTCACAGATCTTGGAATAAAATACAGTGCAGAAAAAGAGAAGTTCAGTGTGTACAGAAGACATCAGCTTTTACAGGTCACTTCTTAAAAGCAGGAATGAATGCAGACAGACTCCACTTGCAAAGTAAGGTGCAGAAAGCAGATGGGCACTGGGCTGTCAGTGATGAAACAGCCTCCTCTTTTCCAGGAAACACCAACTTATTGTACACCATGGTGAGAAAGAAGCTCAAGCACAAGCAGGACAGTAAATCTATACGATGTTTGCAAAGTCTACTTCAAACTAATGCATTCAAAATATCCAAATGCAACTTCATCCACAGTCTCAAATTCTGTTTTCTAATTTATTAGAAATGTTGTTCTAATATTAACGACACCAGGCAGAAACTGTCACCATGTGTTTATAAAGTACCCAGTGCTCCCAGGAATCCAGACTCATTTGGGACACTGGATATAACTAAGAGTTTAAAAAAGGAGACAGAATGTACCAAAACAACTATTTTCCAGCATGATCCATAGACCTGACCAAATTAAATCCTGCATATGTGTGTCTTAATTATATATATCACCCCTCTCAGCACAACAGCAGTTGTAGTTATGGAACCAACCACTGAATTTGGTCCATTATAGCATTTGTTTAAAGCACTGAATTCTTTGACTTATACTATTTCCTGTATGTCCATGGAAGTTCCAAAGATAAATCCCTATTGTGATTCCCTCTCATTTTTAGTCAAATATTTGAAACTCCTTTTGAGCTCAGGGGTGTCCATCAAGAGGTGATGATATGCTCCAAGAAGGGAAGGATCTTGAGTACAGACAGGTTCAATGCAGTAGAAATATGTGCAAGACCAACTTAAATAAACTACTTAAACACAAGATGCTAATTTAGCAGTTTCAAGAGCCGTATTTTTACAGCCAACCCGAGACATAAAAAGAAACAAAATTTCATTGGAATAACGTAACCTCACTGCTGCTTTGAGTGTTGCATTTATTCAAATACAGCCCATCCAGCCCTCAATTATCTGCTTTCTCACTCCAACTGCAGCAGATCTGCAGTGCATAGAAATGTAATTATTCACACACCACTCTGTCGTTGCCACCACTGCCTGTACTTGTAAAGCGTCTTGATTACTCTGCTGATGAGCACCATGGAAATGCCTATAAATAAAATAATCATCTCCCCTCATTAAGTTCCAGCTCATGGACTGAGGAAGGATGATTTTCCTTTGTACATTCCTTTTGTAAATTCTATCATTTCACAACAGAGGGAGCAACGTGCCTCTGATGACACTCAAAGAGACAGACTGTCAGGATTCTTGTCAGTATTTCAGTTTTGAGCAGTTTGCGGTTTTGCATGAATATTTTCTCCTGAAAATAAAATGCTGTTTGTCAGAATTATGCATTCAGTAATCCCTTTCTAATGTCAGAATCAGACATGCAAAAACCCCTAATGTCATGTCAGGAGGTCAGATTTTATGGAGCAGTATGTCATGGAAACCCCAACAGCAAGCACTGCACCCACAGCAGAAGTCTCTGGTTCTAACTTCAACACTGAGAACACACATAGGTAGAAAATTTCAAATAAGCTTAGATATAATAAAAAAGAAACACTGAAGGAAACTTTCCAATAAAAAAAAAAGCCTTGGTGAAACAGGTTTGCCCTTCAAGAAGCTTCGACACTAATTGCTGCCACAAACAAATATCACACATCCCCTTATTGTCAAATCACAAAATCTCTCTCTTTTCAATAACTGCAATACTGGGTGCACATTTACATATAGTGAAACTCCCAGTAGTGCCTCCAACACGCAATGAAATATCACATTTCATAAAATGGTGAATTATAAAGCCAATAAAACAAGTTAAATGTGATATCTGTGATGAAGACTTTACTGAAATTACATTTCTGCAACAAAAACTGGTGAAGTTGTCCGGTTGCCCCAGTCAGACCAGTGCTGAATTAAGGTCCCATTCACTGTACAGCTGTCAGAGTGTGACAGGAGGAAAACCAGGTTGCCTTTTAGTATTTGATTCAAGAAGAGTCGTGTGGTGTGGTGCCTGCTATGGAGAGCAGTTGGCAGTAAGAATTGCCAGGTTACAGAGATCTTTGTGTCCCTTGCTCAGCTGTAGCCCTGTCCAAAGCAGTATCTCCCAAAAGAGATTGCAGCACTAACCCCCTGCTAACCCACAGCAGCACTACTCCAGGCAATCTGTAACTTGAGAGCAAGCAGCATCTCCCAAATCCCCACTTGGGAGTTAACACCATCACACAGGCTGGTCACCAGCCCACAGGCTCAGGTCAGGCTATGGGCTGATCTTGTCTGGCTCTCCAGCCAGAGGTGAGGGGGAATCACCACTTACTCCTGTAACTGAAAGGGGGGGAAGAGAACAGTTTGATGGAAGCTTATGGGGCATCCCTATTTCTGCACACCATCCAAAGTAACATCTCACCTCCCAAATGCCAGTTGTTCTCAAAGAACTGAGGCCATTCACAGGTTCAGATGAAGATCCTCATTCACAACTATGACAGCAAAGGTACTTGCTGTGTCAGCATGAGCAGGCAGCTGCTCTCAGATCAGATCTGTTTATTAAACCCTTTGTAAATCTGCTGTTATCCAACAGGCATGATCCTGTGCCCATATATTATTTCTGCAGTGGGGACAGGTCACTTGATTCTCTCCTTCCTCACTCCCCAGTCTCTTCCAAGGTTTTTTTGTATATCTGAAGCTAGAACCAGCCACAAACTAATATGCAGGATACAGAGGCTGGGATAAAGCAAGGATCATAGAATCACAAAATGGATTGGATTGGATTGGAAGGGATCCTAAAGACCATCTAGTTCCAACCTCACTGTCATGGGCAGGGACACCAAAACATCAGACAGAGTAGAGGGACATGCTACTGTCAGCTCCCAGGCACTACACCTGGACTGTGCAGGACAGTTTATGAACCTGTATTTGGGGTTGGAAGGATGAACATTTTCATATGTAAAGTCTGAATGTTCATTGGACAGAGCTAGTACTTGAATAATTTTTCCAGAGACAGCAAAGAGTTAATTTAAAGTAATAGCATCAATCCCTAGAATAGCCAGAGTCTAAACCCACACAAGAGCTGTGCTGCCTCACTCCAGAATCTGGAGCAAGGAAAACAGTGACAAAAATAAGATCATTCCTCAATTACAGAAGACAGAACTGTTAAATCAAGCTCAGAATTGTCCTTGAAGAATCTAGCTCTCCCCAGTTCTAAAATCAACCCCACATTCCTTTGAGGGTTTTCATGGATACAGCAATATGAAATCGCTCATTGCTGTGTAGCTGCTAACAAGAGACAGATGTTTCCTTCAGTTCCAGGAACATGTAGACATGAAGCGCATTATGATGACCCACTAAATACTTCTGACTCTTTCTGCATGTTACCTCTTCATGCATTTAGTCAAGAAAATGCAGCACAATTCTGTGCTTTTCCTGCCAACTACAGAGCTGACCAGAAGAGCATGCTTGGAGCAACTGCTTGATCTTAGCAAGCCTTCATCAGAGGGCAAGGAAAGTCAAGCAACACATTTTCACTGAGTGAAGCCAAAGCTTGAGAGTTCCTGCAGTTACTCCAGAGCCAAATGAGCTGGTGGCTGTGAGCCACGTTATTTATTTAGCTGGTCCAGAAGACACGCACCACACGCCGGTGTGCAGGACGAGCATCTGTTCCACTCAGACCTTTGGCTACATTCTTTGCTTGATATTAATACCAGGGAAAATTTAGTAACTTAACCACTGGCATGAGAAGTCATACTTCTAAGAGAACAGATGGCAGCGATCATCTTGGCCTAATTTTAGGCTTCAAAAATTGTTCTGAGTCAGCAAAGCCTCAAGGGAAGAGAAAGGAAAAGGCGCAACATCTGTAAAACCTCTTACCTGTTTCCCATCCAAGGTATACAGCTTTTTGACCACTCCTGTCTCCAGTTTTATAGCTTCAGTGATGTCAGTGAGAACTTGCTCAAATGAATGGGCAGTCTTCTTGTTCAAGAGCACACGCACTGCCTTCCTGGGCTTCACCCCGCTGCGGATGATGGTCACCAGCTTGGGGCGCACGAAATCTTTGTTCTCCTTCGCCTGGGCACTGTTGCTGCTGGCCAGAGACTGAGGTGCTTTCTGGTTGGCAGATGTCTTCACGTTGACAGACCAGTTGGGGTTGACATTCTTGGTGTACTCCACCTTCTTGAAGAAGTTGTCAGATGAGCAGACGTAACTCTCCCCTTTTGAAAGAAATGAAATTCTGCGGTTACTACAAAAAGGCTGCTGGAAAACAGACTATATACTTTCCCCGATTAATCATGCAAACCATTGATAATTGTTTTCATCAGCACTTCCATGACAGTTTGTTATTAAAACATTTTGCCTTATTTTAATTTTATATTTATGATTATTTAAAATATGACTAGTATTTCCACAAACTAGGCTAGTCAGCCTTAGCTCGCATGAACAAATATATACAAGCACTCAGTCACATGAACCAGGGGTTAAAAAAGGTTGAATTACAAAGGTAGTTAGGTACTGGAAGATGCAACTAAGCTGCCTAAGAGCTCCAAAATGCCAAATTCATTTGACCACCTTCATTAAACTGTAACTTTGCCAGCTTCCTCTCCATCTTTACAGACCTAGCTACTACTTCAGTGCCAGAAGGACATCAACATTCATCCCCAAAGTACCTTTGCATCATGCTTGAAAAATAACAGAAATCTTGTACTGAATTGTCTCTACTAAAAGTAGCATTGATAAATCTAGCAGGCATAACAAATATGCTTTTTTAAATCACCAGTGGTTTATTAGAGAACAGACCTAATGGCAGCTGAGATTAAGCACTACACCAAATGCCACTGCTTGCTTTTATATGGCTGGTACCAACCAAAAATATATTAAATCCAAATTTAGACATGGTAGAGAAGGGTTACATGGTCTTGTTAGTAATTCACAAAAAGCCCTTCCCTATCCCACCCAAAATTAGTTTCAAGCTTTGTCTGTAATTTACAGGATCCTATCTATCTAAGGTTTTAAAAGCACCTTAAAGGATTTGTAGGATCTTCTTTTGGGCCTGCAAATCTGATGGATGCTAGAAGAGTTATTACTAGAATGAGACTGTAAACCAGTATCCCTAAGGGAATGTGACTGTCTAGTCTGAAATGACTCAGGCTGCTGAGCACTTGAAGACACACTGAAAAAAAGTCAGTCAATGCTAGAGGAAAAAGCTTCTGTCTCGCCATTAGATAAAATTTTAATGGGAACTGAGGGCATAACCTGTAGGATTTTAGAGTTTCTTCTGGTGTTTTCTTGGGCTGATCTGATAGAATTAAGTTCTTCACGTATTACAACAGATTTGAAATCAAAATACAAATTTAACTATACTAAACAAGAAAAAAAAAAAAAGAATTCCTTCTTTGCACAGTCAGACTGGCTGCATTTCCTTATCTGTCCATGCAAAATCCAGGACCTGGATATCTTTGAAAAGCCTACCTGATAGCCGAGTCTGGCTTTCCATTCCAGGACCTCTAGGGCAGGATTTGACATCCAATTGGCAGAAGTATAAATATGGATTTCCAAAGAGTCCATTGGTTTCTGCACAGCCCAGGCACGTAACATACCCGGAATAATGTTCATACAGTCGTTCTTCTGCTGCCTAAACTGCATTTTTGGTGCAGGAACCTAGAGGGCCCCTCCCTAGAACACATGGTGAGACCACTAACAGGCAATAAACAATAAACAGAAGACTTTACAGGCTTATAACAATGGTCTGTGTAGTATTTATGCCCCTATTACTGCTAAGGGTTTGATGTCACAAGCAGCCACAGAAAAGATGCAGGATGCTCACTTATTTTAACCCTTTGTACCCAGTTTGCCACAAAATAATGCACACTTGTGGTGCTTACATCTCTAACTGCAGCTCTTCTCCATCAGTTGCATAAAAATGACCAAAATCGTTTATCAACAGGAAGCAGATATTCTGTTTTCCCTTCTAAAGATGGAATAAAAATAGAGAAGGGAGAAGAGAGCTGACAAGGTTCATGATGAACACTGTCAGTTGGGCACTTTGTCAACTAGTTTACCCAAACTAATGCAATAATCCCACCTGGAGGTTCTGTTGGCTTGACCAAACAGTAAAAATTTGTATTTGCTGTCAGAAAAAACCCTCATTAAACTGACCATGTAGTAGCACCCATAGCTGAAGCTCCTTAATTCCTCATATTTTGTGAATCCGACTCAATAGAAACTTAAATATACTCCACAGAGTACCACACATTATAAAGAATTCCCACTGGACATATCATTTTCCAGAAGCACTGAGTACTTCAGATATTCCTGATTAATAAGTGATAAGCTGTGGTTTATTCATCTGCTTCAGCCAAGTAACACCTGGTGTGGAGCAGGCCAAGGCTTCTCTCCAGTTTCACAGCGGAGTGTAAAGGGCAGAGGGGGGAGTTTGGAATGCTCACAGGGAATTATCCCTGTCCTAAGAGCCTGAGCCCTCCCAAGCTCATAATCCCTGGGTGGCAGAGCCTTTATAAGTGTGTTCAGAACAGAACTGTGCATTATCCTTTGAGAAAATGGATTTCTCTCTTTGAATGCAACACCAAGAGTAAGTGATTTGAACGCTGCTGTCACCCCTGCCCCAGGCTTCCCTGTGGGAGCTCCTGACCTCACCTGCACCTCTGCTTCCCTACCTGAAGAACAGAAGTAGCAATACCAGCCACTGAAGTGTGGCAAGGCTTGACTTTCACCCATATTTGTCTAATACTTTTGGATAGAAGACGCCAAAACAAAAGAAAGTGTATATTTGCACTGTGTTCTACAAACACATGAGGTGGTGCAGCGTATTTTCCATGAATAAGTTCCATGTTTTAAAGCAAGTGGAAGAGATTCTTGGTCTGTTTAGTACAGTAGTATTACTCTTATTTCCAGCTGAATCCTTTTAAATTCCTTACTGCACACCACAGCTGTGTATTTACACCAGTGCACACCAAAGGCAATAGTGGCATGAAGGCAATACTCTTGTAGGCTTTTCTCCCTCAAATGTGCTCTTTTAGGTGGTTGTACAGATCTACACGCTGGCCTTTCAAGTTGTACTCACAGTCACAAGCAGAAAATAGAATCTGCCCTTTCTCACTTTGTTTCATTTAGCCCAAACCCCAGCAAATATTTTATTGGGTTCTAAAACTGGAAAGGAATTTGTTTGGAGTGATAATTCAGGATAGCAGTTCAGAGTAGCAGCTCTTCTCAGTGTCATTTTTGCAGTTATGGCTGTATAGCTCCAGGGAAAAGCAGTTTTTGTTTCCTTCTTCCCTGACCCAAAGATGTAACCTGAAGCTTTAACTTAATTTAGAAATTACTTCAACTGATGTCTTCCCAAACTCAGTTTATGACCCTCAAATAGTAGCAAAACTATCATTCAGGTTCCTCAGTGAGGCACATCCATTTGCCAGCCAGGAACACGTGCTATCCCACTTCCCACAGTAGAGTTTTACCCAAACCTTACCATGGTGGTAGCAGGATTGAGCAAGTGTGAGCTGTGAACTTTCCAGCTTTGAACAAGCATTCATAAAAAAAAAGAGATATCCTATGGGGAATACTGCTCCCTTAGAGGAAGGAGTGGTTTCCTGGTTTCTCTGTTACATCTGTCTGTGCTAAGCCTATAATGAGAAGTCAAGGTGTGCCACTGTGCCAGTCAGAGTTTGTAAGTGATTGACACAGTGTGGTTGCAGGAGACGTGCACAGCATAACAGCAGGACGGGAAGTGAACACGAGATTTTGTGAAATGCAAAAGAAACAACTCCGAGAAGAATATATAAGCACAAAAATCTGTGTACAAATATTTGAAGGAACACGTCTCGAGCCAGCAAGCAGCTGTGCACACGTGCAGCAATCCAGCTGTAAACCATGAGAAGGTGTGATGAACAGCCACGTCAATACTTCCAAACAAAACCCCAAATGGGAGCCCCAAAGAGACACACTCATGCAGTGAAGGGTGGGAAACATCATCCTGACAAGATCCAATCTGCTGCTGAACACCAGCTATGGTACCAAGGACAGCATCTGTTTAGTGCAGGGCCAAGTCAGTGCACGATGCCCCTTCTGCACTGGGGAGTCAAAGCTCTGCAGGATGATGCTGCAGGATGACACACTTGTCATCATGCCAGTGTGTTCCCGAGGTGTCACAATTCCTATCATGCCACCAAACCAGCCAAGGCATTTATTTACTCCTGTCCTGCCTTGAGCAATAGATGGACTGACTGCAGCCCTTTGACCTTAAGTCATTATCATCATATTTGCCATTTGAAGCCACGGCTTGTCTCACACCAAATTACTCTGGCTACAAGTGCATGACACATTCCTGTGCTACCAATTTGACAGAAGCACAAGGCGATTATTCGGCTCCTAAAGAAGGGATGATCTCAGCAAAGATAAGGTTTGCCTTAGAGAAGGTTCCTCAGAAAAACCCTAAGCTCCAGAGTAGTGCTAATCCTTCAACCCTCTTACAAGCAGCTCCTTGTGACAATACCAGAAATGACAGGCTGTGCTTTCAGAAAAAGTTATCCTTCCTCAGCACACACCATCAAGTTTCCAAGGATAATGAAATGCAGTCAGAAGTCTTATGAGAAAAACCAGGAAAGCTGAAGTGAGGCCATTTTGAAAGTGTAACTGTTAACACTTATTCCAAAACCAGTCCCTCTGGGCTGCAGTCAATTATTTTGGCTGTTAGCTCTGCTGTTGCAAAGTTGAGATTCTGCTACTGTGCTCAGCTTTAATGTTTCATGGAATTTACTACCACTGCAATAGGAATTAAGTGGACTTAACACCTTGCAGAGTTCATTCCACATGGTGTTGAAGTAGACCTTTGGTTTCAAATGCGTGAACTTTCTGTTGCTTTATGCATTAAAAAGACCTGCTCCACCATGGCAAAATGAACTCTGGAAGAGCTTCCTTCCTTTGGCTCTTCCCATGGGATCTCTCCCATGAAGAGAAGCACCTCTTGTTCTGTTGAAGAGCTGAAAGAAATGTGTGATTGGAAATTACCTTCAAAAGCCTGTAAAGAATTTTGGGGCCACGCTGGTCCTAATGTGACAGACAGGATGAGCAAGCAAATAAAACAGAACTTCAAGGATAATTTTTGTTGTGTAGGATGCTACTAGCTGAGCTATTAGGACAACAGCCACAGAAAACAATTCCACAGGTTACCAAGGTTTCAGTATTGGACTACATGAATTTCACTTTTCCAGGCAAACTGGAACACACATACACACACTGGGTGGAGATTCCAGTATACTTCCTATAAATCCCTCAGTCCCAGCACACAGCAGACTCTGTACAGCTCCAGGGTGGAGCCCCTCCTGTGATTACTTTAAACACTCCTGGACAAGATTTTGGAAAATATTCCCAAGGGCATGACAGGATACAAAAAGCTTGGAAACACTTTCTGGAATATCTCACGCAGCCCAAGAATATTTGCACACTGAGCAAAACAAAACCCTATTCAGCTTTTTTTAGTGCTTTATCTGAAGCAAGAGCAAATTTCAACCATGTAGCGCAGGACAGGGCATAAATCCACCTTTGGATGGGCCCTCTGATCACAATGCAAGGGGGGCTGTGCCCTTCCCAGCCTGAGCATCCCAGGAGCTCAGGAGGGAAAAGTGCTGCAGCTTGAACTAAATGCTGAGTCTCAAATTTTAGTTTTAATCTAAGTCTGCATTTCTGCCTTTGTTGGCCATGTCTAATACATGCTATATTTGTATTTAATGGGCTTATTTGCACATGTGTTTCTGACCCTGGCCATGCACAGCAAAGGGCACTTAATTCACAGGAAATGAGCCACTGACTAAAAGCAGGTCACAATTCCACTTACAACAAAAAACCTATAAGATGTAAGTACTTGCAAACCACTGACCAAACCCTGGAAAAGGCTCAGGAGGGGAATGAAAGCACTTGAACAAGGAAGCTTAGAGCTCTGACTTCCATCTTGGTGTCATTGATGGGCTTTGGACAAACAGGTAGAATTGTTTTTCTGCATTTCAGTTCCTCATCAGTGATAACACCTTCTTCCACCCCCACATGTTCACATCAGAACCTCCCTGGGCAGGAGTTATGTGTCATTACACTCTGAACCAGTGCCTTGAACAGTAGGATGCTCCATTCGGTCGGTGCCTCTAAATACATGGCCATGGATGTCCAAGCTTTACAAGTGAGAAATTTGGCTTTTGAGGAAGTGTCAGTCCCTCCTCACAGGGGAAACAAACCAGTACTGAGGTTAACTGGGAGCTGCAGTGGCTTCAGCAGCCAGGAGTCTGACTTGTGCCTTTCTCTCACTCTCGGGCTGTGCCTCGCTGTCCCTTTCATTATGTCAAGAAGCTGCTATTGGGCCACATGGGAAAGCAGCAAAATTATGGAGAGGGATAAAAAAATCTATTGTCCCACAGAGAGTTCATTTGTGGGACAATGGGGCCTAGAACATGTGGCCAAGAGCAGCATTTCTTAAGCCCTCTTTGCTGCTGAAGTCCATGTACAACATCAGCTTCCACCTTTACCCAGCCCTCCATTCCAAGACAAAGAACAATCAGAGCTGAGGTGGGAGAATTTCCATCTCATCACATTGAGTCTACAGGAACATAGAGGCTCAAAAGGAACCAAGGAACAAACCATCCTGTGCAGATGTCAAAGGAACTAAATTTTAGCAGAAACTTGGATGACAGTGTGAGCTGCTCTACAATCAGCTTGAGAACAGCTGGAAAGGATGGCACATGATTTTTTTAGCACCTTTCATATGCAGGTTTTATCACAGCACAAGGCACAGAATGATCTGTTACAACAGTGACTCACCAATAAATGCAGCTTCCTATACTGACCTCCTGAAGCCTTGGTCACTGGAACCAATTATAATATGAGTGGGAATAAAGATCACCTGGTGCTCTTTTCCAAAAGATTCACTTACTGCCTAGACCAGCCATGATGAACAGCAGCACTTGGGCCCAACATCCACTCCTGACTCAGCCAAGACAGCACACAAGTGGGAGATGCTGTCAGCAGGTTACCTGCCACCAGGATCAGCTGTAACAGTGCAGTGACAGGAGGCTGTATTGCACTTAACCACCATATAGGTTAAGGAGGAATACAGTCCTAATCAATGGCAGCATGTGCATTATTTACAAATACATTAAAACTGAATGCTGAAAATAGGGAGTCAGGTTTAAGGCAATGACTACTATGATGGAAGATGGCCACTAGGAGTGAAAGGAGGGAGAAAAAATGATCAGGCAAGTGGATTTTGAGAGAAGGTCATTGGGAGACCAGACAGCTTGCTGGTACAGCATGGAAAAAGCAGCCTGTGACAGCTGAGGAAGAACTCAGCAGGCAGCAAAAAGCACCTATGTGAGAGAGTCCCGTGGGCTTCCAAAATGGACTTCCTAACCAGCATTAGGGTTCAGTACAGGAAAAGACCAAGAGGCACATCCCAACTGGCAACTATGCGAGCAGACTTCCCTTATTACATCTCGGACAAGCTGAGACGTAAAACATCCATCCAGAACCTTAGGAGAACAACCCTGAATGCCAGGGAAGAAGATTACCAGCTCTGGGTCTGGAGAAAAAAAGGGTTATTGCCAAGCCCCAGTTAATTAGCAGCACACCATGTGGGTTTTGTTCACCTGAGATGTCTGTCTCTAGGATATTGGTACTGTGCAATATCATTCTCTACCCTCCAGGATTATATTCAGACTACATTATACAAGCACGTTTTTAAACCATGCAGAAGTAATCAAGTACTTAGAACATGATGTGAAATATTATCAGTAATTCACCAGCTTTTGCAGTAAAACCACTGAGATTAGCCTCTTTGATGATTTTTCCTATGCTCTACTTGTTTATTGGAAATTACTATAATAAATTGGTCACATTATAGCAACTAGAACTAGTTTAGTTACCCATAGTCTCCAAGTTGAAAGCTAATTTATATGGCAGACATACACTGGGTGTGCACTGTTCTTGTATGTCACAGCCAAGTGTAACTCCCAGGTTCTGCCTTTCCATGCATATATCTAGTACACAGTTATACAAACACCCAAACTAACAGCAGAATTTACCACAGGTTTTTTTACAACCACAATATTGTAAATTTCTTTTCTGCAATAGATGCACAGGTCTTCCCTAGAAATACGGAATATTGTTGTTGTTAAACTGTCAATAACAGCATACAGACCAACTTTGGCATTTTCAAACACTGGGTTCCTTTGTTTTCACTCTGCTCATGTTATATTTTCCTAGCTGTTGCTCTGCTGAGGACACAGCGACACAGACAATTCTGGTGTGGTTTTAATGCCTCTTTCAGTGCTGTTTCCAGATACCATTTTGGCAGAACAAAGCCAGAACCCGAATGCCAGCATCTCCCATCTGTACCTTAACCAGCAAAAAATGTTTTCATGAACTAAGCACCTTCTTAGCTACAGCAAAACCCAGAGTAAAGCAGGTATAACAAAGGTTTTTTAACTTCACTGACAGAAGAGGAAGAGTATAAAAAGAGAATAAAGAACTGCATTTTCTCATGGAGTTATATCTGAAGATTTACATTAAATCGAGGATAGGCAGGGCTGAGAGCTGCCATTAGAGAAAGGCTGTGGCCATATTAAGAGACCAGAATGAAACATGGCAGAATCTCTAAAATTAAGGGAGGCCACACCTCCATTTGGCAGCTGTAACTGTGCTGAGAATAACTCCACTAGGATACATCATCACTCTGAAAGGCAGTGATTTCTTCCCAGGAAAACTCCTCTGTGGAAAACAATATCTCTTCTGTGTGCTTGTCCCCCACAAAGTATTTTGGGGAAGTGAGTATCCCACTTGACAGACAAGGAATTCTAGGGAGAGATGCTTTAGTCAAGGTCACACAATGACTCACTGCTGAGGCTGCCCCTGCAGTTCATGCCTCACACACTCACATCCATTGTCTTTTACTAAAGGCAAAAGCCCTCTGGATTTTCAATAGTTACCAAATCAACCAGGTCATCTGCTTGGAGGAAAACATCAAGGAACAGTGAAAAGCAATTCCCCTCTTGCAAAGAATACTCAGGATATTCCAGGTCCAAACAAAGAATGGAATGTCTGAATTGCTTGAGGAAGAGAAAATCAGGGTGGCTGTGGGTGCCCTCTGTGCACCCCACTTTGGCTCTGCTGCCAGCAGAGTTTGCCCACAATCATGTCTTGGGCAAGGAAGAAGGAATGGCCTTGAAGCCATTGCATTCCTGAGACTCCATGGGAAAGACAGCACCCACTGCTGCAGAGGGAGCACCTCAGGCACAGACACAGCTGGCAGCTGAGCTCCACAGGAGCAACCCTGCCCCCAGGTCACGCCTTCTGAGCAGAAGGTTTGATTTTTGACTTATTCTTCATCCCACAGTCCAAGTGACATGCAGAGGACATGTACACTGACACCCCCTCTACATACAGGGGCACACTCAAACCTGCCATGCAGGGGATGCCTTCCCACACTGCCCCCCAGACCCACCACAGCAACCACCCACCACGCTGTCCCTGCAGAAACACTCCTCAAATACACCCCCTTACACACACACACACACATTTGAACATCTCCAGGCACCTCCCTTCCACACAGGCCCTGCACGGACCATATTCAGATGCAGCACATGAGCTCCCAACGCCCTCTCCACACACGTTGCTCTGTAAGACCTCCCCAGCACTCACCTTCCACACACACAGCCCAACACACCTCTATACACTCCCTGAGCACAAACCCCAGAGCACACCCTCTGCATGAACACCCTGAAGAAATCCCAGCACCTCGTCTGCAATCAACCCTTCACAGACAAACGTATAAACCCCCAAATTTCACCAAGTGCAACCTGCTCAAAACACCCTTCTCCATACAAAAGCCTTGTTCATTAACTCCCCTTCCTAAACATGCTCTGTGAACTTCCAACACCCCCCTCCACACACTCCGAGCACTAAAAACTCCCAGCACCCCGCCTTCCACACATCCATCATCCACACAGTGCCTGCACCTCAAACACCCATCTCCACACACCCCCAAGTCCCTGCACAGCCCTGACCACACCCCTGTGGGTTGTGCACACACACCTTGTGTGCATAATACCCCCAAAAACACCCCATACCCAGAGCGCATAAATCCTTCCCACGCCCATTTGCACACCCACTACACGAACGCCTCAGCACCCCTCGCTTTTCCATTCAACCCCATCCACATCCCTTCCCAGCCTCCCCCTGCACCCGTCGGGGACCACCCCTCGGCCCCCCGGCCCGGACAGACGTGGGGACACCCTCAGACAGCCCCCGGGCCGTGGACACAGCCATGTCTAGCCGAGAGCAGACACACCCCTCCGGCTGCACATCCGCAGCCGAGCGAGAGCGCTGGGGACCCCGCGGGGGTGTCACCGCCGGCCCCTCCCGCACCGCTCGGCAGGGGAAGGCGAGCGGGCAGGTTCGGCACGGCGGGGCAGGAGCATCCCCGCTTCTCGCCCGAGGAGATGTGACCTTATCGGCAGACCCGAGTGGTGCAGCCCCCTTCCCACCCCGCCTCCTCACTGCACCAGGCAGCGATGCTAATTACCTTCCTCCAGCTCATCCATGCTCCCGATCTTCCGCGACCCATCGATGGTGTAAATGTAACGGACTCCCTGAGGCAGATTGATGTTGTCGGACAGGGACCGGGTCAGGTCAGCCAGGAGGGCATCAAAACTTCGGAAGCGGTCAGAGGACACGGCATATACAATCCCCTTGAAGTAGCGGTCCCCGTTGCGATAGAAACGCACCTTCTTGGCTTTCTTCTCGTTACTCAGTGCCTGTAAGGTCCTGGTTCTGTAGAAGCTACAGTGAGCACTGTGAGTGGGGCTGGGCAACCCGTTCATCCGTGAGCCTCGCATGTTTCTGGACGCCTTGTCTCTTTCGTCAAAGTGTCCAAAATCAAGTTCCATAGTTTGGTGAACCCTAAAGATCTGAAGCTGAGCAGGAAGGAGATGGGGAGAGAAAGAGTGCAAAGAGAGGGGTTAGAACCAAGCAGAGCCACAAATTTCAGGGAAAACTGACACTAACGCAAAGGCTGTGTGCGGAGCAGGACAGATGCATTTGGGAAGAGCCCCCTCCCCTGACCCAGATTTGTATCGATTCCGGGGACTGAGAGTAGGAGGGGTCCTCGCATTTTGAAAGGGATCCAGCTACTGGGGGCAGGGAGCACGTTTCTAGAGAGCTGTCTGCTCCTGCACCTGGGAGTTTTCAAAGTGCAGTAAATTGGGACTTGGGGCGCCAAAGAGATACATGGCAATCACAACTCTGCCCCCAAAACTCATCTGAACACCAGTTGGCAATGAATTAAACCTCTGAGTCCTGAGAGGTTTCCTTTGGCAACAGAAAACAAGGAGATCCCAGTAAGTCAGCCCTTCAGTCTGTCGAATCACGGAAGGACCCAGAGCATCTGAATGTTTAACATTAGAATAAACTGGCATTTATGAAAGAATGGTCACACGGGAATAAGCAGTTTCTTTGTGACAGCCTGTTCAATAAGGGTTAGCAATGAGATCCAGCCCACCCTTCCCCCTATCCGCAGCCCCCTCCTAGCCCATCAATCAATTCCCAGGACCAGCCTACATCTCTGAGAAAAAAATGACTGCAAAGAAAAATCTGTCATTGAAACGCAGCTTCGGTGAGCTCTTTTCAGCCTTATTCTCCTCTGAATTGCATTTTTGCTCCCGTTTAATGAGAAGGAGAAAATAAAGGGGCTATTTCCACCTCCCCCTTCCAGCCCTAAGTGATTTAATTGCTGGAAGTGCCCGTGCCCCAGGGACACGCCGCCCCGGCTCCTCACCTTTCATTGTTCTGAGTACGGGGGCTCCCAGCACAGAAAAGCTTAGACTGGAGCTGACACCCAGCAAGAAGGAATTTTGCACAGTCTCTAGTTTATGCTCAAGAACAACCTTCCTCCCGCACCAAACCCCAACACAAAAGGAGAAGGAACCCTCCAACCCTGCAATAGAGACCTTTCCACTCCCTCAGCTCAATCAGGGACGTGCAACTCACGCATGTTGCTTGCATGTTAACACGGGGCTGAAAGGGGATTTACACCAGTACTTGGCAGCCACGTATAAATCTAGGAAAAGCTGTTGCTATCTCTTCCCCACCCCTTACATTTGCCAGAACGAAGCTCCTTCCCTGTGTTTTACAATGTCAACGCGACCTGTGCAGGAAAAAAAATCATTGTGCCCAGTCTGCAGTGAAGCAGATGACAATACAGCCCATCTGCAGAGAAACCCCAAGCTGGGAACATTTGGCCCACGATGCCAGTTAGGGTAGATTCAGTCTGGTGTCATGCACTGAACAATGAAACATCCAAGCAACTTCGGGAATGAATCAGAGGATGCAGGGGGTTTGATTTTAAAATGAACTGCAGATGCTGTAAGGCACTAAGAAAAGATTCCTCCTTTCTGTTACTTTTCTGCATGCAAGTCACTCAAAAAAGCTCTACTCACCGGTTTTCAGTGCTCAGGGTGGAGATGCTGAGAGAAAGAAAACCAGGCTCACTCTGCCTTTGTTGTCTGAGCTCCAAGCAAGAAATTCCTGCCAGGGTGGATGAGACGCCTCCTAGGTCCTAGTGCCTTGCTCCATCCCTTCGCGGTAACTTTGCCTCAGTGATCTTTACTCTCACCATCAGTAGCCTGCTTGTAGTCTGTGTTTGAGGGTAAAACGGTGTGTTCATTCCAGCTCTGGATAGGTTAACAGATGGGTAAATAAAATGTTTAAAGAGGCAAGTTTGAGGGTGATGTTTGGAAAGATGAGAATTTCCCCTTGGATCCAACTGCACCAAGAAAGCATCTGGTCCCACAAAAAAAAAAAAAAAAAAAAAAAAAAAAAAAAAAAAAGAGAAAAAAGAAAAAGATAATGGGACTGATGCCCCAATACTAAAGGATCAGCAGTACAGGAGGGTCATGGCTACAATCCTGCAGTGTGGTACAGTGCTGGCACAAGATTCCAGTGCGTTTGGAAGGCAACTAAGAAAAGCATAGACCGGTGGAACTGGGCACAGTCCTGCTCCTGTACTGGTTTTACACAGCATTCCTGGTTTACACTGGCAAGCAGAAAGGGAGGGTTCACTTGCTGGTTCTGCATGAGGTGCCCCTGAATTCTTTTTCTCTGTTAACACTGGACACAAGCCAAAGCCAGAGCGCTGAATCCCAGTTCATTCAAATCCCCGGGAGATTCAGGATGGAGTCATTCGACACAAGCTTAACCAAACAGATCCAATGTGGTTCATATCTCAAATTATGAGAAGTTTATTTTTCAATTTCCACCGCAGGAGGACCCAGCTGTTACAAAATTGTGCTGGGTTCTTCCTCTGACAGCAAAATCTTTCACCTGCTTTCTGGGTGGAGATTTCTATCCTGCAGTTAGAAGAGCAGCACAACTAACCCCATGGGTGCTGGGCCCCACCTTTATTTTAGAAAAGGATGGGATTTGGAAATGGGAATCTTCCCATCTGTAGAAGGAAATCTTTCCTAACAACGCTGTGTCTGTTTCTAGTGAAAACATCAGATGTTGTCATTTTGGCACATCACAGCAGTATCACATTTACACAGAAGAAGTTGGTATTTATTCCAGCTTTGTCTGCCCTGTACATGATAGTCCAGGCAACACTGACACAAACCCACTGAGAGCTTGTCTTTGTCTGCCAGCAGCTTTCACACATGACATTTGGAAAAAGTTTCTTATTCCATGAAACCACCCTTTTATTCAAAGGCTCCCATGCATCCTCTGCTAAAGCTTTTGGCTGCTCCCTTATGTGCGTGGTGGGATCACTGCAGAGGAGAACACGGGGAAGAACAGGGTCTGTGCTCTCCAGGGCATATTTCTGTAGGCCTCTGGATCCAGTTGCAAGAGGTATGTGGGACTTCAAGCCTTCTCTATTCCAAATTAGATAATTCCTGGCCATTCATCACCATGAGCTTAATCTGTCCAGGATTAACAATTCTTTCCTTTACCACAATACTGCTGTAAATATAAATTTATCCATGCTTTAAAAATTTGCCCAAGATATAAATCATTATGCATGTGCCAAGTACAGTAATGGGAAAAATAGAGAAAAGCAGACCAAATTCAGTCTTCAGTGGCAAACAGAGCTTTGACAGAGAAGCAGCACACTGTTTGAGATGATGTCTAAGGATCTGGATACTACCCCAGGGTGATGGATACTACCTGGCAGGGTGATGTAAACCCAGTGGAATTGTACCACAATGTATTAATCTCCCAAGTTTGACAAGTTCTGAGGACAGCAATGAGTGTCAAACAGCATTAACAGACGGCTCTTGACTTCTTTCTACATCAGAGACCATACCTGCTGGTGAGATGCAGCATGTCTGTATGGACATAACTACTCAGGACATTCTCAGAAGCTTTTTGAAGCACAGGCACTTCCTTTTAAAAGCAGAATTACTCCAGCAAGAGAACTTGTATTTGTCCCCAGCTGAAGGATAAGGTTTTCATAGCAAAGAATGGTTATGCTCTTGGGCAAAACCTCAAGTTACTCCTAAATGGTAAAATGCACCTTCAGTACAATTGTCCTTCTTTAATCCTCCCACAAGACCAGAGGGATCTCAGCAGCCAGAGCATCATCAGAGGTGAAGAGCCCCAGAGCCAAACTGATTTCACATGTTCTCAGTGAAATCACACCACACTTGCTTCTCTTGAAGTGAGAACAGGATCATCTCATGCTACAGACACTGGCACAGAAATAAGCAGCTCTTTCTTGACAAATGCAAGGGCCTGCTCCTGACTTCATTTCTGTTGGTCAGGCACAAGAGCTCCTTCACTGGCCTTAAGGAGTTAATGCTAGTCAAAACCTATTTACATCAGAAGAGACTCACCCTCTGAGACACCATAATCTAAACAATTTTAGGCAGCATGAGTGATGGAGAATTGGAAAGAAAATTCTTCTCCCCATCAATAATTTCATCTAGCTGTAAAGGAAAGAATAAATTTAGCTCTTCGGATTAAATAATCGGTTTTAAATCAAGTGAATCATCTTTCCTCCAGAACATTAACATTTAGACTTTTGCCCGTGTAACTAAATCCGTATAAAGACATGTTTGTTGACATTGTTGAGCAACTGTGACACTTTGGAAAGGGACAGACTACAGGTAAAAAAGGGTATGCTTTGTGCTAATTTCTTCACATGCATCTAGAAAATCTAGTTTCTAGCATCATGAGAAGTTGCAGTCTCAAGTACTCTATGCCAGTGCTCAGTTACTTTGCTATGCAGCTTCCTGACTTCTATAAAAAAATTGTATCTGATAGCCCAGCACATTTTCTGAACAGGATATAAGTTAGGGTGATAGGTAGCCAAGGCCTGGCTGTATCACAGATGAGAACTATGGAAAAATCAAGTGGTCACTGCTTTTGGAGGAAGTCTTGGATCAACATTTTCTAGTCAGTCTATTTAGAAGCACATGTTTAGCTACATTTCTTATTTTAACCTCTGTTCTTCTGGACTGCTTTGAAATTGTCATCCCCGATCACCGCTTTCAAAGCTTTGCTTGTTGTGAACCTACACACTGAAACCCTCTGAAATGACAAATTACTGTTTCAGGGCTCTACCAAACGTGTCAAGGCACTGATGACTGAGAGCTCATAAAGCCAGTGGCTCAGTCTTGACCCTGTAGAGCAACAGCCTTTAAATCTGAATCTTCAAAAGAGCTGAGAGTTCATCGAAGAATTATCCTATATCAGACTATAGAGTTAAGTTTCTCCTACATAATACTGTGAGCTAATAAGCAACGGGGACTTGGCAAACTTTCACCACATAACATTTGTTTCCTTTGGAGATTTATTTTTATAGGGACCACACACATCTGCAAGTCTTTTATATAGCAATGCTTGAGAGCCAATGTCAGCCCAGCTGCTGGGGAGAGAAGGGTGGAGGAACACTTCCAGAGCACAGGTTCCCCACTCCAAGCCTTGTAGCCATCTGCAGAGGCTGTTCAGACCTTGAACTCAGAGGACTGGACCCTTTTCAAAGCC
Source organism: Manacus vitellinus (assembly GCF_001715985.3). NCBI lineage: Eukaryota > Metazoa > Chordata > Aves > Passeriformes > Pipridae > Manacus > Manacus vitellinus. Next base: position 152,348 of record NW_021940704.1, read on the forward strand.
TGAATCACTGGAAACCCCGGGGAGAAGAAGGGACAAAGTTTTCAGTCTGGGGAAGGAGGAGAGGGTGGAAGAGAAGCTGGGCTCCAAGGCCACCTCCAGCAGCTGCCAATGCAGGACTCTGTGACCACAGCACCAGTGACTCCTGGGTGAGACCTGTCACTCCTCCCCGAGTCAGAGCATTTGTGCTGCAGCCCCACACCCTTGGCAGATGCCCTCAATCTGAGCAGATGACCTCAGATAAGCTCCTGCTGAACCTGGGGAGATGGAGTCCTTTACATCTCCTGAGGGATCATGGGGAAGCAAGCTGCAAGGGAAAAGGCCGTTTCCTGTGCTAAGCATCTCTAATCAATGCAGCTCAAGGAACTCACCCAAGATATTCCCAACACATCCAGATAGCAGAAAGCATTAAGACCCACAACAGTCATTCAAAAGAAAAATACCTTTTGCTCTAGATCTCTTCTGGCTCCATCTCCTCTCTACTACAAGCAAATCACCACAATCAATAAATCTTTCCCAGCTGAAAACAAAGTCCCTGATAGCAGAAAACAAAGCACCTCCACCCCATGGTATTTTGGGTAAACCCTGCCAGACCCAGTGAGTTCCATGAGTCAGATTTTGGTGGCAGAACAATGGCACATCAATTTGCAAAGCTTGCAGAAAGCCATGGCAATGCTGCCACTTGCATTGCCTGTACCCTGGGGGACATGCAGAACCTCATTGAGGTTGTCAGTACATTTTTGCTGACCAAGTCATGGATGATATATGGACTGAGTCCCAGCCAAGGTCATGACAAATAGAGCAACAAAAAATCCAGTTTTTTCCTTTTTCTAAGGTTGTCCATGGGCTGCATCATAGTAGTTAGGAGATTCGCGACCAAGAATTTAACTTCTTGATAATTTCATTTTATACAGTAATTCTAACTGAATACCTGATTCCCAGCCTCTCTCAAAATGCCTGCTGAATGTAACATTGGCTTGAAGGACTTTCCTGATGAAATATTAAGTGATAGAAAGGAAAATCCCATCAAAGCCATCACAGGGGATCATGTCACATTCAAGATGGAAATGCAAGATATTTCCTTTCAAACATAGATCCTTTCTGTCACTCCAAAGGCAGTGACAGTGGAGTCAGGTGACACTGGGGGAACATTTGTAGAAGATAACCAAAGAGCTCATCTTATAAGCTTAGAAATCACAACAAACCATTTCAGAAGTTGTTTTCCATGAGAGACTTCCCCTCAGTACACTTGGTGAATGTCATCCCAGACCAAACCCAACAGAGGCTGTGGGTTTAGCCACCTCAGTGTCACAGGAAAACACCTTCTCATTACCAAATAGTGAAGGCATTCCCAATAGAAGCCAAAAGATGCCTTTGGTGGCCTTAGGAGACATAAGAGCTTTTGAGCTCTGATATTCAGCATGAAATCAGGCAGAGACTAGAGGCCAGAGGAGGGCAAATTATACCAACCTGGAGTTCTCACAGCCTATCTGGGGCTCATTTTGAACTTTGAAATTACAAGCACTTCTCAGATCCACACAACCCAACACACTGCCCGCAGTAGTATTAGTCTTGTTTCAATCAGAGCACACACACCTTCCTGGGAGAAGGCTCACACTCTGGCACAGCCTGTGTTTATGCCAGCACATCTGGCTTCTGGCAGCAGAGCACGGGTGCTGGAAAACTCCCATGGTAGCTGCAAGGCCCTAAGGAAACCTGTCTCTTGGCAGGAGATGAGTAATCAGTGTTTAGAGTGCGGATTCTGGCTGAGCTCAGCTGTTGTGTAGAAGCTTTGAGCTGTCAGCTACACGGTAGGAGTAATTGTCATTCAGCTTGCTCACCTCCTTCCCCCAGCAGTAACAGTTGAGAGAGAGGCAGCTCGAAGGTTTCTGCACTCTCCAGAAGAGGGGAGAGTAGGTAAAGAATGTTTTTGTGCCTGTGTTTTACTGTTTTCAGAGGATGGTTCCAATCTGTTTTATCCTAAAAATTCACAGAGAACACTAATAGATAGTGATTTTTCCATGGCAGTGGATATTCCTTAGCTATTTTGCTATTGTTCTTCAGGCACACATATCACCTACCTACAATAAACTATTGATAATCGTTGCTTTGCATCTGTCTTGGGCGTTTAAAACATTGAAAAAAAATTAATTTAGCTACATTAAAAGAAAAACTTATCAGCTCAAGGTCTCATGCAAATCAGGAGCACACTGAAAGACCATTGTTTAAACATCAATGAACTGGGGTCTCTTGTCTGCATAGCTGCAGTCTCTGACTCCAGGGAGACACAGACTCATCGGACAGAACAATAAAACACTGTCATGTACAAGGTCAGCACTGACACCTTCAGTTCCCTTTCTCCAGCAAGAAGCCCACACTGCAACCCCAGTCTCAAACTAAACCAAAACTGATACTTCTCCCACGATTACTACCAGGCTTTGTAAAGCTGGGTCTTGCACACAGCAGCCAGTAACACCCTGCTTGTTTCTAGTACAAGGCACCTTGAGCACGGTGAGCATGGGAAGGATACTGGTTCCCAATATGTGCTGACATGCAAAGCCCTGTCCCTAGCAGCTATTGAGGTATTCAGGGATTTTAGATACTTCTTGGGAACCTACAAAGAGCTCTGAGTATATGTTTTATCTTTAAAGCAAAGTGTATGGAAACACGGTATTGAAACACTTTGACTTCTAAATAGCTGTATTTCAAGTACTGAAACTCTGATCTGAACTTCTGCAGCTCTTCCCTTACTCCCTCCATGCATACCAGAGTTGTGCTGACAAGTGAGACATGGCTTCAGGCAGTTCTCCTCCTTGTCTCCTCATTGTGACCATCAAGAAATTAAGCACAGGGCATCATTAATGTCCCTGAACAGACTCACTCGAGAGAAGTATCATCCAGCAGGGAGACAATGACTATAAGTGCTTTGATACTCACCTTTTAAGGAAAAATAATATTACCATTTTATCTTTTGAACATCTGCAGCTTGTTGAAAACAAGTCCTTGTTTAACACTGCAGGGGAGTACTAGATCATACTTTAGAGGCTGTTGGACAAGAAGCTGACGTCAGAAACTGATTCTGATGTTATTTTATCCTCAGATTATGCAGGTTCTGCTCATTAAAAAGCCTTCCCAAGATAAAAAGCTATTACACACTGCTCAAGATTTTCTGTTCTTCCTCTTTAGATGCAATTCCCAGCGTGGAAAACTTTGTGAACCACACTATAATTGAACAGGAGAATGAGAACCATATCAGAACATCAGGACCAGTACCCCAAAGTTTGGATTGAGGAGAAACTCCTTGTCTGAAGGTATAATCAACTAAATTTCTGATTCCATGAGCTCTCAAAAGGTTTACCCTACATCAGCTATGTAAACACTCATATTGAGCAAGGATACAGATGTTCAGGCACCAGGTAAAGCAGGTTTCAATTTCAGACTCAGTTCTGAGCTGTCATCGGTCACCTCTGAACTGGAGCCAAAAGGCAGCTACTGCAGCTGCTTGGAAGCCACAAAGAACTGTGGCTGTTTCCTGTGACTTCAAACTCCAGAGAAACAAGCCCTAGAACCACTCAATGTGTAGTGTGTAAACGGGACCTGCTCTCCTTTCTGTGTGGATTTGAGGACAGTCCTCACATGGGATGCACAGGGCTAGTGGCTGAAGTCAGAAAACCAACTGATGAAATGCTGTGGTAGCGAAAAAAAAAAAAAAAAAACAGAGATCGGTTTCAATCCTGGCTAGGATTGAAGAAAGGATATCAAGTGGCAAACTGACTTGACCAAGGGCCCTGTGGGCTGTAACCACAGTCCTCTCTTCCATTAGCATCAGCTAAACTACAAAGGTGAGGGCCCTTCTGCAGCAACAGACCTCAGCCCCCAGTGTTGTGTGTACATGAAGTCCCAGCAGAATGTCCCCATCCCACCTTTATACCACAGGATAATGGTATATTATTATACAATTGCTACAGGCACTACTCTCTCCCAGAGAAAAGCAGAGCAGCTGACTGCAGCCCCACTACAGCAACAGGGTACAAACACTGTTCTTTGTATCCATTAAATGCTTTGCTGCTCCAAGTTAAAGTTCTATTCTGTTTCCAATTAGAAATCCAAACTGTTTGTTGGATTAGATGACTTTCACTGTCTAGGCAACCAAACAAATATTTTCAGTTTGATCCTTGTGTTTATTAACCCTGAAAGCACATGGAACACTCTGCTCAAACACCCCATTCTCGAGTTTAACTGCAGGCACACACAACATGAAGAGCCTGCACGTCCCCCCGGGCATGGTCATGACTCTGTGGTCACCCCGCAGCCATCCAGGCCCCAGCTCTGCTGACTGGCCCAAATAGCCAGTTTGTGGGCTAAGGCTGTAGACATTACCCTGACAGGGAGTTATGAAAGGCAGTGCTTGTCTCGCTTCTAGCCCACACCAGTCATCAACAGGCTGGTTCATGCCAGAGATCTTTTCATTCTCTTTTTCCATGGCACTCTTCCCTCTCTTCACTGTGGGGTACCCATGTTAGGCTTCCTTCCTTGTCCCTTCCACAGAGAGGAGACATGGAGAGGTGTTCGGTTGTGCTCCCTGCAGTGCAAATCGCGTCACACACACTCCCACGGATGCAGTGGCATCACTGCACGCTGTTGGCTCCCTCTGAGTCTGGCAGATGCGGCAGGAAATATTCGTGAGGCACCAACGCCGTGCGAGTTCAGCGCCCAGAGGGTTCCTCCCCCGCGCCCCGCAGAGCAGCACAGACGTGCGGGTGCCCCATGTGAGTCGGGTGCCCGCTCGTGAGCTCGGTGCCCCCGTGGGCTCGGGTGCCCCTGTGAGCTCGAGGTGCCCCCGTGGCTCGGGCTGCCCCCTGTGAGCTCGGGTGCCCCTGTGAGCTCTGCGGTGCCCTGTGGCATCGGGTGCCGGCCCGCTGATGCCGGGAGCCACCTCCCCGTGCCGCGGGTGTCTGCGAGGGGGCAGCGATGCCACCTCGTGGTGACACTGAGCAGCAGGATCGGGAACAGCGGTCCCGGCTCGGAGCTGCTCAGGGCAGCGCTGCCGGGCGCCGGGACACGGGAGGGAGGACAGGTGGGGACGAGAAGCAAACACCGCGCTGTACTAGCAGCACTGCTGCAGCTGTGAGCCATGAAATCCCCCAGGAAGGACTTGCAGGAACAACAGTTAGTCCATCTGTGTATAAATTTCTATGGCAAGAAAGAAATTAGTCCCCTCTTCTTTCATCCCCTTGGCATGGCAGCAAGAAGCCAGGAAAGATCCTGTCTTTTTGGGCTGGTGATATGCAAGGTCAGTGCAAGCTCTGAAGGATGTTCGCTGCCCCCCAACCCTGTGAGCTTTAGAATCATGGAATCAGAATCATTATAAAATCATAGGATATCCTGAGCTGGAAGGGACCCATCAGTCCATGGAGGTCCATGGTGGAGCAGAGATCCACCTGCAGCCCGTGGAGGACCCCACACTAGAGCAGGGGGATGTGCCCAAGGAGGCACAGAAAAGCTCATGGAGGACTGTGTCTCATGGGATGGACTCCACACTGGAGCAGGGAAAGAGTGGGAAGAGGAAGGAGCAACAGAGACAATCTGTGATGAGCTGACCACAGGCCCCATTCTTTATCCCCCTGCACCATTCAGGGGGAGGAGGTGGAAAAAATCACAAGTGAAGCTGAGCCTAGGAAGAAGGGAGGGGTGGGGAAAAGGTATTTCATTATTTGCTTTTGTTTCTCACTACCCTACTCTGATTCGATTGGTAATAAATTAATTTCCCCAAGACAAATCTGTTTTGCCCATGACAGTAGTTGCTGAGTGATCTCCCAGTTCTTATCTCAACACATGAGCCTTTCATCTTATCTTTCTCCCCCTGCTCAGCTTCTCTCAAATCATTTTGAATGGTTAGTCAGGCCTGGACTGCTGCTTCCCAGCAATGATGCAGATAGATCTCTACACACCTTTCTGTTTTTACCATCCCTAAAGGGGGAAAGGAACACAGACATATTCTTTTTTTTGCCTCACAGGATCAGAAACAGAACACCCCTTGCTTGAACTATACTAACTTATCATTTGAACTATTTCAGGGAAAACAAGATCCAGAGATGGAATTTTAGCTTAGTCAATATTGCATTGGAACATTAGCAGCTTATGTGAATCAAGTCAGACCAACTGAAGGCTTTGCAAAGCTAATTATAATTTGATTCATGTGGCCCATTGGGTGATAGCAAGACACCATTTCAAATTAGAACAGATGCGAGGAACAGTCTCCCTAAACAGGGAGACAACACAGCTTTCTTCCCTTTAATGCAGGGTCTGCAGACAACTGGATGAAGGTCTTATAAAACACTTGAAGAAAACAGGTTATCTGGTACCTTACCTTTTGATCCCCTTTCGTAGGTGTTCCTTTCGCTACCCCGGTCGGCAGCAGTTAAATGCGGTACCAGCAGATGGCAACCCCAGAAGCGTTTCGTTTCCAGCAACTGTCCGAGCCACGCGGCTGCCAGAGCCACGCGGGGCAGCAGCGTGGGCAGCCCCGGGCATCTGCTTTCCTGCCTCAGCAAGGCAGCAAGAGGATCCGATGAGTTCTGCGTCACTGCAATTAAATGAGGCGAGAGGGAACACCTGGGTGTTTTAGTCTCTTAAACGAGGCGAGAGGGAACACCTGGGTGTTTTAGTCTCTGCAGTAGAGACACCTTCGTGGTATTCCCCCAAATACCCATTTCAGCAGCTTTTAACTCATCCCATAAAATTCTAACTAGCTTCTCAGTGCTAACACGGGGGATGCTCACACCAGATGCACGTGGTCGCTGACTGCTGTGCCTTAGCAGTGCCAGAGCCTCCCTGCTCGCTTCCACACCCTCGCTGAAGGTTGATGCAAGTGGTTTCCTTTGGGCAGTGCTGTTCAAAGCGCAGCACAAAGCCCCGTGCACGCAGCCCATTTTCTCAAGTCCCCATGCCCAGGGTTTCCTTTGAGCTGGCTCCAAAAGAGCTCCTACTTCACGCAGTGAATTGCAGTGAGCTGCTGTTCAGGCGTCTTTCCCTCTTCCTCCAACAGCTCGTGATTAGGGTTTACATGCAGAAAACATTTTCAATATTGCATTAAGCATTCAGAGCCTTCCCGGATTTTCAAAGGCTGTTACAGAGCCGGTCTGATGGTCCCTGCAGAGCTGATGTGCTCCCTCTTTTGGAGGAGCAAGGCTTGCCCAGAGCCACAGGACCAGGGTACCTAGGGACATACCAGAACCCCAAGGACTGAAGCTAGAGCACAAATTCAGACAAGCCACAACCCACACGTTTTTCCTCCATGTTTCTGTCATTGGCTCAGCTCTGTACTGAGAAAGAGCCCAGCACAATATGCCTGCTGACTGTGCCTTACCATCCTGGCCTACACAGAGCACACAAGAAATACCTGCTCAGATTAAAGTCCAGACTGTTCTTGAGCCTGTGCTTCTACATTTACAAAGGGGAGAATTTGGATCTGAAACTGAGGAGACTGCTCAGTCTCCCCAGCACTCAAACAGACCTCAAACACAGGCACATGCTTCACCAACAAGAGTTTTCCTGAGAAGGGATGAAAAATTGAATGATATCCCTCAAGAGGGACAGGGACCAGGGCAAACACATATGAAGGACCACTTCAAGTGACCATTTTGGAGTCATTAAACAGGATATGAGTGACCTGTCTAGTGAGGGATGAGATTACAGCAACATCCAGCTAATTAGTGGGGTAGAAGGCAGGAGGTCCCATTCACTGAACTACTGATTGAGCTGGTGCTCTTAATTAGGCACTGAGTTGATGTGCTGGAGGGCTGCTTTCCACTCCCTCACCCAGGACAGAGATTAGCAGTAGTTTTATGTTAATTTTTGTTGGCTGAAAAGCTGGTGATTTTAGGAGACATTTGGATTTCAGGGAGGAACTGCTTATTAATATTCATCTCAGCTCCTATAAATATATTTCTAATCCACTACAGGATTTAGTGGGACGTGGATGTCAGATATGTCACCGCACACGTTGGATTTGTTACAGAGCAGGGGTCATGTTGGGTCAGGTGGGTGTTGGAGCAGAGTGAGCCTGTGCTGTGACAGGTTGGATGCCAGCTCACAGCTGTGTGACATGGATGGTGGCATGTCTGTGGCATTTCTGCTACAGTGATAGGAGCTGGACAAGTCCCAGGACGAGCACACACGATGTCTCATGAGCAGCTGCCACACACAGAGTAGTTTTCCCAGTCTCTTAGGCTTTTCATATTTCTGGCTTCTCAAAATAACATCAGATTACTGCTCCTTAACAGAGGATGTAGAACTCAGCTTCTTCTTATGCTTCTTCAGGGGCTCTCTGAACCTCTCCTTTGCATAAGAGCTGTTCTCTGTCTTGTGTTTCCCAAACAACTTTGTACATCTTTCTGCCCCAAAGGATTGTAGAGAGTTCTAACCCAAACTATACTTGTTAATTTGAAGCAACCACCCATCACAGTTTTATCTTTGCTACTCCCTAACTAATCTCTGCTCTCCAGTTTAGCCACAATCCAGCTGGATATAGACATCCCAGGAGGGACACAATTTTCTAGACTCTCCCCACACACACTCTCCCCATGCACTGACCTTTCCACATGCTTCCACTCACTTTCCTATCAATAAGAACTGGTTCCAAGATAACATTTTCACTGTGACTGGCCCATATTGGTTTCAGCCACAGCAGAAGCAAAGTATTCATTGGCTCAGCTGCCCTACAGTAAAGTCTCTGGTGCTGCAAAGTCTCCCCAGGGTATACAATGGGATCCATGAGCAAAATCATGACATACAAGCCCTAACACCCTAAATCCAAGGAAATGACATTCCTAGAGCACTGAAACAAAGAACACAACATGAGTAAAGCGATACCAAACATTCCAAACAACCACCAGCAAGCTACTCACATGTTGGCAGAGCCTGCATCATACTGGCTGGCAGAAAGAGCTTTTGGTTCCTTTATGTTCTGCACATGAGCTGGAAAAAAACTGCCATGGGATGAATAGAAACAAGGGTAAGCAGTCCTAAAGTGACAGTCACCATCAGACCAACACCTGCAAGGAGGAGAGGTGTTACTACACCTTTGTTAGAAAGCAGTCTGCTCCATGCCTCGGTCAGGAAGTCCTGGAGTAGATTCAGATGATGCTAAAGAAAGATGTCTCAACTAGTGGTGAACACATCCTTCAGAAATGAAGCAGGCAGTAATTCATTCTAGTATAACTATTCCCTGAAGTAAATAGCGTTGGATTTGTTTCTGGAATAAGTAGCTCGTTGCCTCAGCCTGTGGCAGAAGCAGCGAGTGCCAGCCATCTGGAGTGTGATGTGGCCCCTTGCCAGCATCGCTCTGGTGCTGGGGAAGAGCTGGGGAGCAGGGGTGAGGCAGAGCAAGGAGCACATGTACAGCATGGAGAGAAGGGAGAGCAAGGGAAGCGAATCTGCACTCTGCAGTTGCCATCCCAGCCTATTCCCTGTTCGGCTCTTGTTCTTCACCGCTCTCTCACTGTCATCCTCAGCTACTTCTGTCATTACTTGCATCTCTGGTTGCCCATTACTTATCAAACATATTAATTACAGAGATGATTGCTTTTATCTGCTGTAGTCCCAGAGAGATTTGGGGTTTCATGGTTGGATAATGCAGTTTGGTATCACCTGCCTCAGATAACAGCCATTAGCCATTACACCACCGTGCTTTCTGTTGGAAAAAAAAACATTCAACCTTAATCCACAGACACCAGCAATAGAAAGCATGTCCATGGGTTTGGTTTCAAGTGGCACCCTGCCTGCCATTGCTGCATCCCTCTGGAGTCACTGGACTCTGCAGTGGGAAAAAGTGTCTTCTGGCACTCACAGAGCAACTCCTCCAGCAACCAGGGAAAAGGCTGGGCTCTCTGGGCCAAACCTGGATTCTGCTCTTCTTCAGAAAGGCATTTATTAAAACTTCACTCGGTTCCTTCAGAAAAACCCACTAAAGAAAAGGAAGCATAGCTGAGTCACGGAAAAAAAAAGGGTAAGAAATCAGAAATTAATATCTCTCTCTTCTTAACAGCAGTGTCTCCAGGACCTCTCTAATGGAAACACATTTTTTGTTTCCCTGTGCTGGGAAGAAGGCCATGCTTTGCAGGTATCAGCCATCTAATTAGGAAAGGGGTTGTGTGGGTGAGCAGGTAGGTTGTGTGCTCTCTTCAGCTGCACCTCTGTAGCTCTTTCCAGCAGATTAACATGTTTCCTGTGCAAGGAACTCACCCTCTTTCTCAGATGAATTATCCAAAGTACCTCAGACACTTCAACATTTCTTGTCAGACTCATAAGTCTTACCTCAGCTGGCAATGAATCTGATGTGCTGTGACAGTCACAAGCAGGGCAACCAAGAGAATCATTACCTGTCAGTAGATCTGTGAAAGACCTCAATCTCCCACTACCAGAAAGAACAGGATGTGTGTCCAAAGGTGACAGTCCTGATTTCCACATACAGAAATGTGTGAATGTAGAGACTGAGGTGCCAACTTCTATTAACACAGGATTCCTTTGAAAAGAGCTCTTCTTTTGTGGATCTTGTCTTACCATTAGGTCTGAGATTGTGCTTTTCTGGAACAATGAGCAGGAAAGAATTTGATATTGTCTTCATTTCTTTTTAAAAGTGTTTTCCTGCCTACAGGAAATATTTGATGGGAGAAGACAGCTTCTATATCACAGGTCATGCATTGCAAAGTGTCTGTACATTTTACAAAACATGACAGTACCTTGTGGAATTATAGCCACTGAAAATGAAATATCTCAAAATCTGAATGGCCAAGAGGCATTTTATGTGTAAAAAAAGTAGTGGTACAAATCTTCCTGCTGTTCGAAAGGAGATCAGCTGATTCAGGAAGATTTTGAGATTTAAATTACCTCCGGAGGACTTAGATTTAAATTAGCAGAGTTGATTACACTACAGAGTGTTCTGATGTTCTTCTTCAGTGACTGGACTTTACTCGTGCCCAGTGGAATTTAAGCTCTGCCACTTCAGTGGACAGAATCAGACTGATCAGAGGAACCTGCCAAAGGCAAAGTCACTGTCAGCACAGAAAATACACTTCACCTATGCTATTTCCTCTTAATTAGTGAAAAGTTCATTACTTAAAAGTAGACTGGGTGAAGTATTTGTAAATGTACTGCAGGTAAGAGCCTTCGCTGTGACATGGAGAAGAAGAGATACTTTCTTTCCTAACAGCTGGTGAGGAGTATGTTCACCCCGGTCGCTGTAGGGTGGACACAGAACCAGGTGCAGAGAGAAGGTGCCAGTTTAGTTGTGGGACTTGTGAGATGGCATCTTGCCCTTCTGTTTTTATCCACTTCCTTTTCCTTACTACTGGGTGATCTCTTGGAATAGCCTCTGCTCACCAGAACATACAGTGGTGAAAGAGCTGAGAATGAACTGACTGGTGTGAGGAAGCCTCAGGAAGCTGCAGCCCACCACAAATGGTGACCTCTTAGAGTGTCTTTGGGGTTTCACCTGGAATACAAACATGACTGCTTAGATGTCACCTTGGGCCAGCAAGAGTATACTGCCCTCGATTCTGTACTGTGGTTTAAAACCTAGCAGAGAGGCAAGCTAAATGTTTTGGGGTTTTTTTCACCAGAGAAAAGGCACAATCATTTTCACAGAATCATAGGATCACAGAATCTGCTGAGTTGGAAGGGACCCACAAGGATCATCGAGTCCAACTCCTGGCCCTGCACAGGACCACCCCCAAGAGTCACACCCTGTGTCCCAGAGGATCATCCAAACCCTCCTTGAGCTCTGGCAGCCTTGGGGCTGTGCCCACTGCCATGGGGAGCCCGTTCAGTGCCAACCACCCTCTGGGGGAAGAACCTTTTCCTAATATCCAACCTATACTTCCTCTGACACAACTCCAGGCCACTCGCTGGGTCCTGTCCCTGGTCCCCCCAGAGCAGAGCTCAGTCCCTGCCCCTCCTTTGCCCCTCCCAAGGAAGTTGTAACTGCAGTGAGGTCTCCCCTCAGTCTCCTCTTCCCCAGCTGAACACACCAAGTGCCCTCAGTGTGCTGACATGGCTTCCCCTCAAGGCCCTTCTCCCTCTCCATTGCCTCCTTTGGATGCTTTCTAAGAGTTTCATACCTTCCTTCCATTGTGTCCCCCCAATGTTGAGGTGAGGCCACCCCAGGGCAGAGCGGAGCGGGACAATCCCCTCCCTGGCCCGGCCGGCCATGCTGGGCCTGATGCCCCCAGGACAGGGTTGGCCCTCCTGGCTGCCAGGGCACTGCTGACTGTCCAACTGGCCACTGACCAGGACCCACAGGTCCCTTTCC
>NW_021940704.1:164739-166824 GCF_001715985.3 Manacus vitellinus
GGGTTGCCCCATCCCAAGGGCAGAACCGGCACTTCCCCTCGTTGAACTTCCCACAGTTGGTGATTCCCAGCCCTCGGATCTATCAAGGTCTCTCTGCAGGGCCTCCTCCCTGCCTTCCAGGGAGTCAACAGCTCCTCCCAGTTCTGTATCATCGGTAAACTTGCTCAGTGTCCCTTCCAGTCCTGCATTCCAAAGAAATTTAGGAAGATGTTGGAGAGCACAGGGCCTAAGATGGAGCCCTGTGGAACCCCACTGGTGACAGGTGACAGTCTGATGTCACCCCAGTCACTGTCACCCTCTGTGCTGAACCCATGAGCTGATTGCTCACCCACCTCAGGACATGTTTATCCAGCTGGGGGCTGGACAGTTTGTCCTAACGGTGACCAGCTTTTTTCAGTCTAGTACAGCCAGGAGATTTCCTACAATCCCTATGAAACAGAGGAAAGCCCAAGCTGTGCCTTGGCAACAGAAGTTGCCAGAATCAAACACTTGTAGACAACAATTATGTTCTGCAAAGGACCTGAGAGCTGCTGAGGTTTGCTGTGGCAGTGAGTGGTAAAGATTAGCTCACCCTGCTAATGAGATATGCAGACACTTAGTCAATCTCAGAATTCAGGAGCAGTTGGCTGACACCCAACCAACCAAAAAAGCAGATGCTAAAACCTTGTTTAATATTCTGCTGACAGTGCTGTGGAGGTTACATGTGAATAAATGGGAAACAGCTGCCCACTGCTGCTTTTCTGCTGCAGCCCTGTCCCATGTAACCCACTCACTGAAATATGAACATCACAGTGAATTGGCTTTGCTCCCACAAACTCTATGTGAGCCTGAGGTGGGCTGGGGGTGGTGACAATGGTTTGGGAAGGACATGGATGGACAGAGTACAGAAGGAGTTATATGGAATAGGAAAGAAATTGAAAGTGGTTGGGAGGGGAACTCTGCAGGAATGAATACTGCTAAAGCAGCGAGGGGTAGCTCAGACTTGAGGAACTAAACAAATTCAAGACCTTGTAGAAGGTCTCTTCATTCTTTTAAGAACATGTATCTTGACTTCCAGCAAATTTTGAACCACAAGCTTGAGCTGCTATGTTTTAAGCTGCAAAACCAGGTCCTGTGAAACACAGCAGGCCAACCTCTGCTCTGTGCTGAGCAACAAGAACTTGTTAGTGGGTTACTCCCATGCCCTACTGGCTGCAGGCTCAGAGCTGTGGCAGGGGTACCATCCAACACTGATATGGGGAATTCCAGAGGGTCTGTCACCCACACAACTTCAGGTAGACTAATTCAGCCCCCAAGGGAACACAGCACCTTGGGGTGCTGCAGGTTGCCTGTTAGCCTCCAGCAGCTGAACAATTCAGCTTTTGCAAACAACCAACGGACCAGAGCACACCAAATCCCAATTTGCTCAGTGCTTGTCAGGCCCCACCTGGAATACTGTGTTCAGTTCTGGTCCCCATTACAAAAAAAAAAGACACAGGCAAGCTGGAGACAGTCCAGAGAAGGGCCACAAAGATGAGCCAAGGGCAGCAAAGCTTCCTGTATGACAAAAGGCTTGAGAGAACTGGGATTGTTCAGCCTTGAAAAAAGAAGTTTGAGGAGAGACACAGCCCCCAGAGTCCTCACAGCCCTTAGAGCCCTCATAGAACCCACAGCCCTCATAGACCTCACAGACCCCATAGCTGTAACAGACCCCTTGGCCCTCAGAGCCCCCCTAGCCCTCACAGTCCCCATAGTCCTCTCAGCCCTCACCAGACCCCACAGCCTTAGCAGAACTCAGAACCCACAGAGCCCCTATAGCCCTCAACAACCTCATAACCCTGAGAGATCTGAGACCCCAGAAACTCCATAGATCTCAAAGCACTCATAGCCCTCAAAGTCCCCATACCCCTCAGAGCCCCCCCAGCTCTTACAGCCTCCATAGCCCTGAGAGTCCTCACATCCCCTACAGTCTCCAGAGCCTCATAGCCCTTTCAGACCACATAGCCCTGACAGCCCCCATAGCTCTCACAACCCCCATGGCCCTCAAAACCCCATATCCCTCACAGCCCATACAGCCCTCACAGTCCACATAGCCCTCACAGCCCC
>NW_021940704.1:167521-169517 GCF_001715985.3 Manacus vitellinus
CACAGCTGCAGTTCCACAGTTTGGTCAGCGCACGGCAGCAGGGAGCGGGCTGAATGGAAGTGGCGTTTATTTGCTTTCTGGCTGCTCAGTCTGTGCATCACAGGACAGTCTGAGCACCAGTGCCAGCACCATGCAAGTCCCTGGAGGTGCTGCTGCTCTGAACTCGTGCAGCTTCCAGAGGGAGCAGCACAGGGAGACTCAAGGGATGGCGACATGGGTGGTGCCACAGGCATTCAGCTTTCCCAAGGACATCATGTTGTCAGAACACACTTGTCTGCAGACACTTCATGAGGCTCAACCACATTTTGCCACAGACACTTGATGAAGCCAATAAAGATGCTAATTTTCCAATTGTGCACGTCTGTGCCTGGTCCATCTTGGCAGACAGATGCCAGCAGGCAGAGCAGAAGAGCCTCTGTGCTCTTCTTCTCCATGCCAAGCAGAAGTCATGTCTCTTCTGTGCCTCCGGTTCCCAACCACTGGGGCCTCCACTGGCATTGCTCCACCAGTGCCCGTGTCCACCTGGACGTGGCAGCCCCTTCCTGAACAGTGTCCAGGCACACCATCCCCTTCCCCACAGTGCCTCCTGAGTAGTTGCTGGCACAGCTGGCACAACCCAGCTGGCAGGACTGCCCTTGCTGCCCGGGCACACTGCCCACCCCTGCCCACCTTGGCCTCCAGGGCCGTTCCCACAGCCACGGCTGCTCCCGTGGCTCCTGCAGGGCATCTGCCCATCCCCAGGCCAGTGCTCGGGGACCCCAGCAGCCCATTCCCCTTTCGTTTAGTCCCTCCCAAGAGCTCCAGCATCAGCACTGCCACCCCCAGCACAGGGGCCTCCTCTCCTGGCTGTTGGCACCCTGCACCTCAACAGAAAAGGCACTGAAGAGCAGCCCGTGAGGGGCCCCCCAGGGCACACCTGCCAGCCAGGCCTGGGACACTGAGCAACAGCACCCTTGGAGCCACCACGCCCTTCTCTCTGCTCAGCCCCAGGGCCGGGGCAATTCCCAGGGCATCCTCAAGGGCCTCACGCTGACCTGGCACCACTGGCTACAGCCCAGCTGGCTCTCCCCAGTCCCCAGATCCTCCAGCACATCCCTGCGGCATCCAGGAACATTTGTGCCAACACCTTCTCAGGGACAGAGCAGCCTGAAGGCTCTCCCACCCCTCCTCCTTGCCTTTCTGGAAGATGGCTCTGGCAGTTGCAGAGATCACCAGGAGTCCCCCCCAGAGCAGCAGGCCCTTCTGGAGAGCACAGCAGGGCCTGGCACAGGCAGCACAGCTCCCCCCAGCCGTGGGACACTCCCCAGCCAGTCACACAGCCATGTGGTAAACGGTTTAATTAACACACTGACAGCACCAGCACCAGCCCAAGCTGGACTTCACCCACTGCTCTGCTTGGCCGCCAGTCTCTTGTCTCTCTCTTCAGCAATGGTCAGGCGGATGCCCTTTCCACGGGGCAGGGAGATCCATGGCTTGTTGCCCTGCAGCAAGGAAGAAGGCACGTCACACCAGGAAACGTGGATAGCAGCAGAGCTCTCCCTCTCAGGGGGAAAACAGCAGAAGCCCACCACTGCCCATGCTGGGCCAGCTACACACGGCTGTGGCACTGGCCCAGCAGAAGCCAATTAGGAAGGTGCGAAAAATGCACAGGTTTACAGCTGCCTCCTTCAGTCA
Source organism: Manacus vitellinus (assembly GCF_001715985.3). Taxonomy (NCBI): domain Eukaryota; kingdom Metazoa; phylum Chordata; class Aves; order Passeriformes; family Pipridae; genus Manacus; species Manacus vitellinus. Next base: position 169,196 of record NW_021940704.1, read on the forward strand.
CATCCATGAAGGATGCACTTCAGCCAAAACCAAAATGCTGTCCCTTTCCAACCTGGACAAAGAGTCCATCGGGGATGGCAAAACAGCAGAGGCACTGGAGGGGCACTCAGTCAGGGCAGCTGCCCAGGTCATACCAAGGTCTGAGCACTCCTCAGCCCCCCAGCTCTCAGGTTTCAAAAACCACAGGGCTGCTTCTTGAAAATGTCTCCATTCATAAATTTGCAGGTGCTTCCCCTTCACAGAACAGGCAGAAATACAAGGAGCTGAGCCAGACCTGAGGCCAGCACTGGAGCTTCACTGTGTGGGAAGGCAGCTGCCTAAG
>NW_021940704.1:170124-172655 GCF_001715985.3 Manacus vitellinus
GTCCCTACACCAATGCCTCCCACTGCCAGCACACAGGAGGAATCCCTGCTCCAGCTCCAGGTGGAGATGCCCTTGGGAAACAACCCCTTTCCCAAAGCTGACACCATTGCCTCTGTACTTCAGAGCAGATATGCCTGGCATGTGTTAACCTCCACACTGCTCTCCATACTGGGGATGGGTACAGCGCTTCACATGGGATGCAAGACCTACCTGTGTCAAACTTGATGAAGTCTGTGATCTTGCCCGTCTCCAGGTCAATCTGGACCGTGTCATTCACCTTGATGAGGGGGTCAGGATAGCGGATAGTGCGGGCATCGTGGGTGACCAGGTGAGGGATTCCTTTGGTGCCCACGAAGATCTTCCTCACCTTGCACAGCTTGTACTGCAAACAAAACCCAGCACTGCTCAGCTGAGGCAGCTCAGCAGCCCATGGACCAGGGGACTCTTGTCCCCCAGAGAGCCACCAGCCACAGGACACCCAGACACTGCACGGCTCACAACACGAGTCCAGGCAGCGACTTGCCCAGCTCCCTGCCCAAGTAATGCCTCTCCAACAGTTGCCACTGCAGCTTTGCTACAGCTCCACCAAAAAACACCTCTGCTGTGGAAGCAGCTGCCCACTTTGGGCTTCAGCCTCTGCACAAACACTGGCTGCACTTTCCCAGGGAAAGCCTTCGCCAGGGCAGATCCCTCATTTTACCCTGAAGCCTGTGGGCACACAGCAGAGCCTGCGTTTCTCCAGCGCCCAAGAGAGCTCTGTATTCTCTCCTCCAGGGCACTCTGATTTCCCTGCTGCCTGTCATCCCCAACTCCCTCACAGCCACTCACTCATGGGCCAACACAGAGTGGCAGTCACAGGCAAAAGCACATCACGGGGGGTGCAGAAGTCCCACACCACACCACAGGCAGCTCTAGCACAACCAGCTCTGCCCTCCACATTGTCGTGTGCCTGCATGACCTGCCCCAAGGAAGCAGAGCAGACTCACAGCTCAGGCACAACAACATGCCTGGGTTGAGGAAACACATGCAGGAGTTGCTCCCCAGCACCCAGGGTGAGAAGGCAGTTTTATTAAGACTTCCATAACTGACCCAAGAAAGATTTCAAGGCTTTTACACCACAGGCAGTTTCACGTTTCTGATCACTGTTAGCTGGCAAAGCCAAGGCTTACTCCCACCCCAAAGCTCCCTGTGCAGGTGACCTGGTCCATGCCAGCAGCATCATCTCCAGCACCAGACAATGCACCTGCAGCCATCTGGGAGCTGCTCTTGTGTCACCAAGAGACCTCCTCCCACCAGCAGCTTCACCCCAACCCTGAAGGCCCCAATCTTCTCAAGTGCAGCATGGCCTCAGCTGTCAGGGAAGAGAGACAACAGCTCTCATTCAGGAGACGCCAAAGAGGAAGCCCTGCCCCAACCAAACCCAACTGGGCCCACGCTCACACCAAGCCCCTCACCTTGGCCTCCTCAGCTGTGATGCGGTGAACAGCAAACCGGCCCTTGGTGTCATACACCAGGCGGAAATGCTCGCCTGTCTTCTCGATGCTGATGACATCTGATGGCAGAGAGGGAAATAAATCAGCTCATCACCCAAGACTTTTAACTCACGTTTAAAAAGAGCCAGGGACTGCTGAAAAACGCTTCGGATGTGAATGACAAGGTTGGGATCTCCCCCTGACCACAGGCTCACATCCTTTGCTGTGATAAGGCTGCAAATTAGCAAAAACTGCCCAATGGTGGGATCTGAACAGCAATTTACACAGTTCATGCATGCAGTTACAGCCTACAGGTATCTGGCTTTGGCAGTCATTGCAGTGCACAACTCCAAACTAAATAACAACTGCTTATACATATTTTTTCTTCAGCTCCACCGGGGAAATACCTTTCCCCTGCAAATCATGCCAGCCCACTAAAACATTCCCCCCACCAGTGCAGAGCTGCCCCAGGTCCTGCCCCAGCCCCGCTCACCCATGAAGCCTGCAGGGTAAGTGATGTCCGTGCGGACTTTGCCATCGATCTTGATGAACCTCTGCATGCAGATCTTCTTCACCTCGTCCCCTGTCAGGGCATACTTCAGCCGGTTGCGCAGGAAGATGATGAGGGGAAGGCACTCCCTCAGCTTGTGAGGGCCTGTTGATGGACGGGGTGCCTGCGGGCAGAAACCCTCTGCTGGGGGCTCGAGCAGCACCGACCACCCCCAGAGGAGGAACCCGAGGGCAGAGGTCCAGAGTGCAGCTGCCACACAGGCAGCAACCGGACACAGCTTCCTGTTCTTGGCATTCGCGGCAGTTTCCCCCGTGTCCTGCCGGCCTCACAGAGCTGCTCCCGACACAGCACAACCACTTATGTCACCCCAGCGACGGGAAAGCGCAACAGTTAAGTTAAAAGAGAGCTGCCGACGACCCCACCACCGCATCCTCTTCAAACAGGGGAAACACGAATGCTGTTCACAGAGCCCCTAACAGCGAACAGCCCCCGAGCTGCCCAACTGCCCAAGCTCACCAGCGACCGAGCACCTCCCCTGATGCGACCCC
>NW_021940704.1:174855-210105 GCF_001715985.3 Manacus vitellinus
GGGGCGGTGCTGGCACCGCCTGCCCCTCCGGCCCCCGGTCAGCCCCCGTGTCCCGCCCTTTCAGGCTGGGTTCCTCTGCGTCCTCCCTGGGATGGGACCTCACCTGGTCTCCCCCTGTCCAGGCTGGAACACGCTTGTAACACCTGTAGGGAACAACAGTGGGGTTCAGGTGGTGGCCGGGCTGCCAGGGCAACGAGGACTGGTGCCCTCAGCCAGCTGGAGAACGGATTTGGGTGTGAGGGGGCTGTTTGTGGTGGCACTGGGGGCACCCTCCGAGCCTTCGTCCCACCTTTTGCACTTTTCTTGTTTTGCACCGAGTTGAGCTCCAATTGTCTCTCCACATTTGGAGACGTGGATGGGGATGGCAGAAGGGGTGCCTTACCCCACGGCTCAGTTTTCTCAGCTGTCTGTGGGTGGGCAACCTGCTTACAGGTCTCCCTGGACCTCACCTAAAGCCCATTTAGTACTGCAATGCTTGACACTTGTGGGGTTTCCTATTGTTTATTTTCCCAGTTCTGTTCCTGAAGCAGCTCCCACAACTCACAGGGCAGTCTGCCTGGTGCAGGGACAGAGCATGTGGGGCCCTCAGGTTGGTCAGAGGAGGCAGCTGGCCAGCTTCTCTGCTCTCTCCTTCCTCACTTTTCCCCTGGCTGAACAGTCCCCAGGACGCTGGAACCCTTTGCTGTGCTGGTGGCAGCACCAGCCTCCTGCCAGCAGTCACCACACAAGACTGGTCTCTCCCCATCACACCACACCACAGCAGGTGCCAAGGGTACATGGAAGCGGAGAAGGGGGTCAGGAGTCATGGGAGCCACATCCTGCTGAACTCCCTCCACGCCAGATTTCCTGTTGTTTCAATCGGCAGAGAAAAACAAGAGAGCAAAACAAAGTCAAGGCCAGGCTGGGAGCCCCTTCATCTTGCTATTTATTCCAGAGTAATCTAATTAAAGCCACAGGAAATATGCTTTCCCACAGTGACTGGACATCTTAAAAAAATCCCAGCACAACAAAAGCTCCATGGGCCAGGTCAATGAGGGGACAAGAGCAGCAGAGGCCAGGCTCTGTGGCCTGAGGCATCGGGAGAGATCTGCCCCGGATACTTCTGTACCCGTTTACCTGTTCCCTTGCTTAGATGCCTTGTGGCCACCCACATGGGGCACTGGGGCATCTGGAGGTTCATCCAAGATCTCCTGGGATAGGAGCTGCCACACTGAATCTCCCTCGACACTCTGGAGAGGATCCCCAGGGTCTGGCCCCTCTGCACAGGATTTCAGGAACCCACCCATGGCCTTGCAGGGTGGGGGGGGATGCTGTGGAAAAGAGCACTGGCAAGGCAGGGTGGGTGCAGGAAGAAAGAAAAGGGCTGGAGGAGTATTTAAAACACTTTATTTTAAAAAAAATTCCCAGTTAAAAACACAGTGGCTGTGCCTTTCTGTAGATAACAGACACAGCCTGTGCCCCAGGCTGGCCCTTGGCTCTGCTTCCCAGGTGGGCAGCTCCAAGGCTGTGCCCCTGCCAGGAAGGTAACGTGGCTCTGGGCTCCACCTGGGGAGGGCTTGAAGCTCTGAGCAGCCTCTCTCTTAAAAAACATTTAAAATCAGTTGTGAGAACAAACTCTGTGGTGTTAAAAAAGGAAAGGGGAAGGAGCAAGGGAGGCTCTGCCAGCACTGGAAGGCTGTGGCTGGAGGGCCCACACTCCTGCCTGGGGAGAGCCACAGTGCTCGTGATGTGCAGCAGCTTTTCTTCTTAAAAGAGAAAAAAAATTAACCAACCAACAGTAATTTCTTCCAAATTTTCCCTGCAGCCACAAATTTCACCAGTTGCTCAGGTAAATACGCTGTCTTCCCCATGGCAAATGCTCTTGCAGAAACTGAGCCTTCCTCCTCTGCTAAACAACATGCTTCAGATTCCCTGCAAAGAAAAGGAAGCGGGAGAGGTTTCACCTTATTTTAAGAGTTTTTTTACAGTGAGAACAATCACTGGAGTAAACTCCACAGGGACATGGTAGAGGCCTCAGTGTCAGAAGGTTTCAAGATGTGACTGGACAGAGTGCTAGATAATCTTGTCTAGCCTCCCTTTCCCACAAAAAGGTCGGACCAGGTGATCTTTGAAGTCCTTTAGAACCTGGGCTGTTCCATGATTCCAGTAAGGACAAGGCCCTGTGCTCCTCTGCCCAGCTAGAGGGCATGGTTACAGGGACCCACAGCTCTGTATCACCAACCCTGAGAATCCCAAGGGAAGTAGGAGGCAGATGACTCTGTGCACTAATGAGCAGCCAAGTGAACACAGTTCATCTTTCTAGTCAGTGAGAAAGACTCCAGTGAGCTCTTCTGAAGCCCTCTCTAAAAGGACCTGGAAGCCCAAAGCAGGAGTGTTGGCTTGGACAACTCACCTTTGATAGAGTTCAGAATTTCTTGAATTCTCTGTGGCTCGTTGCGGTCTGGTCTGCAGCTTGGGGTGATCTCCAGCACGTAATCAGGACCATACTCTGTGAAGAACTGGAGGGAAGAGGAGGGGAGAGTCAGCAGAGAGGCCTCTGGTGGCTGAGGCTGGGGGCAGGGTTCTCTGTGGGTACCTGTTTGGAAAAAGGCAAAAACCAGTTTCTCCATCTGAGGGCCACATGTGGCTTCATGACATCAAGGTGGTGCTTCTGCAGTGTCTGTGCCCACCTGGAGTTTTCAACCATTCCTCAGTTCAAGGGCTTGGGAAGCAGAGCCCAATGGTGCAGCCAAAAGCAGTCAAGTGTCTATCCCAGTGTTTAATTTAATCAGATTAACCTGATTTTTTAGTCAACAAAATTCAAGTGCTACCTATTCTACTGAATAATGCCAGACCTGACAACAAGTACTATGCCAACAGCAAAAAATTAGGCATCTTACAGAAGCCCACATTCTGTTCCTGATTTTAGGACAAGCAGTTCACTGGTGGAACCTGCTGTGATGGGACCATGACTCATGGCACCATCAGCACTGGATGTTCAAGGAATTCTACGCTGGTCTTTCCAGGCGTCCTCAGACTACTTAAACACCATTACACTGATGCTCAGTCAAATGTTTCTGGGTCTCCAAACCACAGCTTGGTTTGGAGGTCTTGTTTTCAAGCCCTTCTCTACAAACTCGTAGACAAAAAAAAAAACAAAAAACCAAAACGACCAAAAGACCTCCAGGTTTCTGAATATTGTCTTTCTTTCATAGTAACTTGATTTCAAGACCTGGAGCTGTCAAGAACATCCCCAAGCCCCTCAAGGCTTTAGGAGAAGCAAAGTGCTGAATACGACTGTGTGGAATTTGGTCCATCATTACTAAAAGAGTTTGCCAGACCTGGAGACTGATGGAACAGCACAGCCTAGCCACCTCACAGCCAGTGCTTTAGCAACAATCTGTCCCAGGCCACAAACTCTCAGGAGTTTCCTTCAGGAGGTGAGCAGAGCCCTGTGGCTGGACAGCAGGAAAGCAGTGGTGGGACTGCCTTTAAGCTGCTCACAGTCAGGAATTCTGCGCTGATCTCAAAAGGCTGACAGCTCAGTTTCCACATTTCGTGTTAATCAGAATGGGAATTCCTATTTAAAGTAAAGAAAACATGAAATCAGGAAGTACCAACCTTTGTTTCTGTGCACAGGCACTGATAAGCTATTAAACCACTAGTGGTTCTTTGCCAGAAGCAGCAGGAAAAAAGCCCTGGGAATCTGACAAAAAGGCATCAACCCTGTGTGCACACAAATCCATCCACATACAGTGAAAGCTCATGCTGCCTCCCCTTCAATTATTCCCTAGCTGTGTAAATATTTCATTCCCAGTGGCCTCCAAACCTCTTCCTTCATGGCTTTTCCCTCCATCAAACCTGCTTCCACCAGTTTACCTTAAAAATGCCAACAGCAAAATGCAGGGAGCCTGAAGCATCGCATGGGAAGGTTACAGAGGCTAAAATATACTCATGAGAAGGACTCTAAAATATGCCAAACCATTCAGCTATACCTTCTCTGGGAGATTCTGTTTGGAAGCTCTGTAGGATTAATGCAAGGCGAAGATGTCTCATCCTTAATCACAGAGAACAGGCTGCATCTCAAAGTGCTGGCCTGGAACCTGCACTAGCCAGGTAAGGAACAATGTTACCTTGGACTGCTTCCATCTACAGGGAAAAAAAAGCCTTCTCTAAATACAGTGACTCATGGAGCAAGAGAAGGGAACAGAAGAATTCCCATCAAAGTGAAGTGAATACATACTCATGTACTTCTTCCCCTGAAAATCTGAGGTTTGTAAGGTTTAAGCACATTTGTCAAGTCAAAAATCCAGGAGCAGACATAGGAATCTGGAGTAAGACAATGGCAAAGCACTGCCTGACATCTGACTGCTCTCTGTCACGCTCTGATGCAAGATGAGCCCATCAGAAAAGACAGAAAGTGGATTTTAGGATCAGTAAATGTCAGAGCAAGATGGGCTATGGCTCACAAGGACGATGTTTAAGTATTATTTGAAACTGTCCTCCAAAAAACATTCCAACCATCTTACTGCCTTTTGCTCTGACCCCTGTGAGAGACAGGCTTGCCTTTGTTTACACAGGGCTTTCCTGGTTCACTCTGCGGCTTTTCAAACAGAGCCAAGTATGGATGTGTCCCTCTCCATGCTTCAGAGGAAGAGCTGGAATGCAGGCGGGCAGTAGGAGGGCCCCAAATGCAGTGCACAGCACACAGACACCCACAAGGGAAGGCAGCTGCACCCTGGGCACTGAACTGCTTCATGGAGTTTGCCTTCTCCACAAGAGCCACCCAGCAAACATCTGGACAAGCACTCCCATGGCATCTTAGCATGAAGAGCCCCAGACCACACCTCTGCTGTTCTCAGCTGGATGTTGAGCGTGTGGGGCCATGTGCTGCCCCCATTGTACAAAGGCTACTGAACCATGTTCTCGTGCCCCTGAACAGCACAGAGGTCTCAGGAAAGCAGGCAGGGACCTGCACCAGCACACTGTCACTGTGCTCTCCACAGTGACCTCTGCCCATACCTAAAGCATCAGGATTTCTTGTTTCCTTATTACAGGCATCCTATCCCAGTTTCTTATTACAGAGGCATCTCCCTCTGCTAAGGACCTATGTGCATGTGCCATTGGATATGGGTATTTCTGACTCTGTTGTGTCCCAAAGCCAGGTTCAGCAGCAGGAGGGACTGATACCTATATATCACAGCCTCCATCAGAAATCCTACTTGTTTTGGTGCTCCTGAGAAGCAGAAGGTTCCCACACATGGAGGGACACTCTCTCTTGGGAAAGATGCACAACATGATCCAGTACAAGCTGGTCCATACTGGCACAGAGTGTGCATATCCCCTCAAGGGTGAGAGGGTGCTGGATCTCAAACTCCTGCTTTTGGTGTGCCAACACCTGGGCCATTCCTCCCCAGAACACAGAGCAATGTGTTGAACAGCTGAACCACAGCCCCAAGATGGGAGGGCTTCCCAGGTCCCTGGAAGGGTAGTCTTCCATGAAACTCTTCCATGAGTTTCATCAACCAACGGGCATTCCCATGTCAGGGGAAACAGATTGACTAGATAGAAATTAATTCACACTGTCCAGCCCCACTCAAGACATGAAAAGCACCAGCACTGGCACTGAGACAGCACCTGGCCCCACAGCCAAAGCTTCAAAGCTGCACCTGGTCCCTTCTGTATGTTGATAAAAGCAGGGTTAAAATTCAAAGCCTTGAGAAAGGCAAAAGTACATGCACATCCTAAAGAGCTCTTTGATCAACTGGTGGCTCCCTCCACCCATCCTCTCTGTAACCATCAGAGACTGAAGTTTATCGGTTCCTGAGATCCCCCACAGAAAGCTGCAGCCTCTGCTTTTGGGCACAAGCACCCACCATGCTGCTGGGATAGGGTGGTATTGTTACAGGAGTGTCTCCACAAAACAGGACTAAGTGGCAAGGATGCTGTGTGGATTATTAGGTGGAATGACTGTCTCTTCTGCAAGGAGAAGGGAGGGTTTTTCACAGCATTACCTCGTGATCGGGGATCTCCGAGGACAGTGTTCTCCCAAGGATCACCCCAGTCAAGTATGTCCAGCAGCGAGCTGTGTTGGCAAGGTTGTAACCTCCTGTTTCCAGCAAGAATTGGGATTTTGAGGGGGAAGAGTGGGGAAAGGGAAGAGAGAGGGAGAGATTTTAGTGTAAGGAACAAACTGTGGAGGCAATGTGCACAGTTCACATGAACTCAGCTTATTTCATCCACTCAAGCTGTGCCCAAAATCTGCATTTTGCACCTGCTGGCTACACGAGGCCAGGTCCAAATGACACTGTGTGCAAGAGCAGACCTCTCAAACTGAACCCCAGTTACACCTGGTGGGGCAGAGGTCGGTCCTTCAGCCACCATCTCAGACCCAGCATGAGGTCCCAGCCCCATGTGCTGGACTCTCTCCTGGCAACAAGGAGAGGTGCCCACATGTAGCAGGGAGGGAAGTGCAAGGGCTGCAGCAGAAACAGGGGCTTCCTGCTTTTTAATGCCAGCCTTAGACCCAAAAACCAAAATACGCAAGAAACTCAGGTAAGGTTTTTTTTCAGGAAAGATGACTAGAATAGTAAAGAGAGAGAAACACAATGACAAGACAGGGAGACCGTATTTTTCAACATTCCCTTCTGTTTGGGTTGGTTGTTGTGGGGGCTTTTCCTGCCTTTTTTTTACTCCTTCCCCACTTCCCACTTCAAATGCTTCCACACTCTGCAGTGGTGGGACACTGCTTTGGTATTTTCAAGAGTGACAAATAGTTGTCCCTCATTTTCTGACAAAAGTTTTGGGGTTTTTTGTCTGAAAGGTGACATCCCCAGCATACCCACAGACAGGCCACAGCAGGATTGAACACTCATAACCTTTCCAAAACAAAGAGCATCAGGCACATCAAGTTTTAGGTGTAACATGCTATACCTGATTTCCCCCATCTCAAAAAGGACAGCAGCTAGAGCTGATCTGGCTTCAGGCATGGAGCTCTCCCTGGCACACAGTGGCTTTTGTTGTTCTGAAATGCTCTGTTACAAAAAGCCTGTCCTGTGCTCTCCCCACTGGACAGGCAGCTGGTTATGCAGCACAGCAGAGATAAGTCCACCTTAGCTTTCACTGGGTATCAGAGCCCTGCTGTACTTTGCAGGCAGCCAGTCCTTGTCCCAAGCCCCTGCTTGAATCTAAACGAAACCATTCATTGCCAGGTGCCCAAAGTAGGTTTGGGAATATAGTGCTCACTTTTAAAGAGAAGCACTGGAAGGCTGATCAGCAGAGATGGGAATCAGAGGTGCCACTGAGAAGTCACAATGAGTTTGTGGACCTTTCCTCTTCTCCAGAGGAGCCATGCAGCTTTTAATAAGATGTGAGAGTCAGGATTGAGACTTTCACCTGTCAGTATCAAGGATTTCAGGTGTGAGGACACAGTACTGTACCAGTACTGACACTGCCCAGCACTCACCCTGCTAAACCCCGGCCAGTGCCGAGCCCAAGGACAAGGCACTCGAGGAAGAGTCGCGGGAGGACAAACATGTTTCTCTGAGACCAGCAGGACACACTCACCTCCCCCCAGCACGAGAGTTGCTAGCTGCCACTGCAGGACATACTTGAGGCACTTGCCCACTCCCTCGGGCGTCATGTTGAAGGAGCACATGGGGTCCCCAGCGATGGTGTCGGCCCCCAGCTGCAGCACGACCGCGTCGGGGTTGAAGGCGGCGTACACCTCCTTCAGCACGCTGTGGAGAGGAGGAGCTCTGGGGGTTAATGCCACAGGGATGCTGGTAGCACAGCTCTGGTCCCTCAGATCCCCCAGTGCCTCTCGGGGTTTCTGCATTCTCTGCTTCCACCCAGCTTGTACCAGTCACACTCCCTCTGCTCCCAGTTAGCCTTCTGCCCCCACTGCTTTCCCACAGCAAGTTTAGCTCTCAGAGAACTTATCACCAGGTTGATGAAGGCAAAAGCACCACTGATAACATTGGGGAGGGGAACCTAGTCCTCATCAACTTATGGTAGCATCAAACTCCACATTTGCACTGGCTGCTCTTTGGCTGCAAGACAAATCCAGAGGCTTTTCTCCCCTCTGAAGGTCGCAGTGAAGATCAGGCAAAACAACAATCCTGAACTCTCAGACATCTCTCACTGAGACAGGACAAACAGAGGAAGGCTCTGGCTAGGTTCTCATTCTCCTCTCTCTTATGTGGCTCCTGAGGCAAAAACACCAGGAAAAGCTCTGTGCAAGGTGTAGTCACCCTGCATTGGAGGGAGCCCTGTGCTTCAAGCCCACCACGGTTTTGGGAAGCACAGGCAATCACCCTCAGACAATCAGACATCCACAGTCAGGCCCATGACTGCCTCCCAGCCTGGACAGAACTCAAAATCTCAAAACCTCTTTGTAGAAGCTTTGGTTATACACAGCTTGGAATCTAGGCAGGTTATGATGTCCTTCAGCTGTGAATGCATGCAGCAGGTTCCTCCTGACCAGGCTCCTGGTCAGCCCTTTCAGCCCCTAGAGCTGCTTTTTGGAAGCATGTTTCCTGGCAGAAAGAGGGCTGTTCTACCCCAGCAGCGGCAAGCATCAACAAGCTAGCAGGAGGCATGGCCTCCACACGACTGCCCTACAAGTCTGGAGAGGTTTCAGCCCTCAAGTGTTAGAGCTGAGAGGTGGATGTGCTACTGTGCCCTGCAGCCTGGTGCTGAGGCTCCTCTCCCCCGGAAAAGAACAAGCCCTGCAGCTCAGTTTTGACAAGGGCAATGGTTTGTGAGGCCCATCACCAGCTGAGTGACAGAGGAGCCTGCCAGGAGGCAGCTCCATCACTGTCACATGTTCAGCCTTCAGCCTTTCACTCTTCCAGCATGGACAGAGGGTACTTGGAAAACACTTTTAGCTAAGCCCCAAGCATATGTCCCACAGAATGTCAGAATTTGGTGCACTTATTTGAAGGAAAAACATCTAGCCCTAAGTCCACAGCTAAAAAATACTTGTGCCTTCTCAGTCTCTCCTTAGACACACAAGGCTGACCTGTGGCAGAGACTCTCCAGCCACCCACAAATGTCTCTGTATATTCAGTTTGCTTAAGAACCTGGACAAGACCTCTGAGAACTCTTACGATCCATGCTCACTGCAATCAAAGGGTGCAAGAGGGGAAGGGGCACACCTTAAGAAAGGACTGTAATTAAAAGTAGTAAGCTGTATAGTGTCTTATTCTCTAAAATCCCATCCAAGTAAGATGTACTGGAGCAAGAGGGCTTACGTTTCACAGATCTGGTAATATTTCTCATCTTGAATGCCATCTTGAATGGGCACATTCACGCTGTAATAGCGACCTTTCCCCAGGCCAACATCTGTCACATCACCAGTGCCTGCGCAACAGAAACACCCCAATTACGAGGGAAAGCAGAGGAGCTGCAAGAGAGAGATGTGTGGGATTTCTCAGAGGAGAGCTGAAAGCCAGGACCTTCAGCACACTAATGGAGAAGTCCACTTGCCACCACCAAGAAAGGAGGGTGGGAGGGACCCAGTTCTCTCCTCTGCCCAATTCTGCCATGCAGAGTCGAAGGGGCTCTGCCCAGAGCTCAGTCACAACCACAAAGGTGGAAACACCAAACATGTAGCTCCCTGCTCCTTCCTTCTTCTGGGTCGAGAGGAGAAGCAGCAAGACATCTCTTTTGGATGGGACTTGCATCACTGGTGAGGCCTCAGCAAAGGCATGAACCAAATGAGCACAAACCTCACATGTTCAACTTGCCTGGAAAAAATCCTGGTGAAAACTTGTGCAGAGAAACAGTCATGACTTTCGAGGTGAAACTAAAGGCATCTTCAACTCCTACCAGGAAAGAAAAAACAGCTTTCATTCACCATTCATATAAATGACAGAGCCTGAACACACAAACAGAGCTGCTTGATAAACATGGGGCAGCAAGCAGAGCAGGAGCAGCATGAGCGAAGCAGAAATGCAGATGTGGCTCCATAAATCCATTCTCGATTCACAGAGACCCGAGTTCAACTGCAGCAAAGGTCACAACTGAAATGAATTTGGCAGGTCTCATGCTAGTCAGTACTGAACGGATCTCGATACCTCACGTCAGTGCCCAGGGCAGCAGCACTCGCCTGCGCTGCTCGGCCTGCGAGGCTGGGAGAGGGATCCGAGCAGGGCTGCCTTGGCCAGAGCTTGGCTCTGATTAGAACCAGTGCTACTGGACTCTCTCGCTTTTTCTCAGTGCTGCTGTGGTTCAACATGCCTTTTCTTTTCCTTAAAGACACATTAAAATAGTGGGGGTGGGGGGAGGGGAAAAAGAAGTAACAGGAAACTTAAGAGAAACCAAATGCAGGGAGAAAACGGAGCAAAATGAAACACACCATAAAATTTAGAAGAGTGGGAAATGTTAAATGGTGCTGAAATCGTGTCCCTGAAGGAGAGAGCAGTTTCAGAAAGGCCAGTTCTGGTTTTAGTTTTATAGCATCAAGCCTTCTTTTAAAAGCACCGTTTGCTACTGGCTGCTTCCCTCTTGCACTGGAGCATTAAACAATTAAATCCTGTCAGCAACTGCTCTGCCAGGATGGGAGACTAGGACAACACTGTCTGTTGCTTTAGGTACAAGACTCCTGCCCAGACCCTCAAGAGAGGTCTGAACAGCAGCATCTGAAGGGCAACTTCATAAAACAGGACAAGGCAGAAATGGATTGAGTGAACTCAACTGCACTGAAAGGAGGCAAAGCCACAGCTGTGGCAGCACATAAAGTTCTGCTGCGTCAACAGGCCTTAACTTCTCCCGTTCCTCCCCCTGGGTCTGTGCAGCTGTGCTGTTTGCAGCCTTTGCTGGGCCTTACCATCCCCATGATGCAAATCCAAATCGATATAAAGCACACGGTCAAATTTCTGGCGCAGCCGCAGGATCCCCAGGACGGCATCGTTCAGGTAACAGAAGCCAGAAGCTTCATCCCTGTGAAAACAATGTCCATGACGTTGAACGTTGCCAGTGCAGTCACCACCAGTCTCGGTGCTGACACCCTGACTTTGCAAGTCTCCACCTCACAGGGGCACAGAGGAGGACGAGAACCCAGCTCGCACACCACTGTTACACCTTCAGAGGTCCTCTGCCCGGTCAGAAAAGTCACTGCAGCAAGGAGAGGCATCTGCACATCCATGTTCAAGCTCTCAGGGTTAGACACGGGGTTCATGCAAATTCCTGGGGCTCCCCAGGGACACAGAATAGCACTCTGAAGGCCATTTGGCTGTGGACAAGGAAGACATACTGTCTTGTCTGCACTGCAGACAGGCCCCATGTTTTGGGAGATGGGGGACACAAGTTAAATAAAACATACATCCGTGGAAAATGGGATGGAAACAAATTATTTTACCATTACAGAACCACAGAATTCGGGATCAAAACTTTTACTTCCTCTCCTATTGTGCTGGAAGATCATTATTGATGTTAGAGTTCAGAGCAAACAGCCCCCCATGGAGTGTAGGGAAACCCAAGGTCAACCTTGCACCTTTTCAAACCTCTTATTAAGAAACCAAAAAAGCCACACAAAACAATTTGGCCAACATGTTGCCACATTCCCATTGTGTTCCAAGCTGCATCAATCATTTGACTCTCCACAGTGCTTCTCTATGGACCTCACAAAATCTCTCCTCACTTGAACTGCCGGAGATAACCAAGTATCAAGGAATGGCGGGACATCTGTGAGCATACCTGCTCCAGACCCTCCCTGCAGTCCATGACAGCAACACCACTGGGCAGTGACCGGCCTCCTCTCAGGCCTCTGCCCTGCCCTCTCTACCTTCTGCCTTCCCTCACACCTTGCTTTCTCTCCCAGCTGGATCGCCACACCCTGAGGGTTCGCAGGGGAGCCGGGAGCTAGGAAGCGGGGTTCAGACACCAGGTGAGAAAACACAAGGGAAGAGATTGTTTTCTTACTTCTTTGCATGATGCCACCCTCCAGGCCAGTTAATTGCTACCTTGCACTTGCCGTCCAGCAGGCACTGGGCTGCAGTGATGGTGGCTCCTCCCACGGCCGCCGCATACTCAAAGATCCCTTCAGTGGCTGGACAGTCATAACCTGCAGGTAAAAGTCCAGGTAAGAGTCCACATGTCAGACACAACAGGCCTTTTCCTCCAGGGGAAGCACATTCCTTTTGTTTGAGCCATCTTCTTTAAGTGCGGCTCTGACCTTCTGTTCCAAACACAACGCCAAAGCCATGGCACAAACCCTCACAACAGCTGTCAGCTTTGGACCCACACAGCAGATTTGAGGGGCCTGAGTAGGAATAAAGTTGTGGTGGGTTTGCGTGGTAAGGTGTTCACAGTGGGAGGGCTGCAGGGGTGGCTTCTGTGAGCAGCCACCAGGAGCTGCCCCCATGTTGGACAGAACTCCAGGACGGACCTGCCTCTGGGCAAGGCTGAGCCCATCAGCACTGCGGGCAGAGCCTGTGGGAGAACATATCAAACAAAGGGCAAAAACCACGGTGCAGCACCTGGGAGAGAGGTGAGAGCCTGTGAAAGAAACTACCCTGCAGGCCCCAAAGTCAGCAGGAAAGGAGGGGCAGGAGGTGCTCCAGGCACTGGAGTTCCTGCAGCCCATGGTACAGACCACAATGAGGCAGCTGTGCCCCTGCAGCCCGTGGAGGTCCACGATGGAGCAGAGATGGCCCTGCAGCCTCTCTAGGACCCTATGTCCCAGAAGCAGGGGAGTGTGCCTGAACAAAGCTGTAACTCCATGGAAGGGACCTACACTGCAGCAGGTTTGCTGGTAGGACCTGTGACTCTGCAGGGGATCCATGCTGGAACAGCTTATTCCTGAAGGACTGACCCCATGGAAAGGGACCCACACTGGAGCAGTTCCTGAAGGACTGATTCCATGGAAAGGGACCCATGCTGGAGCAGCTTGTTTCTGAAGGGCTGACCCCATAGAAGGGACCTACTCCTGAGCTCACCACTCTAACTGCAGCTGTAGCAAAAAAAGCATCCTGGTCCTGACACTCAGCTAAGCTCTCGCTGAAGACACACGTCCTTACCCAGTCCATACTCCACAGACTCCGGATGGTCATCATCCCCCTCCTCACTGACCTTCTGCAGGTGCTGCAGGTAAGCATCTGTGTGGAAACTTGCCATCTCCTCCATGGAGGCCACTTTTGGCTTGACTATCCTAGGCAGAGAGAAGGAAGGGAGCATGTCAGGACAAGAGGGCCTAGGGTTTGGCTGGAATGCTCAGCTTTAGCCTTTAACCTAGAAGCCTTCTTTTGGCAGTTACTGTGGTAAAAGCAAACAAAAATCCCTCTTTCTCTTGCACCAGACTGCCACTCCAGTGAGCAAACATCCAGCTGAGCTGGCCTTGACTCCAGCGTGGCACTGCCTGCTATGCCCAGCCCAGGGAAGAACACCTACAGGTGCTGCCTGCACTAACCTTCCTATTTTGCTTCAAGTGTTTTTCCCCCTTTTCTGCATGTTCTCCCAGTATGAGCAATGCCCAGTGGATCCAACATTCTGGTTACATACAGAGGCACTAACAGAAGGAAAAGTCCAGTCCCAGCTGCTGCAGCAGGATCCCACCCTGCTAGGTCAGGAGCTGGACAGCACTTCCCAAGTGCTCTGACCTACACCTGCATCAAAGCAGAGACCACTGCTGTTCCCAGCACCTTCCTGGGTTTGGGTGCTTTGCAGTCTGCCTAAACAAATCCTGCAACACACTGAACCCTCTCCAAATCTCAGACACTGGGGGCACACATGGGCAGCACAGTATAGGAAAGAATGGAAAGACAGCAGGAAACTCCCAGCTCTAGGCTGGTCCCAGTGCCAGGCACTTCCCAGTCCCTGACAAGGCAAACAGCCCTTCAGGTCTGCTAGATGATGGCACCTGCAGCCAGGTACCAAGCACACTCTGCCAAAATGGCTACAAAAAAAAAATTCTTTTAAAAAAGAAGTCCCAATAGGACCTTCTGACCCTGCTGAACTGGAGCATGGGATTTTTTTTTAAGAACATAAGAGAGGCTGAGCTAAGCCTTTTATTCCCTGCATATGCTCCAGTGTAAAAAGCCAAATGAAGCAGGAGGGATCTCACTCTTCTGCCCCAGGTTTCACCTTGTCTTCTCTCCTGAACAGCCCCAAGACCTCACAATAAGTCTCCCACATCAATCACGACACAGCAAAACAACAAGGTCCCTCTCTGTATCGGCACTGACTGAGCAGTGGATCTGGAGCAGCACCAAGGTTGTCACCCTGCTCCGAGCCCCAAGCCTGGGGGTGACAGACACTCTGCAGAGAAGGCACGAGAAAAATCTGTGCTCCACCAGACCAGGAGAGTAACCATGAATTACACCTTCCACTGTAATCGTGTCCACGTAGCAAAACAAGCACTTTCCTTAGATCCTTAGAAATACACACTGTGTAGATTCCTTAGAAATACACACTGTGGGGGCTCCCTGCCAGCAGGGACAGCGTGAAACCTGAAGTTACTCAGCACCTTCCAAACCTCAGCGGAGAAGAAAACATCCCTTCACAGAAAACGGGAGCACTTACTTCATCTGGTCGAGCAGGCAATACGCCTCAATCAACGAATGCACCATGCTGGCCTAAAGAGAAGAGTACATCTGTGAGAGCAGGAGACACAAGGGCAGCAACCGGAGGCATGGGGGGGGGCCAAGGAAGGACTCGCAGCCGAGCTGTGGCTGTGACTCCCCCCGCAGCGGCTCTCCCGGCACGGCTGGAGCCGGGCAGGGCATCCCGGGGGTGCGGGATGGGCCTCCCGGCGTCCCGGGCAGAGGCACAGCCGGGGAAAGGAAGCGTAGCGCTTCAGTGTCGCTGTCACGGCGCTGCCAGGGGCGGTGTGAGGGCACAGACGGGCCCCACAAACACTGAACCGCACACTCTCCGCGCCGGGGCCCGCCCCTGTCCCTCCGTCCCGCGTTCCCCGCTCCCCTCCGCCGTTGCCGGGCCCCCCCGCCCCGCCACCACCGGCGCGGCGCTGACCCGCCTTGGGCACTTTGCAGAGGGAGTCGCCCGAGAAGCTCCACGTACTCCGGGGCATGTACACGTAAGACCGGCCGGCGAGCCGCCGCCATCGGAGGCCCACACGGCCGGGGCCGGGGCGCAGCAGCACGGGCGTTCCGGCCCCGGCGGCCGCGCCCGGGAGCTGTAGGCCTGCCCGAGCTGTAGGCCCGCCCCGGAGCTGTAGGCCGCGCCCCGCCGCCCTCCCTCCCTCCCTCCCAGCCCAGGCCGGGCAAGGAACAAGGCCGCACACGCTGTTAGAGACGTTTTTATTGGGTGCCCGCCACGCGGCTCGGGGGCGGTGTCTTATTATCTAAAAACGTAGTAATTGGTCATTAGAAAAGGACTGAGCCCCGCCCGCCCCGCTCGGGGTGCCCGAGCCCCGCCGAGCCCAGGCAGCTCCCACCCGGCCCCCCGTGCCGGAGGGAGGAGCCGGGCTGGGGCTCGGCCTTATCAAGGCTCCTCTGCCCGGGGCAGGGGTCACGGTGGGAGGGATCAGCAACACGTACACAACAGCCGATGGCTCGAGAGACCCCCCCCCCTCCGGCTTTGAGGCCAGACCAACCTCTGGAGATCAAAAACCACAGAAACACACACAGGAAAACATCTGGCTCTAGGGCCACCCCGGGGAGCGCGGGGGCAGCGTGGGCAGAGCACGGTGTTGGCACGTGGCACAGGCACTGTCACCCTCCCAGCTCAAGAGGCAAGTTGAGCTGGTGACCATCGCCCTCTCAGAAGGAGCTCTGCTGGGGCATCCACCTGGCACAGACCACGTCCTCTGTGCTTGCCACAGTGGATGTGGCCACCCTGGCAGAGCTCCCAGGAGAATATGCAGCCATCCAGGCCTCTGAGTGCCAGTGCCTTTCCCTGGGAACGATGGCAGTGGTGAGAAAAGCTGTGTTCAGTGTGACCAAGGGGACAGTGATCTGCTCAGCCTTGGGGCTGAGCTATGAGGACGTAGAAAGGTTAAGGAGCAGAAGGGAGTCTGAGAGAGAGGCTAGTGGAACCAGGCTCTGCCCTCCCTGACAGAAACAGGAACAGCCACCTGAAAATACACAGGTTCAAGCAGATCCTGCATCCTCCCCTGCCAGGTGAAGGCAGGAATAGAGGAAAGGAGTGGGTGGAGCCAAATCCCCTCCTTGCCCACGTTACCTCTCCCTGTGACTCTGTATAGCAGGTACGAAGCTCTGGCTCTGGAAGGCCAGGCAATGGACGAGGTGCATGTTAGTCCATCTACACCAGAGGTGTTGCCATGGCTGTGATACCCCCCAGACCATGGCAACCTCTACAAGAAAGATGGGTGAGAGCTGCAGGTGACCGCTTTCTGAGGGGCACAGACGGTCCAATATGCCACACAGACAGTCCTCTCAGGGAAGTCTGCTGCCTCCCTGAGGCCCAGGTTAAGGGCAGCACTAGGAAACTTCCCAGCCTGGTTCAGCCCTCGGACTTTTACCCACTGCTGGCCTTCCACGTGGTCGGCAGCGAAGCCACAACACGTAGTCCAAGAGCAATCAAAAGAGACTTCAGGGTGTGGGGATGGTTGGTAAGTGATTCTGAAACACAGGTTCTTTCCTTCATCCCTCCAGTTGTGGGAAGGGACATTGGAAGAGACAGACCTAGTCTGTTAAATATATGACTTGGTGGCTGGTGTCACTGCCACAATTTCAGATTTATCAGGCACACTGATGTTGGATAGGATCCACCTTCCCCAAAGGGGAAAGGGACCTTTGCTCAGAGCTGCACCTGCAGGATAGAGTGGAGCAGGCACCCTCTGTGTCCCCACCCCTCCCTGTGCCAGGCTGTGGGAGCTGGGGCCAAGGCCAGAGCTGAGCATTAAGGGCACGGCTGTGATTGCATAGATAACACCAAGCAGCCAGCTCAGAGGTGCTTCAAAAGGCACGTGTGAACTCAGGAACCTGCGACCTGGCCACCAGCACTGCTGCCAGGGACAAGTATATGGCACAGAGGGGCTGCCACCAGCATGCCCCAGCCAGCCAGAAGCCCTGTCCTCACATCTTAGTGACAACAGGGATCCTGGCTACCACAACCTCCCCAGCTCTGCACACAGGACCCCCAAGGGAAGGATGATGGGCTGCCTACTTCCAAGCAGCACAGCTGTGGCTGGGCTGGACCATTTTGATTTTGGGCGTGCTGGGACAGAGGCTCAGGCATCATCCCCTATTTCTCTAGCAAAACTATTCCTGCAGTAGCAGGAAGAGCAAGAGCTCCAGCCTACACTAGTATAAATCCTGCAGATTGGAATAAAAAGCAGCACAGTTAAAACACAGTTAAAAACTGCAAACCTGCTGGAGGCAGGGAGAGTATGAGCTGGTCAGGGAGCACTGCAGTGCTGAGCATGCAGGTCTGGTCAACTGCCTCAAACAGAGGTCCCTCTGGGGGTGATGGCTCAGGAGGAGCCATGCAGGCAGACACTTCTAACACAAGCAGGCTTCAAAGCTCAGCCTTTCCCTTCCTCCTCAGGCCACACATAGGCACAGGTCAGTTTAGGACACGTGCCTCCTGCAGGGCTCCTCAGGGGGCCGCTCACCCACTGAGAGGCCAGGGCTGGGAGGAGAGATGGCCACGCAGGCTGCCTGCAAACTAACCTAGTGTTCCTCTTTACAAGCTGTACGAAACAACCCTCCCCACAGCATCTGCAACCCAGCGAGGAGCTGCGAGAGCTACTGCATGGAGCAGCTGTCTGTGGGCAGGAAGTCGTACACGTACAAGGCCACCGACTTGGACAGGTAGGTCATGGTGCCAAACCGGCCGCTCGGGGCACTGTCGTACAGCAGGATGCAGATGCCTGTCGAAGGATCCCTCTCCAACATCTGGTCGTCAGCGCCCAGGGCTTTCTGGATTTTGGACAGAGAAGGAGAAAGCCGACATTAGAATAAGAGCAACCCCCTCACCAGCTTCCACCCCGAGCACTCTCTGTTGCACTCACAGGTGTGACAAGTTGACAATGAGCAGCGGGAGGAGGACCCTACAGCTTTGCTGTGACCCATGAATGCAACAGGGACAAGGGGCAGGGCCCTCCTGCTCAGGTGGGTGAGCCCTGTGCAGCTGTGGGGAACACAGCCAGCAGCCCTGGGTGAGGCTTGGCCCTTACCTGCTCCTCATAGAAGAGGTCGTTGGCTCTGTGCAAGATCTTTTCCACGGGTATGATGCCACCGATGGTGTGCACCTCCATGTCCACCAGCATGGTGAGCACCAAGATAGCTTCCACCAGAAGCTGCCTGTACTCTGGCTGGGGCACACGATTGAGGACAGACTCCACATGCGCAGCAAACTTCATTTCCCCTGGGGTCATCTGTGAGGATGTGGAAAGAAGTGTACCGAGAGCACCATATCACCAGCACAAGTCCTGAGCTACGCTGGGCACTCACCCAGGGCAACCCAGCACCCAACAACAACCTGCATGCCCCATTTCCCCTTCACATGAACCTCCTACCTCTCTGGTTGTTGAGGAGGGGAGAACAAAGCCCTCCACAGAGAGGCCATGGCACTGCAGAACAAGAAAGAAAGATCGTGGTTATGGCTTGGAGAAGCATCGTGCTAAGACACATAGGTCCAGCCCACCAACTCACTCCCACTTGAGCACTGGTGTGTGCTGCCTACACACCCCAGCTCTGCCTCCTGACTCTGCACAGCATCACTGCTTTCCCATCATTTCAGCATCAACCGGAGCCCCCCTGCACAGGGCTCTGCTCCCTGGCTCAGCATGCTGAGCATAAGGTGTGCCTGAACCTCCTTCAGCTGTGGCTCCAGCTCTGCCCCTGTCTGGCTAATGCTCCCCTCTGCAAGGCACAAGATGAGTTAGGTCCTACGTGACTTCGAGGCAGTTCCAGGTCTTCCCCAGCTTTCCAGGGCCAGCTGCAGGCCTTGTCCATGAAGCACATATCTACACAATATCAGGGACCAGCCCCGAGTGTCTAAGTACCCCTGGCAAGGCTGGTGCCTGGGACCACAGGAGAGGCGCCAGCTGGACATCCAGCTCACCTTCTGCAGGACCTTCCAGACCTTCTGGTAGAAGCCCACAGGGACACGGTTGAGGGCCCCGTCCAGCCGCCGCCTCCGCTGCCACTGGCCCTGCCGGCTGTCCTTACTGCCCTGGTCTTCCAGCATGCTTGAAAAGGAGTCCTTGTCCAGCAGCTCCGTGTGCCCAGGAGACTGGGCAGACAAAACAAGGACCACAGAGACTGCTGCAAAGTTAAACACCCCACAAGAGCGCAGCCTGCTACTGCTCAAGAGTTTCTGGTTCTCCAGTCTGATAGAGCTCCCACCCCCTGCCCCCAGCAAAGCCCACCTTACAGCACCCCCCAGAGCACAGCTCCTTCCCACCGTCACAAACAGGACAGACCCCATGCATGCAGCCAACAAACACAGGTTACCAGAGAGGACTTGAGCTCGATGTCCCTGGACTGCAAACTGACGGGCTGAAGGAGAAAGGGAGAGAAGGAAATCAGACCGTGCCAGAGCAGGGCAGCAGTCACAGCAAGCAGAGCAGCAGCAGCACAGATCAAGCTCAGGTCACGGGGCAGTTATCCCAGGGCTGCAGTTAGCTGGAGATGCAGTTTTGAGAGGAAAGCTGTGGAAAGTCCCATGTTACCATCAGAGGGGAAGGATTGTACCAGGGCATGGAGCAGCTGAGGGGCCCCACATGCTGGTGGGGTGCATGAGAGGTGGGTTTGTGCCAGCCTGCGAACAGAAACAGAGCTGCTACTGCTCTGCTGGCTGCTGGCATGGGCAGGGACTGAGTCTCGGGCAGACAGGAGGGCCAGTAGCAATGTCACTGCCCTCTGCAATATCAGGTTTCACACTGCAGCAAGTTGGCCCTAAACCTGCTGCATCAGCCTGGTCCCTGCAAGCCCCATCTCTTTGAGGACAGGACCCCTTCTAGAGCTCAGGACTCCTCTGGACACACACCAGACACATGAGGAGGTCCTTGGCATTTGTAGCTGACCAGAAGCCTCTTCCCCCAGAGAAGAAATAGCTGGGGAGGCTACAGGCAGGATCCAGTGAACTGTCTGGCAGAGTCACTACTGGTCATGGCACTGGAAGCATTGTGCCATCCTGCTCACTGCATTTTGTGAGTGTAATGGAATGTATTTGGCCACAGAAGCTCTGGAGCACAGCTCCCAGCTGGCTGTAATGGCAGTACACCCACAGCTTAGGGAAGCCTTCCTTCCTTCCTGTTAATCCAAACACGGCAGGTCCTACTCCAAGGGGAGCTCCTGTGGGGCAGTGCCAGCCTTGGGCACGTTAAGCCATGCTGACCTCTTCCCAGGGAGCCAGCCTCCTTCCCTGTCCTGAACAGAGCAGCCCTGAGCCTGCTTAGAGAGGGAAAGGCAATTCATTGCTGCAGCAGCTGAGGGAAGCTCATTGAGTCATGCGTGTGAGGAAGCTGTCCTGGTGCATGGCATGAGGGGCAAAAGCTGAGGCTGCAGGACCAGGGGGGCTTCACCTTACTCCCAGGCATAGACTGCCTACGTTTATTCAATTGCTGCAAGAGAAGAAGGAAATGAAGGTTCTGCTGTTGGAAGTGGCCCACCAAGATGCTACCCACACCTGGGACACTGCATGGTCCTCCCCACCCCTGCACCTTCTCAAGCACCCCTGTGCTCCCTTTGCACTGCCAGAGCAACCCCCACCCACTAACTGATCCACCCCAGTTCTCCCCCCCAGGGCAGGACCAGAGCCAAAATTAGCTCTGGGAAGCAGCGGAGATCTCTTCCACTCTTCCATCAATTCTGCCTGGTTTGTAGTTGTTTGTCACCCACAAGATCTGTCATGAGCAGCCTGCACTGCCTGCCCTCACCTGTTTGATTTCACTTTTCAGCCTGACAAGGCCGGAGCGCTCAGATCTGGTGGCCCCAGCAGCCCCCAACTCACAGATGGAGACGGCAGGGGTGACCACAGATGAGTCCACTGAACGCACTGCAGGGGAAGAGAGGTCTAGAGTGGGCACCATGGCTCAGGGCATGGCTGTCCCTTGTCACTGCTCAGGCACTGGTACCTCTGCATGCCCTTGCCCTCTATCCCAACAGCATCAGAGATCCATGAGCACAGCACAGTACTGCTTCAATTCAGACCTGACCAGGTCAAGTGACAAACTAAGCAAAGCCCAAACAGCCACAGGGCTCAATCCCCAGAAATCACTCAGCACCATCCTTAGGAAGAGCACAGTGCAGTGTAGAAGCAGCTGTGCTAAACATGAGGGAGGACAGGGACACGTAGATCTGACCACACTCTGCACCAGGAACCAGATTTGCCCAGAGATGCTCTCTGCTGAGAGACTCACTGCTCTTTTCCACCCCGAACTCTTTGCCAGAGAGGATGTGGTAGAGGAGGCTCTTCATGTCTGATGGGCTGAGATTCATCAGGTTCTCCGTGGCTTCTGTGGCTGGAGAGAAAAGAATTGGGATCTTGTACCTGCCTCATAGTTCTCCTAGAACATTTCTACCCTGCACTACACTCTGTGAGCAGGGGCAGCACTGGCACAGGAGCTCATCCTCCACAGACATACCCTAGCTCCAGTCGTTGCCTACAACAGGGACTCTTCCCCATGCCAGCCCAACACATGCCGGGATGGAGACTGCAGTGCAATCACTCGCCTGTGCTGCCCAAGAACAGGTCCAGCTGCAGACGCTGGCACTTCCATGCAGGGTCTTGTCCTAACCTGACCTGCCATTTTTAACAGTGCTCCTTTCTGGCTGACAGAGCCCCGAGCATCACAGCACCCACCCCAGCCGGGGAGCCGTCCCTGCACGTACCCGAGCAGCGCAGGGAGTGTGCCAGCTCTGTTGCCATCACCTGGATGATGAGCCCAATGCGGAGGCGGAACATCTCCGCGAAGAGCGCAGGCTGCGTGCGTATGTACATGGCCAAGTACACCATGATCTCCTGGAGGGGCAGAGGCAGATCACCCCACTGCTGCTCAGCAGGGCAGACACCCAGATGTGGGGTTCCCCCCTGATATCCTGTTCCCTCACCTGGGTGAGGATGGCCACACTGAGGTTCTTCTCACTGGCTTCATCAATGAGGTGAACAAGTTCCTCGTAGGGGACGGGGCTGGGGCATGAACAAACAGTAGAGCAAGTGAGAGGCAGCAGAGCAAGCCCTGCATGCCCCTGGTCTGTACATCCCCAAGAGGAAAGATACAGGCTGGGGACAGCCAGCCAGGGCCGCTCCTGCCCACGGACCCCAGAGCAGCAGGCTCACATCCAGATCTAGCCCAGCATGCTGGTGGAGGGAGAGGGGCCACACTCACGCGGAGATTGTCTTCTCACGTGGCTCTGGGGGCAGCCCCACAGTCAACTGCTTCTGGTGAGACAGGAGGTCAGTGCAGGCCTGGGGACAGAAAGGGTCAACCCCAGCTATTGTAAACTGAGGGTTTGGGGGCTCAGCACAAGGCAGAGGGAGACAGAGCTGATGCAGCCACGGTTCACCTGCTCACTCTGCTGCCTCCTCCCCGACAGACCTCAGCCCGCTAGAGGCTGGCTGCACAGCTGTTACCTCATCCAGAGCTTCAACCTTCTTCTTGAGGATGCCAGAGATGTAGCGGATCAGGGCCCACTGGCGTGTCTCCCCCACCCGCACATACAGCTCAGTGAGGAGCTCCTTGACAGTGGGGCCAGGCTTGCTATCAAGCCCCGTGTGCCACTCGGGCCCCCTGCGGTGAAGGAGGTGCTGGGTTATACACAGCAATTTGTCTGTGGCAGCTCCCCAGCAGCCCCCCTGGGCTGTGCCAACCCCCCCTCTGCTCAGTGAGCCGTTGGGATGCAGAGTTCACCCCACCTGAGCAGGTAGAGCATGTAGAGGATGTCTGCTTGCTCCTGCAGCGTGGGGCAGACGCGCAGCTGGTCCACCAGTGCCTTGCAGTCCACGTTGCCATCCTCGTCATGGGGCAGGCTCATCTCTGCATAGACTGCATGGCTCTGGGGGAAGGGAGACCCGTGCTGCTGGTTAGCACCACCAGCACCCTGCCCCAAATGGAGCCAAGGACATTCATCCGTGGATATTCCCCCTCAACAAACACCAAGCCTTCCTCGTGCAGTCCTGCAAAGACACTCTGGCTCCACCTGAAAGGATAGCAATGCTCAGTCTGGGAGGGACAGGGCTCACCTTGCCATCCATGTCTTGCTGGGAGGGTGAACCCAGCAGGTTAACCGACTGCTGGGATGCCTGGAAGATCTTGCTGGGGACATACATTCCAACATCTAAAAAAAAAAATGCAAAAGTTGGCAGAGACATTTCTGACCCCAATCACCACTGCTTGCCCCAAACCACCTCACAGATATCTGACACTGCTCCCCCAGTAGCCCCTGCAGAGAAGTCAGCTATGGGAGAAGCAGTCAGGACTAACATGATGGACATAATGTTAGTTGCTCTGCAGTCCATGGGGACCTCAGCATCACAGAGCTGGGAAAGCTCCCAGATCACCTCAGCCTCACCCCTGGGCTCAAGGGAAGGTGTGGAGGGTACTGGAGTTACTCACTCTGGACATGCAGGTCCTTGGCCTTGGATGCCAGGGAAATGAGGTCACGGGTGGTGTGGACAGCAGTCCGGAAGCGGCTCAGCCCTCCCCGCTGGGCAGTGGGGGGCAGGTTGGACTGGGGAGTCGTGCGCTGCAGCAGGTGGTCCAGGTACTGGGCAACCTCATCGTAGGCGTCCTCTGGAAGGGAAGGAAGCAGAGAGGGGTTCAGCCACTGTGTGCTGGGGCACCCCCAGGGCCAGAGAGACCCCAGCTGTGCCTCGGCAAGGACAAAGCTTTGCTGGCCGCACAAAGCGACAATGTGGGGCCAGTGCCAGCAGCCAGGCTCACAAAGCACTGCAGCCAGGGCACCCCTGTTCCTGCATGACTCTGCTGCCTGGGACACTGGCTGACAGCTAGGGCCCCAAACTGGGGCTCCCTCCAAGTCCCGTCTGGACAAAGGAAGCCATGGTGCTGCATCGTGTGTTTGGTACAAGCCTGTGCAAGGACAGGAGTGTCCCACTCAAACCCTGCAGTGAAACCCTCCCACTCTTTCCCTTCAGAGGCACAGCCACGGTCAGCCTGTCCAAGCAGAGACCACTCAGGAGCACCCCAGCACAGCAAGGGCATCTTCCAAGCAGGACTCCAGCACAGAAGCAAGGTAGGGTGAGTTTTGCAACAGTTATTTCTAATTAGGAGTTAGAGGAGGAGTTATGGCTCCTGCCTTCTCTTTGCCCAGCCTTGAGCAGCTCCAACTGCTTCCAGCATCACACCAGGAGCACCAGAGGCACCACATGCTAACAGCAGCATGGAAGAGGCTGCTCAGAGGCCAGGTCTCTGCTCAGCTGGGAGGTAAAAGTGAGGGGGGTGCCCCCTGGGGAAGGTACCCCCGATAAAACACAGAACTGATGATGCACTTCCAGTGGGCCAGGGCAAAGCCATGCTGCTCTCCAGCTGGCAAACTCAGAGTTGTGTCAGCCCTAGGAGGTGAGCTGTGGACTGTACCTGAAGCAGCCTGGCATTCCCTTGAGGGAATGCCTCATGCCAGTGCCTGGAGGTTTGGCTGGAGAAGTCCTCTAGGCACCAGGCTTGAGAACATCCTCCTGCCTGGCTGCAGCATCTGACCACAGGAAAAACTTAAAACTGAGCATCTTTGAGATGCCGTAGAAAGGCCAGGCAGGTCTTTCCCCTTTCTCCCACTGGGGCTGGAGGGGAAGCAAACACCTTGGACAAACCCAGATGCAGCCTGTAAGGAGGCTACAAGCAAAGCAAGATAAGGGCAAAAGAAATGAGTGTTCAGAGTCCCAGCAGTGCAGACACTGGCTGCAGGAGCTGCAGAGGCACAGCAGATGGTGGGAAGGCCAGTGATTACCAGCACTAGGTCACACAGGAAGGGATATCCCCAGGCCTGCTTGCAAGGGGAACAGTAAAACTTGCACCCCGCTATGGTCCCAGCACAAGGGAGGTCCCCCTCATGCTGTGATGGGCCAAGGCACTCTCAGGCACCCTCTACACAGCATCAAGGCTTCAATTTGGCACCCACCGGAGCACCTCTGCCCAGGAGAGGGGCAAAGGCTTTGGGAAAAAGACAAATTGCTTAGGGACACGGTGGCTCTTCCCCACTGCCTTGGTCACTGTGCCTTCACATTGCACTGCACTTGTGCACCAAAGACCCTCAGACACATCTCCCCAGTGGAGGTAAGCTGCCAATCCTTTGTCTCTTCCCTACAAAGGTCGCAGCAGCTCGTTCCAGACAAGGTTGACAGAGGGTCAGATGGGAACATGGTGAAAAAACAAGTGCATGGATGCTAGCAGGAGGTTGAGTGTTACGAGTTTAAGGGTGAGTTGGGCATTTGCCACCCCACAGCAGCGACTGGCCTGTTCTCCCTTACCCTCCTCTGCTACCTGCAAGCCATGCAGCCAGTCCTCGCTGTCCAGCTCCTCAAAGCTGTCACTGCAGAGCCTGTAACTCTCGGCAAAGACCTTACCCTCTGGCCCAGGGTCCATAAAACTGAGGTGTGTTCGGCATGACGTTGTCAGGAACTCCGACAGTTTACCCGTCTGGATCCTGGGCGAGAGATGGGGAGGTCACATGGGAGAGGAAAGGGGAGGCAGTACCCTTGGCTTTACCTCCTGGCTCCAGGGCAGGCCCTTTGGCAGGGAGAGATGGACCTGTCAGGAGCATATGCACACCAGTGTCTGCTTTAGCTGTCTGCAACTCCTTCAGCCACAGGTGGGCATGGAAGGGCTGCCCAAAAGATATCAGGAGGATCCTGCAGCCATGGGTTTGATGACATGAAGAGCTTTATCCTCTCTTTCATCTCCTCTGTTGAGACTGTAGCCCCAGGGTGCACTGACAGCTTAGCACACCCCAATGTGTCCTCCCCAGCCTGTTTCCCCAAAGCCAGTGCACTGCTCACCAGGCTCTTGGAGGCTTGACAGCCCTCACCCCAGGAGGGTGCACTCACCTTGCGCCACCGAAATACCCGTCCTGCAGCTTCCGCAGCATCGCCAGCACCGCGGGGTGCACACTACTGCCCGTTTCATCTGTGGGCAAGAGGCACAGGCAGTCAGGCTCCTCTGCTCAAACTGGCTCCCAGAAGGTAACCCAGGGCCAGGTGGGCATTCAGGCACCCAAAGCAGCACGGGCGGATCCTTGTTCGAGGCACGCAGACACGCTGTGGTACCAAAAGCACCACCCAAAAAGGGAAATTCGGGACTGTCCAGGCTGAATTCCAGGAAAACTAGTCCAAGATGCACTCCAGGCTCCTGGGATTTCAGCTTGGCTGAAGCTGACAGTACCAGACAACAGCACCCAACAGCCCCCTACTCTCTCCCTGCCTTCCATATGAGGCAGCAGATGGGGGGCTGCTGTCAGGGGCAGGAGGCACCATAGGAAAGGGCACACTCAAGACACCAAGGGGATTTCAAGTACCCAAGGAAAATCAAAAAGGCCTGAAAGCACCTCATGGGGAAGCTGGGAGCTGCTGCAGGCAAGCCAGTTCTGCTCTACGCCATTGCAGAGCTCTTTGCTCCTTCTGGTTGACTGTTTTCCCCTCTGTGTTGCCTAGGAAAGCCTTTAGCAGGTGGTCAGTCTTAGTGAAGAGTCAAGATGCAGAAAGAGCCCCAAGAACACTCCTACAGGGGAACTGTTTTTTTGGTCTTGCTCCCAAAAGGCCTTCCCACAAGTCAGGTTGTCGGGAGCCACTGAGCTGCAGGCACTAGTGCCTGGCAGGCAAACCCACCAGCTGCCAGGCAAACTGCCCACTTGGCGTGGCTCTTCTCAGTGGTAAGCTCTTCACAGAACACTACTGGCTGCTCCAGCCCCACCATGTCCCCATTACTGAGGCAGTCACAGATCTGCCCACCCCCTTCCTCCTGCAGAGGCTGCTTCCCAGGGCTGCTCTAGCCAAACACCTTGCCAGGCTGGAGGATCCATACCGAGCATGATGTGGGAGACAGGGAAGGTGATGGTTGGTTGCCCAGTCATTCTCCAGCGGCTGCAGAGATAGGAGAGGTCTGTCCTCAGCATCTCCACAATCATCTTGTTGTCAAGAGCCAGGTAGAACTGCTGCTGGTCTATGAACTGTGAGGACAGCAGGAGACATGAGCGGCCCTTTGTACAGCCACCAGGTCCCTATGGTGCCATTCACATCTTCCCACAGGCATTCAGCCAGGCCAGACATGCTGTGCACCCAGAGGACATGCTCCTTTGCACTGACAGCTCATCCCACCTTACTTGGCAGATGCCAGTACAGTCTAGTAAGGGACCCTCAACTTCTAGGGCAGCTACTGGCCATTAGCAACTGTGAGGAGATAACTAATGCCACAGCTCAGCAGCAGCATCCAGGCCTCCTCCTGGTGTCCTTGTCAGGGTGAGCAAAGAGATTTTCACCCAATACTGATCATCAGAAGGGTCAAACCACCTCTCCCAGCATGCACACAGCCAGAACCAGCAACTGGGCTGCCTCACGCCACAGTGCTGGGGCTGCTTCACACTCCCAGAGGGTGTTGGGCCACATCTGAGAATAACTCGAGCACTCAGCCAGTGGAGAAACTTCTTGCCCAGTTCCAGATCACATAACAGCTGGGAATGAGCCCATGCAATGTCACCCACCTGTGGGGTAAAGGTAAAGATGCTCTTCCTGATTTTGTAGAGCTTGGAGGTCCCAATGACACCCATGTGCCGGTAGGGCCGTCCAGTCAGGCTCATCTGCTTGTTGCGGCCTGGGAGGGCAGGAAGAGGAGTTTTTAGTGCAAGCCTCCTAATGAAAGGGGCTGCAGCAGCAAGCAGTGCCAGGCCTCTTGCTACTAGCCAGCAGGAAAATGCCGGTTTGTGGGTGGGATACCCCAGAACCCTGTGTCAAGCTAGTACAGCTCTAAGTGACAGTGATACTCTGTCCCCAGCCCTGCCCAGGGGGCTAGAGACATGCTGAAACAGGGACACACAGCCTGTCCTGACTTCTGCAACGCGTCACACCTCCAGGTTTTTGGGGATGTCAGAAGTTGGAACAGGGCTGGGGGTACTCCTCTGCATAGGGCTGGTCCCCCAAAGCTGACAGCTCTATCAGCATTCCCATTGCTCATAGATTACTCCCAGAGCCCAGAATGGCACAGTGCAGCATCTCCCCTTGCTCGTGTCAGCCCTGACAGCTGCCAGGCTGTTCCCCCTGCCCATCTCACACTTGGCATTTTGGTGGCCTAAATTAGCCACCAAATTAAAATCACAGCAGATCAGGTGTCTCCTATGGCCCAGGCTAGATCTCTGGCTCCTGCACAGCAAGGCTGATGCCCAAGGGGTTGCAGCATCAGGGAACATGTGTGCAGAGCTGAGCACACCCTCCCCTCACACTCAGCCCTGCCCACCTCCCCAACAACAGCCATTCTGCCTGAGCTCCAGGCTCTCTCCACCAGGGACAACCAGGGGACCGTTCCTGAGGTCTGGCTGGCCTTCCTCATCGAGATCTGGGTACAGGAACAAAACCCAACTCCTGTACACACCAGGTCCTTCCTATGTGGATCAGTCTGTCCCTGGGGTGGCTGTGCAACTGCAATGCCAAAGCTCTATCCCTGTCAGAATAACCCTGAACAACACTGCCTGTCACCTTGTTCCCCTGGGGCACGAGTAGCTTTACTGGGCTCAGAAATGGGCAGCAGAAACCTCATCAGCCAGGCAGAGAGCAGGACATGAGTGTCTATGAGCAGGTGTGCCAGGGGGTGGGACAGACCCTTCTGCACCCCCTTTGCTGCAGTAGCAGGGAGTCCATCTCACCCAGCCGGGCATAGATGTGGCTGAGGATGCGGGCAGGCTGCACTCTGATGGGGTAGACATCTTCCACAGTCTCCACGTCAATGCCCTCCTTCGTCAGGATTTCCTTGATCTCATCTGTCTCAGCCAGGATGCACACTGTGGAAGGAGGACAGGCTCAGTGCAACAGGGGCACAAGGGTGTGACAGCACTGCCCCATGCCTTTGAGGACACATACAAGGTGCCACACCACAGAGAGGCAGCTGTCAGGGGTCCCTTTGGGAACCAGTTCCCACTGCAGAGGTCTGCCTTGCCCCTCCTAACACTCTCTACACCCAAGAGTTCTGCACCAAGTGGTAGGAAGACAGTTTTCAACCTCTCTGCAGAGCAGGCTACAGCAGCTGTTATTTCCCTCAGTCAACACAGAGTGGAAAGGAAGGACTTGCACCCCATCTTCCACTCTCCTTGCCAGGTCTGAGATTGGGAGGTAGCAGCAGCAACGCAGCAAGCAGAGCCACCCAGAGCCACCCCTGTGAATTCTGCACTGCCAGAGTCCCCAGACCTGCCAGGCTCAGAGGTATGGAACTGGTATTCCTTTCCCTCACCTTGAACCACCACATCAGGCTTCGGGACAGTCGCGAACCGGCGGCTGAGGGGATCTATTTCACCAGGAGCCAGAAACCCCTGGGGAAAAAATGGTATGAGGAGATTAACGTTTTGTGGGCAGCATAGAATGGGTGATGCCTATGGACAACCCACCTTTAAGAAGTCCTGGGGGATGGGAGTGGCAACTTCCCCAAGGCAGGTGGCAGCATTTGCCCCTTCAGAGTTCAGAGTTTGGCCCCACAGCCCTCCCCAGCACCCAGGATGACTGTACCTCAGCCATCAGGCAGCCCAGGATGTAGAGGGACTGCCCCCACATGTGTGGCAGTTTGCCCATGGGTATTCTGTCCACAGTGTGGGGGTTCCTGTACTCCTCATCCACCTGGAAGACAAGCCAGGAGGTTAAGGAGGGATCCACAGACACAGGATGCTGAAGGAAGCATCTTCACTGTATTTTGAAGTCCAGCAGTTCAAGGCTTGAAACAAGAGCCTACGACAGCATTTGTCAAGAGAGGGTCCAAAACAGCCTGGCTACATTCCTCCCCTCTTCTTGTGACTGCCCCAGACATCCACATCAGACAACAAATCAGCTGCTCAGACCATGTTTGGTTTCCCAGCTCAGGCCATTAGAAGGACTAACGTGCCCCAGGAACACTGGGGAGATGCTCTCGAATGCTGGTGAGGAGAGCACCTCTCCTGCATGACCTGGGCACCAGGAGGCCACTGCTCTCAACCCCACACCACTGAACAGGAGCTCAGCACCATCTCCTCAGCCCAGGTCCACTTGTCCTGAGCTCTCAGAGCACTCAGCCTCTGAGTGAGCAGACTGTCAGCAAAGCACCCTTGTGTATGGGGGCAAGAAATGCTTTGGGGGAAAACCACCAGCTTTTGGGGGAAAAACACCAACATGGTTTTATAACAGCTCCAAGCCTTGCTTTTTATACATGAGGTTTCCATGCACTGTATGTGCTACTTTGCTAACATTTTGGATTAATAAGCATTTAAAACCTAATTATCTGGTAATGAGATCAGGAGTTTCAGCAGTTGGACTTTGTGACTCCCTTCCAACTCAGAATATTCTGTGATTCTGTGAGACACTCCCTCTTTCCACCACAGCTCAGGATCGCTCACCTTATCCATTGGGACACTGTACAGCTCTGGCATCAGGCGTATCCCATTCTTCCCCTTGATGAGAACCCCCTCAAGGGCTTCCCGGTACTCCTGCACCTGAGGAGAGAGGAGAGAGAATCTGCTCCTGGTCATGGCTCCCTGCATCCTTCCCCTGCACACCTCACCTGCCAGGGACTTTTTTCCCACCACCCCAGCAGGTTCTGCCCCCCTTACCTGCTCTATATTTCCATTGAAAATCCCATCAATCATCAAGTATGCCCAGAAGAGAGGCCACTCGCACTCGATGTTCTCAAACAGCTTCAGCTCAGCAGGTTCATAGTAGAGGCGTTTGGGGTCCTGTAGGTGACAGCAAGGCAGACAGTGGGTGGCAGGATCCCCTCAAACTGACAGGGCTCGTCCTCCCGCCAAGCCCCCGGCCTCAAATGCCCTCCCACCCCTCCTCTGCAGATGATGGCCAAGACAGAGCAGAGAAGCAGATTCACTTCCAGCCTCTGTTCTCCCCGTCAGACACCCCCCTCCCAAGCCCCCTGCACTGATGATGAAGAGACTTGCCCTTCCTGGAGTCCACCCAGTCCCCAGGAGAGCACCCCAGAGCCCCCAGAACACCCCAGACACTGTGCTGTTGTACAGTAACAGCACAACATCCCCTGTGCCACACTGGGTCCCCTTTGCCTTGTCTGCTCTGCCCCAGCCCCTCAGCATCTGCCTCCTCCAGCATCATCAAGCTGGCCCAGCCAGGTGCAAAGGCTTGGGCTGGTCATGCAGGGCCAGAGAGCAGAGTCCCTCCTGCCATGCAACTGACACAAGGGAAGTTGTCAGGATGGAGATCTGCCAGGCCAGTGCAGCTGTGTGTGGTGTACCTATGCTCGACCCTCCCTGCTAACTGCTCTAACTCTGTTTGCTGCACAGAAGGAAGAGTGCTGGCCCTAGCAGACTGTTAGGCAGAGAGGACAGAAGGAACAGACGTTTTCTACAGTGCCTGCATTCCAGCTACAAGCTCCCAAAGTCCCATCTGACTACAGGCAGCTGCATGCCCCTGCAGGCACTGCTGCCCTTCCTGTGCCTCACAGTTCTCCAGTAATCCATGGCTCGGCACACTGGCAAAGCTCACAAGTGTTGGGAACGTTGGACTGGAGATGTTGCTGCTTTTCTTTGGCTCTGGAAGGGGGCAGCCACACACACTGCCTATTATGGGCAGGTCTGCAGAGGCAGAGCCAAGAAGCATTCAGAGGCACTTGTGCCCAAAGGAGCCCCATCAGGTTATGGGCCCAGAAGCTGGTGATGATTTAAGAGCCTTCAGGTACCATTTCCTAGTTCAGTGGTTTTCTGGTTTTCCCTCCCTTGAGCAGCAGCGGAAAGTATCCTGAGAGCCACTATGGCAGTACCCAAGCTGCCTGCTGGCCTGGGAGAGGCAGAAGCAGCTTTGTGACCTTTGGAGCTGAAGCAGATGAGGAGCTCTGTGTGGTCACCTCCCCAGGCCTCCAGCCCTAGCTCAGGGCTGGTGCAGCCCTGGGAGAGCCCACCTCATCAGGGCTCCCATGCAGGGCACTGGTCCCACCTTCCCCCAGCCCAAGGGAGACACACCACAAGGTCCCAGGACAGAGGCAGAGCCAGCCTCTGGCCATCTGCTATGGGCATGGGTGGAACGCACCACCTCTGCAATGAGCTCTGGCACTTTGGGAAGCCTTGCCCAGACCCATGACACCACCTGGGGTTAGTGAGGGCTCTTGTCTTCCCAGTGCTCCCCAACACAGCCTTTGTGCTGCATGCAGGGGGCTGCTGCTGGCAGGGCTAGGGACACTCACCTCTTTGGGGGTCCTGTATCCATCCCGGAGGAAGCGGCAGCAGCCATAGCGTCCCTGGAAGGGAGGGAAAGAGATGCCAAGCAGGAGGCACAGCGTGAGGCATCTCGTACCTTCAATGCAGAAGCAGGGGTGGGGTGTCTCCTCCAGCCAAACACCCCCTCTCTTGCTCACCCAGCACTCAGGCACCACAGTCACAACCCAGGGCCCCACGACACAGGGCTGCCTCTTTGCACATGGAGACTGGGAGAGGACATCATCCAGCACTCCCTCCCCAAGGATGTTTTTGGGAAGAAAAGGGCTACAACAGTTTGGACTGCAGCTGTCCCCCGGGAATAGTGAGATGAGGGCAGAGCCACTCACCTGCAGCTTCGTGATGATCTCCTGCTTGGTGATTTCCACCAGCTCGCTGTCCTCCACAGCAAATGCTGGGTAGGAGATGACAGAGAGCACGCTGGCATCCACCTCCTTGGATGTGGAGGCCCTGGGCAGCATTGAGTGAAGGATGGACTGGGCAGAGGAGAATGAGGGGTGGTTAGGTTGCCAGGCCAGGCATCGTTCACACCACAACCCCAGCAGATCACAGTTCCTCCTGCAGTGGTGTCACGGCCCCACGGGTCTCACCTGGCAGTGCTGCACCTCATCTGACAGCACCCGTATCACTGACTCCGGGCCTCCCTTGGCTCCAAAGAGATCCAGCTCATCCAGTGCCTCCAGGGCAGCCTGCAAGCAGACTCAAAGAAGCACGTCCTCCACCATGCTGCCCATCTATAAGAGCTCTCACCCCATGCCAGTCCCTGTGTGTAATGCACTGCCCAAATTTAAAATAATTTGAACCCTGAGAGCTCTGGCTGCAGAACACCTCTGGTCAAAATGGGACCACATCCCCAAAGCCATCGGTAGCCAGACATCAACAGGGTCCTGGACATTTCTGCCACCCACAGCAATTAACTCTTCACTCCCAGTTCAGGCAAAACTCAGGCTAGAGGGGCACAGTTTTATCCCAGTGCACAAGGAGAAGGGTCTTCCTCTCCAGGAACCTATGACTGCATGGAGCATTGAGCCTCAATAGTTCAACATGCCCAGCCTGCCCTGTCAAAAAGCAGCTCAGGGCCATTGGTGCTCTCGACTCCCAGCCAGCACTTCTCCCCAGCTCACCTTGGCCATGCCAACAGAGCTGGCATTCAACTCGGTGATGCCCTGGTTTGTCTTGTCCCCGCGCTCCCAAATCCCGAAGTCCTGTGCAGAGGCAGCAGGCACTGGTTCACAACACAGCCAGGAAGCCTTTGAATCCCACTCATCAGCAGTGCTTCCAGGAGGTGCCGGTGGGGCTCAGGGGGGACCCACAGCTGCCCCTGGACACCAGCCCAACACCTCCAGCACCAGAGCACGCTCCCCTTCCCCAGCATGCACTACCCACCGCAGTCTTGTAGGCAGCTTCAATGTAAAACACGAGGTTCTGGATAAAGTTGACTTCATCCAAGCTGTGAATTATGTGGAGGCCTGGAGCAGGGAGAAGAATTCACATCAGCCACTCCAAGCCCACAGGTACTCCCAGGATGGGGCTGCAGTAACCCAGGGATCCCTCCTCCACACTGCATGCCTGCCTGATGGGAGCCATGTCCTGGCTGACTCCCACCTCCAATCCCACCCGCTATGGCTGCACTGGGGTTTCAGACAAATGGACATCAAGGGGCCCAAACCCACCACAGGTGCTGTGAGCATAAGCAAACAGTGGAGTAAGGGAAGCCATTGCAGCAGCTTGGTACCCAGGAAGCTGCACCCAAACTGAGGCTCTAGAGAGCCTGGAGACCAGCACGCTCAAAGCTGAGATGGCAGCTCCCAACAGCATTACCTGAGGCCGTCATTTGCGCCAGCATGAGCAGGTAAAGGGAGGTGGCATCCAGCTGTAGGTGACCCCACTCGTTGTCTCCCACCACGGTGGCACAGGTCTGGGTGTTATACTTGGCATGCAGGCAGTCCTTGGTGCTCTGGCTGTACTTGAAGGCCTCCACCTTGTCCACCTTGAAAAGGGCAAAAGGATGCAGGAGTTCATAGAACCCTGTCTCCAGACAGGTCTGACATCTCCCAAGCCAAGGGCTGCCTCGTGCCATGAGCCCAGCATGTGGAGCCATGCCTGGCAGGGCAGAAATTCCACAGCCACTGGGCTGCCCCTCTGCTCACCAAGGCAGTGAGTGGCTCACAGGCCACTGAAGTGCAGGGCTGCAGCTGTGGAGGGCCCATGCCACAGCTGCACCACGCAGAGAAAAAGGGTCACCCCAAATGCCCTCAGGAAGGAGAGCTGCAGAGTCCTACTGCCAGCCAGGCCATGAGACAGGCAGCAGCTGGCAAAGTCTCCACTGGCTACCAGCCCACAGCACTGGAACTTCAATCACAGCTGCTCACTCAGAACTTATTTCAAGACTTGCTGGAAGGGGAGGCTGGGGAGAGCTGGTACAGTCAGGACTGACAGTCTCTGTGGCACAGCCGGGCTTTAAGGAAACCACTTTACACCCAGAGGTGCTCCCCAGACCCTACCTGTCTCATCATGCACTGGAGCAGTCCCCGCATCAGCTTCACCACGCTCTGCAGGAACAAGGAAAACAGCCCTGTTAATCGCCAGAAGCCCTGACTCAGGCTCAGCTGGCCGATGACCTTTGCAGGGCTCGGCGCCTGTAATCGGAGCTCCAGCTCACATTTCTACAGCCTCTGCTCCCGGGGCAACAGCAGAGGGAAGATTTCTTGGCCTGCCAGCGGGGCCGAGCTGCTGTGCTGTGCAGCGGGACAGAGGGCACAGCTGCAGGACACGGCTCCCCAGCCCCTGGGAGAAGGGCTGTGGCCCCAGATCACCCCGGAGCCAGAGGGACGGACCCTCTGGCTGGGCTCCAGGGTGCCCTGGGAAGAGCAGGCTCTGACAACCCTTCCTATCGCCTCCTGCGCCGGGGGACAGCCCTGTCCTCACCCTCACTGCACGGCCCCCCGCGGTCTTCGGGCCCCCGGCCCGGCTGTGCCAAAGGCTG
>NW_021940704.1:211240-219392 GCF_001715985.3 Manacus vitellinus
CACATGGACATGCGGACACGGATACATGGATACACGGACACATGGACATGCGGACACGGATACATGGATACACGGACACATGGACATGCGGACACACAGGCATGCGGACACACAGGCACATAGACACACACAGACACACGGGGATACGCGGACACATCGATGTGCAGGTACATGGACAGACAGGCGGACACATGGATGCCCAGTCACACGGATGCATGGACACAGACACTAGGATACATGGACACATGGACATGCGGATACAGAGATGGACATGAGGATGCAGATACACGGACATGCAGATATGGGGACACACGGACATGGGGACATGCAGATACATAGACACATAGATACATGGACAGACACACAGATGCACAGACACCCGGCAGATGGATATGCAGATACACGGACAGATGGATGGACACATAGATACATGGACAGACATGCAGACACACAGATATGCAGATACACGGATGGACACAGATATGCAAGACACATGGATACACAGACACGCAGATATATGGACACACAGACACGCGGATACACAAACACATGGAGACCTGGACAGACACACGGACACGTGGATTCACGCACATGTGTGCCAGTGTGGAGTGGACACATGGACCGGTGTGGAACTGCACAGACACCCAGACGGACACACGCACTGGTGCAGGACCATATGGACACACGGATGGAGGCACGGTCCCTTGTTACCCCCCACCCCAGCTGGGGGCTGCCAGCAGCTCTGCGGCATACCTGCAGGGCATCCGGAGCATGGGCATCACTGTTTACCTCCAGCTACAGCCCCCAGTAGGGTTCCTGGGGGGCAGCTGCTCTCCACAGCTGGGGGAGCTCCATCCTGGTGCCCCTTTGCTGTACCTGGTCCAGATTTGCCCCAGCCCTGCAAGAGCACATGGGGCAGGTCCCCTCTCTGTCCAGTGTCAGCCCAGAGGATGAGGGGTGTGAGGTGATCGTGCCCACTTGGGAGGGGCAGCAGGAGGAATAGTGAATGGGTACCCTGTGGAAACAGAGCAAAGTCCCAGCGTGGGGTTTGGGGTAGGGGAAAGAGCTGTAGTCAGGGAAGAAGGGGACAGGGATATATTGGCTAGCCTGGAGGAAAGCAAGGGGCCACTGCAGCCCCCTGTGCAGGCAGCAGCTTCACAGGCAAGACCCCTGCCTGAGGGTGGGTTGGGTGAGTCCCCAAAGCCAGGACTCCTGATGCTTCCCACAGGTCTGGCATTGATGGGATGCCAGGCTGTGTCCAAGGGGCTCACATGGCTGTGGGATCCGCAGGAAGATTCCCCCTGAAAGGTGCACGAGGATAGCAGGCCAGGGTCCCTGCACCCTCCACCTACCTCTGCCCTGACAGCCCTGGCACTGTTGTGGGCACAGTGCCAGGGTCAGCTGGGGGCAGTGGCTCTTTCCTGAACTGCTGCTCCTCCATCCCTGTGACAGCACCTGCCCCACCACCAGCACGAAGGAGATCCCACTGCTGGAGCAGCCTCTGGGCACCCGGGGGTACCTGGAGAAAGGGCCCAGACCAACAGGCACAAGATCCCATTGGCACAGTGCATCCGAGGGCACAGGGCTGGGACAGACAAACTCCAGTGCTCATCCATCTCCATGCACCCAGCAGGTCCAAGGGGGCCTGGCAGCAGGCAAGGGTATGGGTCCCAGGCAGGGGCAGCACTGGGCACTGGTATCCAAGGGTGTCCAGGGCTGGGATCATGCCCAGCTCCATGCCTTTCATCCTCACTTTGCCTGAATGATTCAACACCACACACTTAATGATTGACAAGGGGAAATCTATCCCCCTGGGGTCAGGTCTGTGAGCTTCCAAAAAAGCAGAAGATATTCCCCACCCATGACCAATATGTAGCTAACTGGGGACAGGGGCAGGAAAGGAGTGTGGATCTCTGTGGCTTC
The DNA here is from genome assembly GCF_001715985.3 of Manacus vitellinus. Taxonomy (NCBI): domain Eukaryota; kingdom Metazoa; phylum Chordata; class Aves; order Passeriformes; family Pipridae; genus Manacus; species Manacus vitellinus. The sequence continues at coordinate 213,164 of NW_021940704.1, forward strand.
TTGCTCTGCCAGGGTGGGAGAGAAACTTCGAGGCTGACGGGAAGGGGAGGGGTTTGAACTGATAGCACCCTGCCCAACAGCAAACACCCACAGGAAAAAAAACCTGCTGAAACATCCCCATGGAGCTTGGGCCAGCAATAACAGATGGGGCTGGATGCCAGGCAACAAGAGACCCTGGCAAGAGCCACGAGCTGAGGATGCAGAGACAGCACCCAGCTGGTAGGTGGCACTGCCACCAAGCTCTGGTGACAAGAATGACAGCTGCCACCTATGCCTTGCTGCTCAAAGAAGGGAAACTGCAAACACAGGGAATTACACCCAGCAACAGGCAGGTTTGCCTGCAGACACCTTCCCAAAATAGCCCTGGCATACAAATGCTTTAGCCACAGCAACAGACAGCCCAGGGAGATGCAGCTCATTGTCCCCCCACTCACCCATCCAAGTCCCCCAGGACTTGCCCCATACAGGGGGATGTGGGCATCTCTTGTTCCCAGCCCCATGGAGACAGCTGCCTGCAGCCACATCTGGTCCCCTCTGCCCTGGGATAGGTCTGTGCTCCAGGGGAGCCACTTCTCACAGCTCCAGCTTGAACCAGCTGGGATTTATCCCTGCACCCACCCCCCTGTAGTGCAAGCACAAGGGCAGCCTGTCCCAGGAGGCACCTGCTGCACCCAAGGGACAATGCAAGAACAAGCCAAGATGGTCTTTAGCAAAATCCATCAATTTATTTATTCACAGTCAAGCAATAAATAGAGGAAAGTCAGGCAGTGGAGGTGCTGAGAGCAGGACAGACTCTTCTGAGAACAGGGACACGCCAGGAGCCCAACAGAGCCCAAGGCCTGTGGGACAGCAGGAGTGCGAGAAGGCAGAGGGACACCACGATGGGAGTCTGACCCCTGGGATAGGGTAAGACCTGAGCCCTGCTAGAGGGCAAGCCAAGGAGCTGAAGGACAAGTGTGTTGGAGGAAGCAGGAGACAGAGCCTAGCACAGGCAGCTACCTGGCCCCTAGCACTGGGAGCAGAAAAGGCAGCTCGAGTTCCTCCAGTTTCACAGCCCTCCCCAGAACAGAACTGCAGGGAAGGAGAAAGGCTTCCTCCCCCTCTCCAGCCCAAATTCCCAGCCCAGTGAGATGCCACTGCAGCTGAGACCAGACAAGATGGGGTGCACGTGAGCTGGGAAGGAATTCCACAGGCAGGGTCACATCAGATCCCGACAGCACCGATGTGGTGCCAGGCACAGAGGCACATGGACTGCTCGCCCTCCCTGCCCTGGCTCCACCAGGAGACTCCCAGCTACCTCCTGTGAGCTTCGTATTCCAGTTCAGGGACACAGCTCATCTCTGGGAATATCAGGCCAAGCCCCCCTGCCCACCAAAACCAGGCAGCAGCCATGGGGGCTGCAGGAAGGACAGATGCCACGGGGCAACCACCCCAGCACAGGCTCCTGCCTTTAAAAACCCACAATTTACATAAAACTGTCATTGTAAAACCTCCCCACAGAGCAGCACTGCGCAGGGAGGGGAGACGAGCAGAGTGAGCCCCAGGCAGAGCAAGATAAACCTTAAAGTCCAGATGCACAGGAGCAGGCAGAGCCCAGGGGCGCTGTGCCGGGGCAGTGGGAGTTACCGGCAGGTGCAGGACTCTGCGATCATGTTCTCATACTCCTTGTAGAGGATGCCTCCGTTGCGCTCGATCATGAGGACACTGATGGGGCTGTAGCGGTAGGGCACACAGGAGGGCCGGGGCACGTTGGCATCCACCAGCTGATGAACAAAGCTCTGCACCACAGCGTGGTTGGGCGCGTGGTAGTCGTAGCGGAGCAGGTGGGGACAGGCGCCCTTGCAGTAGCGCGGGTTGTAGCGGTGGGGAGCGATGATCCAGTGGTCCCAGCCCAGCTGTGCAAAGCTGACAGAGAAGGGGCGCAGGGAACAGTCACTCTTCTCCTCTCCCTGCTCCCGCAGGTAGTTGGGCAGGTCATGAGCCAACGTCCCTGTGTCACGCCGGTGCCGGTGGGGCTCTGCTGCCAGAGATGCCAACCCTGCCTGGGTGTCATTAAGGTAGAGCAGGAGGAAAGGGCGACTGGGGGACACTGGGGCATCGTGGCCTCCTGCTCGGCCAGCATGCACACAGACATGCCGCAGTGCCAGGCTCCTCATGCTGCTGTTCCCCAGGACCAGGTAAGGAGTGACGTCAACTTCGGCCCAGCCATGGCGGGGACGGGCAGCAGGGCTGAGCAGCACCCCAGGTGCCTCACCAGCTGCCACCAGCTCCAGAGCACAGAGAAGGCGACCATGGGCCAGTGACAGACTGGGCAGGTAGACCACAGTGGCTCTGAGGAGGTGCTCGGCCTCGGGCTGGCCCTCCAGGCGGTAGGTGAGGGGCTGCACATACCAGCGACCTGCAGGAAAGCAGCGGTCAGTGCCCCCTTCACACAGCACAGCTGTCACCATGCAGCAGCACCCCTTTCTCCCAGCCCCACACAGCACAGTGGAGCCCGTGGCAGCCAGCTGCCCCAGCACAAGGCAGAAGCCACAGCAAACAGCAGCCATGAGCCATGGCTTGCTGGTGGCGTGAAGGGCAAAGAGAGTCTGGAACACTCCCATCCTCTGCACCAACACCACTGCCCTGGCACAGCATCAGACAGGATGGGAAGGGGAAAGGGGCACACAGGCCCAGCAATATTTTTGCCCATCTCACCCCTGGGACAGGAGGAGCCTGGGACACCTGCCAAGGGGAACCCCCTGGGCAAGGGCAACCCCAGCCAGCCAGCCAGGACACTATAGAGAGGGGGAAGGAAACAGGAAAGAGACCCCCTCAGGGCTCAAGCCCACACTGCTGGCTTTGCTAGGCCTCCATGACATCCTTGGTGCCCACCTGCTCCTTACCTGCCCAGGGCTGATCCCCATGGGAACTGGCCTGGACCAGGCGAACGGTGTTGGTGCCCAGGCTGCGGCCGCGGCGGGGTCGGCCCTCGCGGTCGGCGGCACGGCGGTACAGGTTCAGCATGTAGCGCAGGGGCTGCCCACTGGCTGGCCCCACTCGCCAGCCTGGGCTGCCAGGTGCCTGCATTTGCAGGGCCTGCAGGAGGGGCAGGGTGGGGACGGCGGGCAGGGGGCTGGGGGGCAGCGGGGACTTGTTTGCAGCCTGGGATGGGGGCAGAGCAAGAAGGAGGAGGAGGCTGGTGGAGAAGAGCAATGCCATGATAGGTGAGTGTGTGTTTGAGGGGGGTGAGTGGGGCAAGGTGGGGCTGGTCAGCAGCAGAATTAGGAAGAACCTGCAGTCATGCTTCTCCCCAGTGGAGAGGCAGAGCTGGTTGTGGGCACCAGCAAAAGGATCCAAGGGTGCTGCCAGCTGCTATCAAGCCAGGACAACCATGCCAGCTGCTTCAGCTTGGCACAGGAGCAGAAAGGTGGGGGGCGACTCTATATGCAAAAGGGGTGCAAATTCTAGACTAAAACCTAGACCAGGGGCAAAGGCAGGGGGACAGAGCCTGGCTACAGGGGCTGTAAAAGTGCTGGGGTAGGGAAGTGGGGTGGAGGGAAGGTGAAGTGGGGTAGGTGGGAAGACCAGCTCACTCAGCCCACCTGCTCCTGGCCAGCCTCCTCCTGCAGGGTAGGAGGTCCACCTGCCCAGGGCTCATTTTAAAGGCATGGCCCCAATCAGGGTTTAAAGAGGCAGGAGCAACCTGGGTCTCAGGGGAGGGGGGCTGGAGTCTGGCAGAGTGCTCTGCTGAGGTGAGAGCCCTTCCAGCTCCCCCACCCTGTGCTGACTCTCCATCAGCAGCTTGGCACCTTTGTGCCCGTTGCTGCAAGTTGGTCTGCACTGCCCCAAGCAGGCACAGAACCTGGGGGTCTGCTCCCCAACAGCCCTGCGGGACAGCCAGGCTGCCCAGTGCCTCACTCTCCCCAGCTAGGAGATGTACACTAAGGCACACAGGTGGGCAGAGCAACCTTGAGCCCAGCAGCTCTGAGTACGGCTGGGTCAGCCAGCGGTACTTCATTGCAGGCATCACCATGCCATCACCATCACCATGCCCACAGCTTTGGCTTCCTCGACCAGCTTCAAGGTCTTGCTGCCAGCACCTGCCCAAGGCTGAGGGGCTGTGAGCATGATGCCCACCATCTTGCTGGCATGGGCCATTTGAGGTACTGTCCATCCTGGGGACTGTGGTTACACGGTGCTTGCCTGGGACAGGCCCCGTGGGCACACTACAGAGGGGGGTATGGGCAGCTGCAGCCCATGCCCCCATAGGGCAACTGGCATTGTGCCCAGTCCCATAGGACACTGCTGCTCTCCAGCTGGGATGGAGGGGTTCAGGGGATGGTCACACTGTTTGGGAACCACCCTGTTTGGGTGCAGGCATAGGGACATGGGGGGAGCTGGGGGGTGTGCTGGTGCCTGCCTTGCCCCAGATGCTGCCCACCCTTCACAGTGCCAGTTGAGCACGGTGCTGAGGGCTGTGGTGGGAGATGTGTGTGGTGCTTAATGGGCTGTGGGGCCACGTGATGAGCCAGGGCACAGAGCCCTCACGCCTGGCCAGGCAGCCCTGGTTACTCATTTGGGAAAGGGCACAAGGGGCAGACGAGCCAGTGGAGGCTGGGAAAAGTCCAGGCATGGCATCAGCCAGCCATGAGAGAGGGGCATGGTAAGGGTGGTGGCAAGGCCACGGGGGAGAGCAGGAGAGTCATGTCAGGGGTGGACATGACTGATGTCATGTGGGTGGCCATATGAGAGGGGCCATGCATCACTGCTGGGTGGGCTCCAGCACCACAAACAGCCCAGGTACAACCCCACTCTGTGCCCTGGGACACCCTGGTACAGGAACAGGGCACATGCACTGGGCTGCCTGCAGCCAGGCCGGGCAGGGTGCAGACAGATTTTAAGGCAGGCGCTGGTGGATGAGAGTTGCCAAGAAAAGTTCGAGGGACTGTTCCTGCACTGGGGCTGAGCCAGCCTGTGGTGGCCCATCAGCCTGGCACTACAAGCCCACCCTCCCAGGCCGTGGCAGGCAACCGGGGGCCGCAGGCATTGCTGGCAGGGCAGAGCTTTCCAGGCCGGCTCTGCTGTCTGGGAAAGAGATGAGTAAGAGCCGTGGCCCCGGGCGGGAAGGGGAGGGGCAGGACTCCCGGGCTCCCCCGGGAACCAGTGCCGATCCACTCCCACCGCCCTCAGCTGCCACTGCCGCCTCCTTCCCAGTCTCAGTTTCCCCAAAGGCTGGCACAGCTGCCCCTCCTGGGCCTGGCAGGGAAAAGACAAAGGTGAAGCAGGGCCACACTGCCACATGTGCCCTGAGGTGCCCGGCAGGACAGGGACAGGGCGTGGGCCAGCATGGGCAGGCCAGACAGGAGCCAGCAGCATGTGCTGGCCCGCAGGCAGGAGAGCTCGGGGCGCCAGCGTGACTGCAGGGCGGGGAGCTGGGGGGGCTGCATCACTTTACTGCCACCCCCTTGCACCCACGAGTGCTGCTGAACTGCCAGACACACTGTGCCACCGTGCCAGGCTAAGCTGTGCCAAGCTGGCCCTAATCCTGCGAGTCCCTGGTGGCACCACACTGTTCTGGGCCAAACTGGGTTGTTCTGAGCTGAACTGTGCCAGGCCATGCTGTGCCAAGCCGAATTGTGCCAGCCTGGCTTGTCCACGTCAGCCCAAGCTAAACTAAACCGAGCAAAACTGGGTCAGGCCAAATGGAGCTAAACCAGGTGAGGCCCCTGGTCATGCTGTGCTGTACCAAACTGAACCGTTTCATCCCTGTGTTGTGCCGTGCTGAGCCGAGCTGAGCCAAGCCAGAATGTGCCAACCCAGCTGAGCTGCACTGAGCTATGGTGGGCTAAGCCATGCTGACTCCCCTGTCATCCCACACCGAGCTGAGCTGTGCTGTATTGTTCTGCACTGAACTGTGCCAGCACTCCATGTCATGCTATGCTGGGCTGAGCTGGACAGAGTTGAACTACACTGGCTGGGCTGTGCCAAGCTGAGCCAAGCAGCTCACTGCAGGTCCCTGGGCTAAAGGGTGGCGTGCCAAGCCAAGCTGAGCTTAGTAGCAAGGTGCTGCGCTGTGCCACTGCATGCTGAGCCATGCCATGAGCTGTGCTAAACCAAGCCGTGCCATGCCGAGCTGTGCCGCGCTACGCTGAGCCGTACCATGGCAACACCAAGCCGTGCCATGGCAATACCAAGCCAAGCCATGTCATGGCAATGCCGTGCCGAGCAGGGCCGGCCGCCGCCGTCC
>NW_021940704.1:221067-225751 GCF_001715985.3 Manacus vitellinus
GGGCCCCGCGCCGGAAAGGGGAAGGGCGTCCCCGCACTCGGTGACACAGTTTGGCCATTCCAAACTCCCACTCCGGGCGGGATCCCTTCCTGTGGCAGAGTCCCACGGCGGGGCTCCCATGGGCTCCAGGCCCTCTATGGGGCTGCGAGAGCTCTCTGGCACAGGGTCCCCTTGAGCACGTCGGGGACAAGAAGGGAGGTTGGTGTGGGGCAGGGTGTGCACAGCTCTGGCATTGCTCTGGCTGTGATTCCTAAGACAAGTTTCTCCTGGGGCAGGCAGATATTGCTGTGAGCCATCTGGTGCCCACCATTAGGGGCCAGAGTTGACACAGGGGTGGTTTTCGGGAAGTGTCCAGGGCTGTCCCATTCCAGGTTTGGCTGGCAGTGCTGAGCTCACTGGTGGTGAAGGCAGAACAAGGGGCTGTTTGTGCCAGATTTAGCTCCTGGGGAGTGATGCCAGGGCTGAGCCATGTCCGTCCTGGTGCATGTGATGGCCCAGACGTGGGTGCAGCCCTGGTGGTGTCCTGCAGTAGGGGGGACAGCCTTCGCATCTGACTCAGCCCTGTGGCCATGGCAGGCAGGGCTGGGTGGGCACATGGCTGGGCAGAGGACTGGGGTGAAGGTGCAGTCTGTCCTGCCTGCTCTGCCAGTGCCCAGTGGCAGGCAGCAGCATGGCAGGGGGTAAACTCAGGTGCTTCACTGACTGCATGGTGGGACTGGGAGCCCTCGCAGGCAGCCAGAGTCCCCTGCCAGGAAGGCAGCACTGTGGCTGGTATCTGGGTGGGAGGGCAGCGTGCCTGCACAGGCAGACACATTGGGCTGTGCCTAGCCTGGCCATGGCATTGCAGTGCCCAGGTCCCTGAAAAAAGGGGAGAGCTGTGGGGTGCTGGGCATAGCTGTGCCAGGCAGGGCCATGGGGCACTGCTGGAATGGTCAGGAGGCCTTGCTACTGCTGCCTGCTTCCCAAGGTGCCATCTTGTCCAGGGGCAGCAGGGTGGCCCCTGAGACCCAGCTGGCACCAGGGCTGGAAAGGGGTGCCCAAAGGCATGTGCACAGTGACTGGCCTGCTAGGAAGTCATGGGTGCTCCCTGTTGCTGGGGCCTGACTGCTGCCCAGGCTGGTGCTGCAGGCACTGTGAGCAGAGCTTGTTCCTTGGCTGAGCCTGGGAGCAGCTGGGCAGGGTAAGGAGCCCACGAGTGCAGGAACCCCAGCATGGGGCCGGATTAGCTCTGTTCTGTGGGTGGCTGTAGTGGCTGGCCACATCCACACCAGGCAAGGGGGCATGGGGCACCCCAGGTCCTGCTGGCAATGGGCACTCTGGCTGCACCTGCTGGGCACTGCTCATCCCGGGACTGCCCACACTGCACCTACCTGCTGGGGCAGAGGGGGTGGGCTGGGGTCCCACATGCTGGCAGCACCGTAACCTTGTGTCCTCCAAGCTGCAGCAGTACAGGGTACCAGGCTCATTTTGGCCATGGGTGTCAGGGATGGGTAGGCATGTTCCAGGGCTCAGTGCTTCCCCTGCTAGTTGTCTCCCATGGGCACATAGGGCATGATGGCATGCTTTGGGCATTGAAATCACCACGGGTGCCCAGGCAGGCCCGACAGGGGGCTGGAAGCAGCGGCAGGGGGCTGGCATCCACGCCGGACAAAGGGCCCTTGTGCTGCCTGCACCCGCGGGGGAATCTGCTGGGATGGGACATTTTTCTTTCTCCCCCCTCCCCGATGTCCTTTCCTTGCTCAGAAATTCATGTGACCAGAGAAGGGGGGGAGCCCGGCGCGCTCAGATCCTTCTGTGGTGCCTGGGGTTCAGGCAACTGCCCCTTTCTGAAGCCTCTTTCTCCCCCTGCACCCCGTGGCAGCGGCACATCCCCTGGGATGTTCTGGGGGCTGTGCCCCCCCTGACGCCCCTCTCTGTTGCCCAGGTGGAGGATGGGGGCAAGGCTGCCCTGTCCCGCCGGCTGCAGCCGGGTGACGAGCTGGTGAACATCAGCGGGACGCCTCTGTACGGGTCCCGCCAGGAGGCCCTGATCCTCATCAAGGGCTCCTACCGCACCCTGAAGATGATCGTTCGCAGGTTGGCAGCGCTGCGGGGGAGGGATGCAGGGAGGGGCAGCGGGGCTTCGCCTGCCCAGGGGGCTGACAGGAGCCTGGAGATGCCCTTGCCTCCAGCCTGGAGGTGCCCCTTGTTGGGATGGGATGGGGGTCAGTCCCCCTGTGGCTGCCAGTGCTCTGGGTGGGTGGGGGTTCCCCAGCCAGAGGAGCCGGGGCAGTGCGGCCGGCTCGCCACCCCCTTGCTGGGCGGTATCCTCAAGCGTGGCCGCTCCTCTCCCTTCCTGCCTGCCTCCTGCCTGCCTGCCTGGGAAAGGAAGGAGAGGCAGGGCTGGGCCTTGCAGTCTTCCCCCCCACCCCCAATCTGCATCCATTCCCTGGCTGCATCCTGACTGACTCCAGCTCCAGCGGCACTGCCCACTGGGCAGGGGTACCACGGGGCTGTGCTGGGGCTCAGCATCGTCCATGGTGAGTTTGGGGGCTCTGGGAAGGGAAGTCCCTGCACTGACTCGGCAGCTTGTCCTTGCCACCCTCCTTACCTCGTTAGTGGATGCTGGGGCAGCACTCGGCACTTGGGGGGTTCAGGAGGTGGCTTCTGACCACGTGCCTGTGTGGTGGCATTGGACACTGCTGCCTGCATGTGGCGTGGGGACTGGAGAACCCCACGGCTGCCAGGGTTTGGGATGGGGCCCAGCACGGGACACCCCCCCTCCTCCCCGGAGACAAGATGTGGCCGGTGCTTGCTGGGGATGCTGAGGGACCGAGGAACAAGGGGGGAGGGTCAGGCTTGTGGTGGAGACGCAGATGTGGCCTCAGGGTCCCTTGGCGGAGCTGGTCCGTTTGCCCTGCCCGGGGTGTTGCCTGTGGGCTGCGCAGGGGCCACGTCCTCGGTCCCCTGTTGATGCTGGCAACAGGGATGCTGCAGGCAGGGGACTCTGGCCAGTGGGGTGAACCGTGGGATCCCCCTGCCCACTGCTGGGTGCTGGCAGGGCTGGACCCTCCTCACCACCGTCCCCCTTGGGCAGGCGCTGGTCTGGGGGGACAGGAAGCCCCGTAGGAAGTGACTTCAGCCCCGGTTCCTCGGCCTGGCTTCCTCCCCATTCTTGTCCTTTCCCGCTGTTGCTCTTGGCAGGAGGAGTGTGCCCGTCCTCCGCCCCCATTCCTGGCACGTGGCCAAGCTCGCCGAAAGCCGCCCCGACGCCCCCACCATGCACTGCCCTGCTGATGCCTTCAGCCTCTCATGGCCCTCAGGGTGTGATGTCAGGTGAGACCCTGGGGCATTCATGAGACTGCGCAAGGGGAGGGGGCACATGGGGCACCCGCTTGGGTCAGGGTGGGGGGTATGGCGTAGATGCTCACATGCCTGCCCCACACAACTGTCGGGCATCCCCCCTCATCCTTCCACTGCGCTGCCCTTTCCCCTGCCTGTTTACTCCCAGCTCCCGGCAGGAAGGGGCGGTGGCTCTGCCGGAGCTGGCCAGGAGCTGCTTAGTCCCCTTTTGGCCCCTTTGCTGCCAGGAAGCTGGGGATGGTCCCGAAGTAGGCTGAAGTTACAGGCACACCCTGTGTTTCCCTGTGCCTGCTCCCCCTGCCAGTGCTGAGGCAATCTTGGTGCTGCCCCCAAACCCAGTGGTGAAGAGCAGGTTGGGGCTGCATTGCTCTGTGCCCACTTGTCCCGGGGAGGGTGTACGTGTGGGGGGGTGGGATCTCCGCGGAGCTGGGCAGGGGGTGGCAGACACCCCTAATGCTGGCATGGGGCCGGGCAGCAGTGAGCTGTCCCTGCAGTGGAACCCGCTGTCCCGGCACTGCAGCACCGACCGGAGCAGCTCCATCGGGAGCATGGAGAGCCTGGACCACCCTGGCCAGGCCTACTATGAAGGAGACCCCTCACCCGTTGACCAGGGCATGTACCACAGCAAGCGGGACTCGGCCTATAGCTCCTTCTCTGCCAGCTCCATCGCCTCCGACTGCGCCCTCTCCCTCCGCCCTGAAGAGGCCGTGTCCACTGACTCCAGTTTTCAAGGCGCCTACAAGGCCCCTGACGGGCGCTACCTGACCACAGGGGCTGAGCCATCTGCCAGCCGGCACCCCGAGGCCTGGCGGGCGCCTGTGCCTCCCCAACCCCCTGTCAGGAGGGACAGCCTGCGGGCAGCCCCGGGCAGCAGAGGGGACAGGCACCGGGCGTCAGTGTCAGCGGACATGCTGCATGCCAAGGGCCGGTGGATCTCCGACACCTTCCTCTGCCAGCGGGATGGGGAGGCGGAGGCGGTGGGCGGGAGGACGCTGGCACCGTACCCCACAAAGGACCGTCTCTCTGCTGACCAGTATTACATGTTGAGCTCCCACCCGGACCAGTGCCCAGCTGAGCCGCTCCTGGGGGAGAGCATGGAGTCTGATGACCGGCTGTATCTGGATGGCAGCATGCACCGAGTGCTGGATGCCACGACAGCAGGTGACAACCCATTGCTGTCCCCCCTCAAGGGCCACGTGCCACACCGGCACAGTGCTCCCGAGCAGCTGCTGGCCTCCCAGCTCCGCTCCCTCCAGGTGGGCTCCAGCAGCGAGCGAGCCTCGCCAGCCCCCGATGGGCACCGCTGGACCTTGTCCCCACTGCACCCTGAGGGCAGCCGGGG
>NW_021940704.1:228190-230554 GCF_001715985.3 Manacus vitellinus
TCACTGGGGAGCAGGGGGGCCGGTCCTGGGGTCATGCTGCTCGCCCCCCTGCTCCACCAGGCGCCTGGCCCCGTCCCGAGCCCCCCGGATCACTTCGCAGGACTCCTGGGCCCGATGTTGGCAACGCCGAGATTTGCAGGCAAGTGCTGCCATGGCGTGGGGGTGGGAGTGGGGCTGCAGGTACAGCCTTAACACGGGTGGGCTTTTGCGGTCACGTGGCCCCTTGTACCCTGCATCAGAGCATCCTAATCCACCCCTCGGGGCACACTCTGGGGTGGGGGGTGTCCCTGACCTCTTTGCCTGGAGTGGCCACAGCCCTCCTGCCCATTCCTGTCCCCAGCACAGGGATGGGCAGGGAGGCTGACGTGCCCCTGGGGGGCGTTGACAGGGTGGCAGGGGCTGGGGAGAAGCGGCCAAAGGCAAAGAAGCCCTGGGAGATGGAGGAGCAGCCCCAAAGGCTCATCCGGAACCCAGAGCGGGGCTGTGCTGGTCCCTGTGGGGTGGGTGAGTGCTCCCCACCCCTGCCTGGTGGCCCCAGCCCAGCTGTGCCAGAGGCACTCAAGCCCAGTCCTGGGGCAGCGGAGGGGGTGAGCTGCCAGGGCAGCCGGCCCCAGCCCCGCCGCGTGGACTCAGAGGAACTGCTGTGGAATGTGGCAGTCAGGGACCACTCCCTGGCCAATGTCCATGCCCCTTTGGCCCCCTTTGGTACCACCACTGAGGTGATCGGTGAGCTGCTGGTGGCGGGGGAGCGACAGGCCTGGCGGGAGCGTCTCCAGCAGGACTGGCACCTGGAGGCCCTGGCACAGGACAGGTAGGGCTGGTGTGGCACTGAATGCTGTGTGGAGGGCAGGCTGCACCCTGCCACCCCCAGCACTGACCCCTGCCCCCCCAGGCAAGGCTTTGAGCCCATCTCGCCACCCCCTGGGAGTGTTGCCAGCTCCAGTTCCTTCCCGGTGCACTACACTGCAGCAGCAGGCAAAGCTGAGCCGCTCAGCAAGGTGACAGCACTGCCAGAGGTAGTGGAGGGGAGCTCAGAGGATGATGATGATGAGGAAGTGGACCAGGAGCTGGTAGAAAAGAAGGTACGGGGACTGCTCAGGCCAGCACCCTCGGGGTTCCCCACTGCCCTCACCAGGTGCTCATGGGCACTGGGGGCATTGTGGGATTTTCACAGGGATTGGGGCATCACTGATGGCTCACGGGAACTGAGGGCATCACTACGTGCTCATGGGGACCAGGGACATTGCTGGGTGCTCGTGGGGACCAGGAACATTGCTGCATGCTCACAGGGGCTGGGACATTGCCAGATGCATGCGAGGACCAGGGGTGTTGTCAGGTGCTTGTGGGGCCTGGGAGTGTCACCACATGCTCATGGGGAGCGCGGACATCTCCAGATGCTCAGTGCTTGCAGGGACTGGGACATTCCCAGATGCCCACAGGGTCCAGGGGCATTCCTTGGCTGCTCATGGGGTCTGAGAAATTGCCAGATGCTTGTGGGGACTGGGGGCATTGCCAGTAGCTCATGGGAACCAGGGATACCGCCGGGTTCTTGTGTCCTGTGGGGCTCAGCACAGTGCCCTACACCCCTGTGCCAGTCCCCCAGTCCCATGGGGGGTGGCCCCAGTTGCCCCTGACCCTTTTGCTCTGGCAGCTGCAGCTGATCGAGAGCCTGAGCCGCAAGCTGGCGGTGCTGCGGGAGGCACAGCGGGGGCTGCAGGAGGACATCAGCGCCAACGGGGCGCTGGGCGACGACGTGTCTGCCCGCCTGCAAGCCCTCTGCACCCCAGGGGAGTTCGACAAGTACCGCCTCTTCGTGGGTGACCTGGACAAGGTGGTCAACCTCCTGCTCTCCCTCTCGGGGCGCCTGGCCCGGGTGGAGGCTGCCCTGGGCAGCCTGGGGCCACATGCCCCCGCCGAGGACAAGGTGGGCATGGGGCAGGGAGGCACCTGCGAGGCCTTGGGGTGTGGGACACCCTGCCAACGCCACCGTCTCGCCCACAGCTGGCCCTGCGGGAGAAGCGGCGGCTGCTGGTGGCGCAGCTGGAGGATGCCAAGGAGCTGAAGGAGCACGTGGGGCGGCGGGAGGAGGCGGTGGGTGCCATGGTGGCGCGGTACCTGCCCGCCGAGCACCTCCAGGACTACCAGCACTTCGTCAAGATGAAGTCAGCCCTCATTGCTGAGCAGCGGGAGCTGGAGGAGAAGATCAAGCTGGGCCAGGAGCAGCTCCGGTGCTTGCGCGAGAGCCTTGGCCAGGCCTCCAAGGGCTGCTAACCCCCTACCAGCCTCCCTCTGGGACCCTGGCTGTGGCCCCAGCTTGCTGCCAAAGCAGATCCAGCCCCTCATGGGCTCTCCCTATGTCTGTCC
>NW_021940704.1:233244-234595 GCF_001715985.3 Manacus vitellinus
ACACACACACACACGGGAACGTGTCCCTGTATATACATTGTGCATAAGTGAACGCATGCACACGGGTGGGTGTGCACACGCAGGTGAGCAAACACGTGTGGGTGAATGTGGGCGTAAGTGTGAGTGGGCAGGGCCCCTTGTGCCAGCCCATGCACACAGATAACCGCAGGCATGGGGAGGGGGGTGCATGCAGGCATGGGGCTGTGCCCCACAGCCTCATTTAAGACCCCCTTGCCCCTTCGTGCAGGTCCTGCTGCTGCCAGGCAGGACTGTGGGCCCAGGGCATGGTGGCACGGCCAGGCTCTGGGTATGGAGTGCTGGATTGCAGCCATGGGATTGGGGGTCCTGTGGATCCCTGTGTGGGACCCCAGGGGAGCTGCAGGATGGTGGACCCGTCATAGCATAGGTGAAAACAGAACCCACAAAGGTGGGGTAGCCCCTGGCCCTGGAGTCTCTCTACCCATCACTATGATCTCTCCATTTTACGGGTCCTGGCTCTGTCCTGCTGTATCTCACACACTTTGTCCTGAGGGACCAGGAGGTGGGGAAGGATGAGGATACAGTGGATAGTGATGCTTCAGTGAGAGACCCCAGCCCCATGTGGGAGATGGGGAGTCCCAGAACATGGAGGTCCAAACCCCACAGTATGCCCCCTTGTCCTTGCTGCTCATTGGAGCCCAAAGGGCAAAGCCATGCATCGGGCAGGGACAAGGGAGCCCTCCCTGCCTCTGGGCATGGCCCAGCAGAGGGGTGGGTTGTGGTTTGGGAGGCTGCAGGACTCTTGTCCAGGCCTGCCTGGTTGCCAGCACGAGGGCCCAGAGCAGCAGTGGGTAAGATGAGAATGGGGGACCATGGGACATCATGGGGTGGAAAGTGATGCCAGACCCTCTCTCCCTGCCCATGGGGTGTTTGGCAGCACACCCCTACATGTGCGTGCATGTGTGTGCACTCCAGCACACACTCCAGAGCAGCATGTTCTATTCAAACACAGCTCTGGGGAGGGGGGTGGACATCTTCCAGGGATGTTCAAAGCCCCATCCAACCTGTCTTTGAACATTTCCAGGGATGGGCCAGCCACAGCTTCTCTAGGTAACCTGTGTCAGTGCCTCACCACCCTCATGGTAAAGGATTTCCTCTTTCTGTCCAACCAACCCCACCATCGGTCACTTTGACCCTTGTCCTGTCATGACAGGCCCTGGGAAAACTCTCTCTTCCTTTGGAGCCCTCTTAATATATTGAAATGCTGCCCTAAGGTCTCCCCAGAGCTTTCTCATCTCCAGGCTGACCAACCCCAGCTCTCTTAGCCTGTCTCCATAGTAGATAGGTTCCAGCCCTCAGAGCATCTCTGTGG
>NW_021940704.1:236715-237870 GCF_001715985.3 Manacus vitellinus
GAGGAAGCGCCATCTCCCTTGATTTCCAGGATTGCACCTCCCAGCTGGCTGAGCCCCAGAGGGTGAGGGGCCACGCATCCCCTTTCAGGGCTCTTCCTCCACTCCTGAGTGTCCTTGTCCTCTCAGGGCTGTCACAGGAGGCTGCAGAGCCCTGAGCCAAACCGGGTGGGAAGATGGCCGAGAAGCTGGTGCCTGGGGACCTGTTCTTGAGGAAGACCCGTGAGTCGGTGTCCTCCCTGGACTCGGACAAGCTGGCACCCATCTCACCCGAGGTGGGCGGTGAGGAGTCGTCCGACAGCGAGGGCGAGCAGGAGGACAGTTCCCACAAGCTCATCCGGAAGGTTTCCACCTCGGGGCAGATGAGGAGCAAGGTCAGGGCTGTGGGGTGCCTGGGGTGAGGGGCTGGTTGGGTGTGGGGTACTATCAAGAGTGGGGCAGGGCAGTTCACCTGCTCCAGGGTGTAAATCAGTGCCAGGCACATGCTGCTGGCAGACTCGACCCAGCCAGAGCCAGGAGGGTTCTGGCCCCTGTGCCCTGCAGGAGGGCACATAGAAAAGGTGCAAACCCCACAGTGGTAGTGTCAGTATTGGTCCCATGGGGCTGTGGAGTGCGGATTTTTTCCCACCATTCAGGAACAGGGTCTCTCCCATACCTGGACTGCCTTCATCCCATGTTTGTATCCCCTGGGTTCCCCCTGTGTTCTCCCACCTCATGTCCCTGGAGGAAGAGGATTCTTTACAGGGAGGCTCTGCCCTGTGGATGCTCTGTGGCTGAGATTTAGGGTCCTGTCAGTTCCACAGGCTCCTGGCATCCCACACCCTGCTGCAGGCACTGCGTGTGCAGCGCTTGGTGGGTGGCAAAATGGAATCTGCATCTTTCCTAGTGCCCCAGATTCGTTTGGCGGTGCCAGCTCCCCTGTGGACCCCATTTCCACAGTCTTCCCTAGGTCCAATCCCCTATGGTGGTTTGTTGGATGGATGGGGACACCTTTGAGGTCAGACATGACACTCGTGCTTCTCGGCCATTGGCACGACAGCAGCTGGGGTGTGTGTGTGTGTCACAGTTTGCTCAGAGGAAGCTATTTTGGTAGGACCTACAAAAATAAGGGGCGCAGCGCCTTTGGCCAAGCAGCAGTGCGTGGCCATCGGTGTCCCA
>NW_021940704.1:238219-272302 GCF_001715985.3 Manacus vitellinus
TCTGGTGCCAGCCACCCCTCGATGGGGATTTGGTGGCTGCGCTACCCTGGGGAAGGGGCGGACAGCTCTGAAAACGCGGCAGAAGGATGCAGTTGCGGAGCACAGGGGCGTCCCCGGGTTCTGGTGTTGAGTGCTGCGGGCACGGAGGGAGGCAGTGGGGATGGGGTGGTGTGCTGGGTCCGGTGGCAGCTTGGGGATGCTTGGGGCTGGGACGGGCTCCCGCTGGCCCCGGATTGGCTGTTGTGCCAAGCCTGGTGCACTGGCATGAGGTGGGGCAAAGGGCTCTTGCCCAGGGGTGTGGAAATCGCATGCTCCCAACGTGGCACCCTGGAGTTTTCCCACTTGGCAGGAGACATTTCAGGGGCATGCGGCATTGAGGGGGCTCTCACCGAGTCCCTCTGGATGCTCATGGAACGTGCCTCAGTTTCCCTTTCTTTGGAGCAGGCTGGCACCAGCTGTGCCCAACCTGGCTGCGAGGTGGGTGCCGTGGGCTGTACCAGGTTCAGAGGGCTGGGGGGGGGAGGCACGGTGGGAAGCCAGGACGGTGGGCAGGGTCCTGGGGTGCTTAGTGCTATGTGTGAGCCCTCAGCACCCTCCCAGAGGGGTGGCAGCAGCCACTGGAATTTGCCACGCAGCACTTGCCATGCTGTGGGGCACAGGGACATTGCAGGGAGCCATCAATGCTAGGAAACCTGAGAGAAAGGGCAGATGACTGGGCTGTGCCCGGTCTCAGAGCAGCGGCACAGGGACATGAGCAGGCTCTGAGCCCCCAGCTCAGGCACCACAGCCCCCCCTGCCATCAGCAGGTTCAGCCTCGCCGCTGACAGGCTACGCGTGGGGAAAGGCTGAGCTGCCGACTCCCTGCCTGCATCCTGCCTGGCATGAGCAATTAGCCATGCAGGAGGTGATGCTGTGCAGCGTGCCAGGGGAGGCAGGTGGCGTGATGGATGGGCAGGCGGAAAGGACGCGTCTGAGTTAACAGCCCGCGGAGCTGGGAAGAGAGGGTGTGAGCCTGGCTGGGCTGGAGCTGGAGGGGCTGAGGGCGAGCTGTGTATGCCTCCCCTGCCACCTAAGTGTTTTCAGGGTTGGGGTTCACTGTTTTTCCTGAGGAATCCTTTGCCTTGGTCCTGATGGGCAGGACCGCACTTGCCAGCCTGGCTCCTTGCTGGATGGGCTCCTTCCTTCCCTATGGAGATGAGGATTTTGGGATGAGATTGCTTCTGCCACATAGGTCAGGCTGTCCCTGGCTCACAGTTCTGCCACAGCACGTGTGCTGCCCACCACTCCAGCCACAGCCACAGTGTGTGTACCATGGCAGGCACCTTCCCGAGCCACCTCCACACCCCTGTCACCCGTGTGGGGCTGGGGTGAGGGGAGGGAACCATTGCCTGCACCCCAGGGGAAGGTACCTAATGAGCACACAGTTAATGAGGGAGAGAGAGTCCAGTGCCAGGGCAGCAGCTCCTGAGACAACCGGGTTAGTGGCAGGGGGAGGGAGCACACTGGCCTACTTTTTGGCCATTGGCAGTGGGTGAAGTGCTGGAGGGGGTCTATAGGAGCTTGCCATGTTGGGGGGCTGGGAGGGGTCAGGACCCCCACCCCACTGCCCATCCACACTGACAGGGGGGACCCAGGTGATGGGACTGAGCAGCTTCCCCCATGCCAGGCTGGTGTCCAGCCCCTGGGACAGGAGCAGGTGAGGATCATTTTGGGATCCGCTGAATCCTTCCTGATTGCCACTCCCCAGTCCCAGTGCCTCCACACCCCAAATGCCCATTCCCCCACCCCCTCCTCTAATCTCCCCATCAATCTTGTCCCCCCACTCCACCCCCAACTTGGCTTCCTCCAGGCTGGAACTGTGGATGCCCTGCAGGGCATTTTGTGCCAGCATCGGCTTGGAGGCGGCGAGGTCATTGTGCTCAGTGACAATGACAGCTGCCAGGTGCAGGTGCCCCTGCCAGACTGAATAGCCCCAGGACACATCGGGTCTTGCTATCAGCCCCTTCTCTTCCTCCTCAATGTATCTGGGGGCTGCCAGTTGCCTGCACCAGGTTCTAGGGGGGTGCAAGGGCAGAGCGGGAGGGGGATGCAATGCTGCTCCCCGGCGCTGGTCCCCTTAGGGCTGGGCATGGAGGGGAAAGAGGGGACACAGACTCTGGGGTGCACTAACACATTTAAGGTGCTGGGGGTGAGGGGGGGCACATCCTACCCGTGTGGCGAGGGCACTCAGCTCCCAGCACTGCCTTGGCACAGGCTGTCCTGGCAGCTGAGCGGAGGCGGGGAGGGATCCGGCAGCGCTGCTTGGTTCTGGGGTGCTGGCACCAGAGCTGGGAGGTGGAGGCACTGAGAGGGACACAGTGCATGCCAGGGATCCAGAGTTGCCCACAGAGTGGGCACAATGTGCCTGGCCATGGTGGGCAGGGGCATGGCTTGTCTGCTGTTTGCAAAGGGGAGTCACGTTCATAATTCCTGATTTTGAGATAACGTCACAGGTGCTTGGTGGGGCTGGGGGACCCACCAGCATCCTCACAAGGGGCTTGGTGAGGTCAGTGAGATTAGTGGTACTCCAAGGAATGGGTGCTTGTCATCCTTGCTGGAGGCACTGGGAATCCTGCAGGCTCAGGGTGCCCGAGGGATGGAGCAAGTGGTGCCTGTGGATGTTGAGCTGTTGGGGCAGCTGTGGGGAGCCTGGTGGGGCGGTGCTGTAGAGCCAGGCTGTAGGGAGGGCTGCCTGCTGACGTCTGAAACCTGGCCAAAAGACAAGGAAAGCAAGGTAGAGCTGCTGGGGCCAGACCTGGAAACCTCCCTCCTGCAGCAGGAGGGTGGCATCTGGCTCCTAGGCAGTGCATTGTCCAGACTTGACACTGATGGGAGACTGGAGCATCCCTTGTATGGAGAGAGGCTGGGAGAGCTGGGACTGTTCAGCCTGGAGGGGAGGTTGTATCCAGGGGGTCCTCAGTGGTGTGGATCAATATTTGAAGGGGAGGGTGCCACAAAGAGGGAACCATGTTCTCGATGTTGTCTGCCAATGGGCACAGATGAAACAATAGGAAATTGCATCTGAACACAAGAAAACACTGCCTGCGACCAGGGAGGCTGGGCTTGCTCTCATTAATCAGGGCTCACCAAGCCAGTGCCTGGGGTGTGAAGATAGCCCCAGTGTCGCCAGCCGGATGTTTGAGGTTTCTCAAGCGCCCTGCCCTCTCTCCTCGCTCACTTTTTCCATTATGCAAGTGTCTCTCTTGCCTGTCCGTGGCTGGGCAGGGTGGGAGGGCTGTGCCTGGCAGCACTGGGGCACAAGGGGCAGGGGGGAAACCAGCATGGGGTGGGCTGGTGTGGGATGCCTGCCAGCAGGATGCCTGGGGACCGATGTGGCTGTGGATAGGGAAGCACAAGCTCATTTCTAAAAAGAAGCTGCTGGGGGATGAGGTGTGAGGGGGATTGCCTTTCTTCTGGGTGCTCCTTTCCTCATTCCTCTTTGTTAATTCTGTCCCCTTTCAATGGTCTGAGCCTCGTGGCACCATGTAATGGCATGTCAGGACCGTTGCTGGAATCTCCTTTCCAGCATCCACCCAGCACTGGGAAGGGGTATTTGTGGTCCTGCAATGGCAGCAGGGGTCTCAGGGAGCAGATGAGCCTGTTGGGCCACAGCACACCCTGGGCAACGCGCCCCCTGACTGCCTGGTCCCGGAAGAGCTCTGCTGTGTTGCAAAGCCTGATAAGGTTTCCAACCGACTCTAGTCCACGGGGTACCCAGCAGCTGCTGGCAGCCCCACTGCTGGGCTGTTTGAGGGCTGCTAGCTCTCCTCTGCTGTTCTGGCATCTGCTGGCTCAGCTCTGACCCAACTGGACCCCAGCTTGTACCCGGTGGGCTGCTGCATTTGGAGGAGGAGGGCAGCTGCCTGGAATGATGCTGGTGCGATGCAGGTCGGTGTGTTGGCAGGGGATCGGTCTTCTCTCCCCTCTCCTCCTCCCTAGTGAGGCATTGCGTGGTCACAGGGACAAGCATATTCCTTCAGGAGTTGTGTAGGGCTGCCAACTGGGTGGGCAGGCAAGTGTGGTGCTCATCAGCCATATGTGCCAGCATTCCTGAGTAACAACCTTCCTGGCTCTTCTCCAGCAGCTGCTTCGCTGTCCAAGCCAATCCCAGCAGGAAAACCCCCCTGCCCCAGCTGAGGTCAGACCTGGCTGAATAATGGGCTCTTCCCAGGAATGATGGTGGCAGAGCTGGGAGAAGGGGGATGGCAGAGTGGAACAGGAACCCGGAGCTCTGCCTTAGGGCTGAAGGAAGGGTTGGCATTTTGGGGTGCACCCTGGCCTGGAAGAAGCCCTGCTGGCGTGTGGTCCAAGGGGGCAATGAGCTCACCTAGGTTGTGCTTCAATGTATGCCAAGCATACAGCCAGCCTGTGGCATGATGGCCCCTGGGACCAGCCCAGTCCTGGCAGGGCACTTTACTGGAGGCTGGCCATCCTTACAGGGCCACTTTAGCTGTGTCTTCTCCAAGACCCTGCTGCCACTGCTGCTCCAGCTGCCTCTGAGCTGGAGGTGGCAGTTTGTCTGCAGATACCATATGGTTTCATTCTTGCCTTTGCCTCCCCACCCTGCATCTCTGGGATACCCCCAGTGCTGGGCACAACCCAGGTGGTGCTGAGTCCCCTGGGCTGGAGAGAGCAGGGAGGGACCTCGGGATGGGGCAGTGGAGTGCTAGGGCAGAGCCCTGCAGAGGGGAGCTGGTCTTGCGCTGGTTGCTGGGCAGGTTACGTGTGGCTCTGGGTGTTGTCACACTGCATCACCACCTCTGTTGCTGGTATGGGACCAGCGCTGACTTTGCTGAGGCTCCCTGCAGCGCTGCCTGGGGTTCTGCAGTCAGAAAAGCCATGGATAGGTGAGTGGAGGGGCTCAGTCTTGTTTCGAGGTGTGAGTGGCACACCACAGTCACAGCTGTGCAGTGGCCAGTGCAGAGCTCCCAGCCCGGTGACCAGGGGCTGCCAGTGCCCCCAGAAGCTCTCCAGGAAAAAGTGCCTATGCTGCATGTGCTCGGCTCTGACTCCTATGAGCTCTGAGGTACCTGAAAGCCACTTGCTGTAGGGAGCTGTTGTTACTGTGGTGATCCTGGAGATGAGCCCTGGCATGGCCCCATCTGCCCTTGCCATCCCCACCCCTTTCCTCTCCGTGAAGGGAAAACACCAGGCTCACTCAGCAGTGCCTGCTGCACTGTGGCTTCCCACACACGGCCGGACCTGCTGCTGGCTTTGGCCATCAGGTGCCTCTCAGGTCTCCTCCTGTTCCTCGTGCCAAAAGCAGGGGTCCAAAACCATGGAGCCACTTGGGAACTGCTCCCAGCAGGTGCTCCTGGTTGAGACCCACAGACAAAACACTGGTTTTGTGGGTGGCTCACCCCACGGACAAAACATTGCATTTGTGGGTGGCTCACCCCAGTGACAACCTGGAGTAGCCCTCTGGCACCCCAGACTCATGTGCCTGCCCAGGCAGTGTGGGACAGCCAGGCTCCAGGGCTCATTTAGGAGAGGGAACCTGCCTCGTTTTCCCCAGGGAGAGGGCTGGCTGGCCGGCCCCATGCTGGCATCAGCTAAACCTGTACCCCATGGCATCAGCACCAGCGGTGATGGAGCGTGGGTGGGCAGGCGCTGGTGTGAGGGGGTGTGCAGCAAAGTGCTGCTCATGGTGGCACAGAGGGCTTGGGCTTTGTTGCCCAAAGCAGCCCCGGAGGGTGGGCGTGGGGAGAGGTGCCCTCTGAGCCTCTCTGCACCAGCTTTGCTGCCCGGTGTTGGGATGCTGGGGATTAGTCTGCAAAGGGTGGAAACTGAGACACACTCCCCCAGCTGTGGCACTTGGGGTGTTGTAAAACTCTAACGGGTGTTGTGGTGGAGGTGGGAGGGCTCTGCATTTCAGGCTGTGCCGTAGACCATGCTGGCACAGTGGGGGCAGCTGCATCCTGTCCCTGGAATGGCCAGGACTGGGACATTTTGGGGCTGAGTGATGCCTTGTTGCTGCTATCTGTCAGGAGTTGCTGCTGGGGGTGTGTCAGCTGTGATCCCCTTGCA
This sequence comes from Manacus vitellinus, assembly GCF_001715985.3. Classification (NCBI taxonomy): domain Eukaryota; kingdom Metazoa; phylum Chordata; class Aves; order Passeriformes; family Pipridae; genus Manacus; species Manacus vitellinus. Next base: position 244,286 of record NW_021940704.1, read on the forward strand.
GGGGCAGCTGTCCTTGCTGTATCCTGCCATCCACGTGGTCCTGGAGGCAGGCAGAGCTGAGCACCCAAGGCCTGTTGGCTGTGATAGCTCTGAGCCACCGTCATGGACCTGCCTCTTCTTCCTTCTCCTTGTCATCCTGTTCTCCTGCTCCTCCCTGTCACATCTCCCCATGCCACCCCTTGCTGTCACACACTGCCTGCCTGTCCTTTGCAGCAACAGCAACGACTGCAGCAAACGCAGCACCTGCACCCAGAGTGTGCAACCAGGTGTGGTGGAGGTGGCATTTGTGACCAGAACTCACCTGGCCATGGCAAGACCCTGGCCTGTCCTCTCCTGGCATGGGACAAGCTAGGGTGCATGGTTTGTGTGTATCTAGGGGTCACAGCTGGACCCTGCTGGAAGGCCATGCTCCCCTTGCTGCTCAGGGCAGCTCTGGGTTCACCATCTCCTCTGTGCTCTCACAGCTGAGAGGCCAAGGAGGGGACGTGGTGTGTCCCAATGGGGACAGTGGGGCTGTTTGAACCTACACTGGCACTCACAGGCATCGTGGCGGTCCACCACAGCAGAACTCTGCACTGGTCCTGGGGGGCAAAGCATCATTAGAGACCAATAAAGGCTTCAAACTGCAAGCTGGAAGAGAGCTGGGAACACCGCAGTGCATGCCCCAGGGAGCTTGGGGAGGGGTCAGGGATCTGAGGGAGTTGAGGCTCAGGGAGCACCCTGGGTGGGGTTTTGGCTTCTTTGTGACTTTGGAGGCTCCTGCTACTCCTGGTGCTCTGACCACCTAGTTCAGAGCCGTGGGGCAGTGGGTTAAGGCTGGGGCCCGGCGCTGGTGTGTTTGCAGGCTGACGGGTGCCTGGGTGCCAGCTCTCGCAGCACACGGGCTGGGCACGGGAGTGCGGGGCCCCGGGGCCACGGTTCTCTAGCTCTGCCCTCGGTGCCCAGCGCTAATTCGCCGTTAAATGTGGCTTGTCACTGTGTGACGGAATCGAATACAAGCGCTGTAGCAGCTAATTGCAGAGGAGCAGCTGAACGGGGCTGCCGGCGGTGTTTAAAGAAGATACAATCAAAGATGAGGCAGTGCCAGAGCATCTCTGCCGCCCCACTCAGCACAGGCTCGTAGCCACGTTGCAAACACTAATTAATTGAGTCTTGTAAACACCGCTGCGAGGAGGGTAAATATTGGCAGGTGCTGCGGTTCGGGGAGGGCAGAGGACAGGCAGCCAGGCTGCAGAGATGTGCTGTGCTGTGGGGGATGCTCTGCCTGCTGTGGGCTGCCCTCAGCCCCAGGTTGTCCCCTCCAGGGGCTGTGGGGGCTGGACAGGGCTGGCTGCACCCCAGTTGTCTGCTCTCCACCCTGGCTGGGGCTGCAGTCCCCAGGTAATTCTGCCTCCAAGATGCAGTCCTGGTGTCTCTGGGCCACTGGTGTCCCCTCCTAGGGAGCTGTCCTGGCCCTGGCTCTGCCCTTGGCTTCTGGGGAGCTGCAGCAGGTTGAGGCTCTCTGGGCACTGTGCTGAGGATGGGGAGGAAGCATCAGCAGCAGGGGCTCTGTACCACTGGAGTCCTGCATCTGCCACCCTTGCCATGCCCAGCAACATCCTTCCAGATCATCCTTCTGGGAGATGCCCAGTGCCCAGGGGATGGTGGGCAGGGGACATAATTTGCCCTACTACATCCAGCACAGAGTGAGCCCCAGAATGTCCCATCTGTGCTCCTGGGGACCCAGGGACTGGTGTCACAGGGGAAAGCTGTGGCTTGGGGGTCCTGGGGGGCTGCAGGAGCTCAGGACGTTGTGGTCTCTGCAGAAAAGCGTGAAGGAGGGGCTGTTGCTGAAGCAGACGAGCTCCTTCCAGAGATGGAAGAGGCGATACTTCAAGCTGCGGGGCAGGACACTCTATTATGCTAAGGATGCCAAGGTAGGCTGTGGGGGAGCTTCCAGCACGCTCAGTTGGGGGGGACCTGAGCCTGCCAGCCCAGGAGGAGACAGAGATCCCTGCCTGGTGGACCGAGGCTCTTCTTTCTCCCTTGCAGTCCCTCATCTTTGACGAGGTGGACCTGTCGGACGCTAGCGTGGCCGAGACCAGCACCAAGAACATCAACAACAGTTTCACGGTGAGGGGGGTGTGAGGTCCACTGCACCCCGTGGAGACCTCGGCATCTCGTAGAGAGGCACTGCAGAAGCCCCTAAACCCCCCAGAGCCATGGGGCGCCCCGTAGCATGGCCTCGTGTGCCAGGGGTTTGCTGGGGGCTGTGCTGGGGGCTGGCTGGCCTGGCGGTGGCCTCGCGGGAGGACGTGGTGGTGGCTGTTGCAGGTGATCACACCGTTCCGGAAACTCATCCTGTGCGCGGAGAACCGGAAGGAGATGGAGGACTGGATCAGTGCCCTGAAGTCTGTCCAGAAGTGGGAGATCCATGAGGTGACGTGGGCAGGGGGCTACGGGTGGGTACCACTCTGAGTGCCTTTGGCTGCGAGGCAAGAGCTGCTGCCCTTGGCACAGCCCCACAGGGAGGACAGGAGTCAGGCCGGAGGGACTCTGGGGGCCAGGAGGGAGGGAGTGCCAGGTGAGGGTCCCTGGCACTGACAGTGCAGGGCTGTGCCCCCCAGCAGGCCACGCAGTTCAACATGGAGCACTTCTCGGGCATGCACAACTGGTACGCCTGCTCCCACGCCCGCCCCACCTTCTGCAACGTGTGCCGGGAAGCCCTCCCGGGGGTCACCTCACACGGCCTCTCCTGCGAAGGTCAGTGCCAGGGTCCTGCTGGGGGTGGGCAGGGGCCAGGATCGGGGCACAGCACCCTCTTGGGACTGGACCAGAGCAGGAGGGGTGCAGGGTGATGCCCACTGGCTGCATCCCCAGATGCAGAGGGGGTTTGGGGCCAGGGCTGTGCATCCCATGGGGTCTTTTCACACTCCTCATTGCTCCCCCCTGTGCAGTCTGCAAGTTCAAGGCACACAAGCGCTGTGCTGTCAGAGCCACAAACAACTGCAAGTGGACAACGCTGGCTTCCATTGGCACTGAAATCATCGAGGATGAGGATGGGGTAAGCACGTGGGAGTTCCTGTCAGGGATCCTGTAACGACAGATTCACTAGCTGAGCTGGTCTTGCTATGACCAAATCAGGAAGCAGGAAGGTCCCTGGTTGCTGTCCCCTGCACTGTGTGGCCTCTAGGCTTGGCTCTGCAAGGACATGGCTTGGGGACACCTCTGCCACCCTGCATCAGGATCCCTTGTTGCTCTCCAAATGGGGCCTCTCCCAGACATTTTCTGGGAACACCTCTGCCCTGCCCCATGTACTGCAAGGGGCCAGGCAGGCAGGGACAAGAGGGCACAGGAGGGGTCTTAGGCCTGCCTTGCCCTGCCCTTGGGCACCATACTCTGCCCACCTCCTCCGTGGTGCCTGGGGGAAGAGGTGGCCTCTGACACTGTCCCTGAGGCACACAGGACTCCACTAGTGGCTGCCCCTCTCTGCAGGTGGCCATGCCCCACCAGTGGCTGGAGGGGAACCTGCCCGTCAGCGCGCGCTGTGCCGTCTGCGACCGCGCCTGCGGCAGCGTCCGGAGGCTGCAGGACTGGCGGTGCCTCTGGTGCAAGGCCATCGTAAGGATGTCCCCATCCCTGTCCCCACCCCTCTCCCGGCACAGACAGCACTGCCCCTCCGGGGTGCATCACTGGGAAAGCTGAGGCTGGGGACTTCAGTGCTGCGTCCCTCAGCTTTGCTGATGCAGGTATCCCCGTGTCTCCAGGTTCACAGTGCCTGCAAGGAGCAATTTGGCAAGAGGTGCCCCCTGGGCCAGTACAAAGTGTCCATCATCCCGCCGACTGCCTTGAACAGCATCGATTCGGATGGTGAGTCATGGAGAGCATAGGGCTGGGCTAGGGGGAAAGACAAGCTGTTTGGGACAGGGCTCTGAGCTCTCTGAGCTACTCTGCAGGCTTTGGCTTGTGGCACTGTGCCTGTTTTGTGGGGCACAGTTGCCTTGCGCTCTGCTCCAGGGCTGCAGTGGTGTCCTGTGGGCTTTGGGGTGGTACTTCTTGCCTGCATGTGGCTTCAATTGCTTCTACCAGGCTACCTCTCATAGTGGCTCTGGTCATGGTCCCTCCATGCTGGGGTCAGTGGTGCCAGTCCTGCCCCCTTGATGTGCGGCTGTTGCACCCCAATGATTCAGCATCTAACAGGACAGGATGAGGTTCTTGCTTGGGTTATTTCCCAGTGTCTGAACCTCAGCTGGTTTTTTGGTAGTGCAGAGCACAGCTTTGCCCAGGCATGGGGCACTGCAGGGAGAAGCCATGCCGAGCCTGGGGGGACCCCTCCCACTATCTCTGTCTCCTGAGGGGCCCAGCTGGCCTCCGCTGAGCAAAATCTGTTCTTCTCCTCCGGATATTTCCTTCTCCGTTCTTTAATGCTTTTCACCACTCAGCTCAGCCGGTGGCTCATCTGCCTCTCGTTACTCATCGGGATGCTGTCAGGGTAACCATCACGCGGCTGCTCCTCGGCTCCAGAGCCTCCGCTGCTGGTGGCTGATCCCCGGCAGCGTCTCTGCCCTGTCTCTCTCCAGCAACCCAACCAGCCATGGCTGTGGATGCTGCCCACCCGCCTGGCTCTTGCCCGTGGGAGCAAGCTCTCAGCGAGGCCTCGCCCCCCCCCTGTCCTGCCCCGCTGTCCCACTCAGGCACATGGGTGCCGCTGGCAGGAGGCTGTTCCGCGGCAGCCCACGCTCTGACTCAGCAGCCCCCGGTGCTTTGCGTTGCCGATCTGCTCTGCTCGGCTGGGAGCGGAGATGGAGCAATGCCCAGGCCAGGAGGGGCTGGGCTGCAGGGGTGTTGCCCCTGCTGTGCTGGAGGTGCTGAGGCTACTAGTCACAGCCTAGTGGGCTCTAGGGGCAGTGGCTGAGGGCTGGTACCAGTGGCAGTGATGACAGTTGCGTTCCCTGCTGCAGCATCACCGGGTCTGCCAAGGGAAGCAGCCGTCAGGCACTGGCCCGGGGACTGGGGTGGCCAAGACGTGCCTGAGGCGGGTGCGGGCTCCTGGCCAGCTATCAGTCCTGCTCTGCCTCAGGCACATTTCGTTCCCTATCTCATTTCCTTAAAAGCACGGTGCTTCCTCTTCCCTGTGCCCCTCACCATCCCCTGGGCACCCTGATCGCTGTCCCTCCAGCCCCAGCACTCCACAGGTCAGGCACAGCACAGTCGGGGTGTCCACGTGGCCTCTGCTCTCCTGAGGTGTCTGTGGGGACTGGTAGTTGAGGTTCACATGCTTGGGCTCACTGCAGGTTTTTGGAAAGCCACCTGCCCCTCGACCTGCTCCAGCCCTCTCCTGGCCTTTGTAAACTCCAAGAGTGGGGACAACCAGGGAGTCAAGTTTCTGCGCAAGTTCAAGCAGTTCCTCAACCCGGCCCAAGTCTTTGACCTCATGAACGGGGGCCCACACCTGGGGTAAGTGCCAGCCTGGGCACCCAGGGGTGGCCCTGGTGGGGTTCTGGCAGGGACCCAGCACAGCCCCCAACCCCTCTCTCCTTGCCCCCCATCCAGGCTGCGCCTCTTCCAGAAGTTCTCTACCTTCCGGATCCTGGTGTGTGGGGGGGATGGCAGTGTGGGCTGGGTGCTCTCTGAGATCGATGCCCTTGGCCTCCACAAGCAGGTGAGTGGGAGTCACCACTGGCACAGGCTGGCACCATCCCCAGCACTGGGCACTCAGCCCAGCTGGGACCTCCCTGTGTGCCCCGGGGTGCTGTGAGTGATGGGCAGGGTGGGGTTGGGGGTGTCAGAGATGCCCCTGGGGGCTGCTCTGAGCCCCCCCATCTCTCCTGCAGTGCCAGCTGGGTGTCCTGCCCCTGGGGACTGGCAATGACCTGGCGCGGGTGCTGGGCTGGGGCAGCCTGTGCGATGATGATACCCAGCTGCTGCAGATCCTGGAGAAGCTGGAAAGGGCCACCACCAAGATGCTGGACCGGTGAGCATGGCACAGGACACACACCACTCTGCCCCTGTCCTACCTTGGCACCTCTCAGGCAGCCTGTCCCTGTTCCCTGCCCATCCCTGTGCTGGAGGACCAGGAGGTGGCAGACAGCCACGGTCTCTGCTCGGCAGGTGGAGTGTGCTGACCTACGAGGCCCCCAAGCAGTCCCCCCCAGCCCTGAAGGAGGAAGAGAACGGGGACTCCAACATCCAGGTGGGAACTGTTGGCATTCGAGGGCTTGAGATGGGGGAGGGCAGGCTGGAGGGCAGGCTTCTGTTCAACCCATCAGCCTATTTGGGGGCACACAGAAAGGGATTGCACAGGGAGAGGTCATGCTGGGGGTCCCTGGGGATTGAGGCTATGAGGGGGCTGTCAGGTGGCTGCATCCAATGAAATGAGTCTGGCAGGTCTCAGCATATGCAGTTGGGAGCAGGCAGCAGGTGAGGTAGAGCTGGCCTGCTGATGGCCAGCTGCTTTGGACTCTTCTGTGTCCTCCCCTTCAGCCTCTTGCCTCAGTTTCCCTCCTATTGTGGCTGAGCATCCCCTCTGCCCAGCAGCACGGGCACGGCTGCCCTCAGGGATGGGGAGCAGGCTGAAGAAGGGCTGTTCATCTCCAGTCCAGGGCTGGCCAGGAGTGGGGCACACAGCAGGATGGCAGGGTTCCAGCTGTCCTCCCCTGTGCCTCTCCAGGCCCAGATCTCCCATTATGCTGACTCTGTTGCCTTCCACCTGGCCAAGATCCTGGAGTCGGACAAGCACTCAGTGGTGATCTCCTCTGCAAAGTAAGGAGGGGGCTGTTGATGGGGGTGCCAGAGCCCTCTTGCTGGGCTGGGTGATGTCCCCATGGGCACTGCACCCCTCTCAGCCAGGCTGTCTCATCTGGCCACCAGCAGCTGCCAACTGTGCTGGTGCCCAGCAGATAATCCTGGCACTGCCCCTCTGGAGTTGGGGGTGCTATCCCAGCAGTCCCCCTGGCTGGCATCTGTACCCAGCTGGCCATGCTGTGCCCCTCTCCACCTCCTGCTGCTTCCCTCGGCAGGTTCCTCTGTGGCACTGTCAACGACTTTGTGGCTGAGGTAGGCCGGGCTTACAAGAGGGCAACAGAGAACAAGCAGGAGGCTGAGCTGATGGCAAGAAAGGTGGGTTGCAGGGTAGCTGGAGAGCTGGGGCAAGCTGGTGGCACAGCCCCGGAGGAGTGGGGGTCTGGGAGGGGCTGTTCTAGGGTGCACACCCTTGCTGTGCATGTACTGGGGTGTTCTGTGCTTGGGGGTGCCCAGGCATGGGGTTTCCAGATGCTTGGGGATGCCCAGTCACTCAGGGTGCCCAGGGAAGCGCCCAGCACTGGCAGGGGCAGCAGCTCGTGGTGGGTGCTGAGCGGGGTGGGGGTCCCACAGTGTGCCATGCTGAACGAGAAGCTGGACTCGCTGGTGCGGGAGCTGAATGAGGAGGCTCAGGCCATCATGGTCCCCGAGGGAATGGCACAAGCCTCCCCTGCTGATGCCAAGGACCAGGAGAAAGGTGGCAGCTTCAACCCCAGCCCCGTGCCTCGCATCTTCAAATCCAAGGAGCAGCTCATGCTGCGGGCGAACAGCCTGAAGAAAGCCCTGCGGCAAATCATCGAGCAGGCGGAGAAAGGTGAGGGGGTGGTGGGGACTGGCAGTTTCCCTGATGCTGCAGCAGCCTGGCACGGGCTGTGGAGCCACCGTGGGTTGGTGCTGGACCCGTGCCTTAGCTTCCCCTCGCGAACTGCGTCAGCCCTTCTCTGACGCTTGATGTGGCTGAGGGAGATCCCCATCCCGGGGCAGAGTTGCCACCCTGGGCCCTGGCTGGCAAGAGCCCCCAAGGCTGACCTGGGGAGGGGGCACAGGGCCACGGGGCTGCCCAGACTCCCTGTCATGCCCCTCTTTGCATCCAGCTGTGGATGAGCAGAACAAGCAGACCCAAGCCTATCGTGGCACCGTGGGCGCCAGCAAGGACAGCTCAGAGGAGCTCAACAAGGAGGAGGAGAGGCTCAGTAAGATGCCAGTGGGGCACATGCTTTTTTGTGGGGGCACGAGGGTGAGCTGTGGAATGGGCTCAGGGTGAGCACCTGTGCAGCAGCTGCCTCCCTCTCCCCGCTGCTCAGGCTCCCGGCGGGTGACGGTGACCTCTGCATCTTCCTCCATCATCCTGGACCGGCCAGACACCTTCGGCAGCTTGCAGTTCCCCGAAGACCCCAGCACCCTGTGAGTCTGGGCTCCTGCCTGCCCCGGGGACCCTGGCCCACCCCTGCTTCCCCTCATGGAGTGGGAGCAGAGCTGGTACCACGCTGCCTCTTGGAGGTGGCTGCTGGGCAAGCCTCCCGACACCAGTGTGGTGTCCCTGGTGCCAGGCACTTCCCAGCCCCGCAGTGCCCATGGTGGGGGAGCCTGCCTGTGCCTGGTGTGGGATCTGTAGCTGATACTGGGAGCTCGGGGCTCCCCCTGCCCAGTGCAGCCAGGTCCTGGGTGTTCCACATGTGTCCTGCTGTGGGGACTGAGGGGACTGCACCATCCCTGCTTTGATCAGGCTTCCTGGTGCCAGCCCCTTTGGGAGCTCATGCCAGTGCTCTGGCAGATGTTACACCCCATCCTCCAGTACCAGCCCAGTGGTGCCAGTGTGCAGCTGCCTCCCAACCCACTGTCCCTGTCTGCTGCTTTCAGCCACTTCTTGGAGAAATGCGTCATGAATAACTACTTTGGCATTGGTCTGGATGCAAAGATCTCCCTGGAGTTCAACAACAAACGGGATGAGCACCCCAAGAAGTGCAGGTTGGCTGGAACCCCCCCAATTTCCCCCAGAAAAAAACTTGTATCCCTGGCTCTCCAGTGCCTGCACCAGGAGGGACTGTCAAGATGCCAGGAGCTATGGGTGTGGCTTCGTGCTGCTGTGCTGGGGACTCCTGCCTGCAGCAGGTGTTCACCTGCACCCAGTGCTGGGACGAGCACCCTGTGGGTGGGCAGCAGGCTGCAAGTACCCCAGGAAGTGTGAAATCATGAGGGCTTGGTGGGATTTACTCACTCTGCACCTGGGTAGAGGGACAATGCCATGCTGGCATAGAAGGGTCCACATCTGGGTGCCACATGCTGTGGCTTGGCTCTCTTGGGAGCAGGCAGCAGGCAGCCCCACTGCTTAGGAAGTGGGGAAACTGAGGCAGGGCCAGTGGCCCAGGATGGTTCCGCCCAGTGTCCCCAGGAGGGTGCAGAGCCCCCTGACCCTTCCCTCTTCGCCCCACAGCAGCCGCACCAAGAACATGATGTGGTACGGGGTGCTGGGCACCAAGGAGCTCCTGCAGCGCACCTACAAGAACCTGGAGCAGCGGGTGCAGCTGGAGGTACGGGGTCAGGGGAGCAGAGATGGGGCAGGGGGGGTGGCATTGCAGCGGCCCCCCAGGCTCAGCCCTCTCTTGCAGTGTGACGGGGTGCCCATCTCGCTGCCCAGCCTGCAGGGCATCGCTGTCCTCAACATCCCCAGCTATGCTGGGGGCATCAACTTCTGGGGAGGCACCAAGGAGGACAATGTGAGTGCCAGTGCTGTGAGGTGGGTTGGAGGGGCATGATGTCCTTCCCACAGTCCCAGGAAAAACCCAGGGTTGGGGTTTTTCCTGCCTTGGACGCACATGGGGGAAAAAGCTGGGTCCCAGAATGAGCCCAGTTTGGAAGTCTTGCTTGTACTGGTCTTCTACAGAACTTTGGGGCTCCATCCTTCGATGACAAGAAGCTGGAGGTGGTGGCTGTCTTTGGCAGCATCCAGATGGCTGTGTCACGGGTCATCAACCTCCAGCACCATCGCATCGCACAGGTGGGGGCAAGGAACCTTGTGGGTGCCACCACCCCGAGCGGTGCCATAAAGCTTTTGGGGCAGCAGTGGAGACTGGGGCAGTGCGGTTCCACTTGGCTCAGTTCCTACCTGGCCCTTGCATGGCCCTGGGAGGCTCTTCAGCCAGAGGTGCAGAGCCAGCCGCAATGCCAACCATGGGCTGTCCACCCCACAGTGCCGCGTGGTGAAGATCACCATCCGGGGGGATGAGGGCGTCCCCGTGCAGGTGGATGGAGAGGCCTGGATCCAGCCACCTGGGGTCATCAAGATCCAGCACAAGAACCGAGCCCAGATGCTGACAAGGGACCGGGTGAGCTTGGGGTGCACAGCAGGACCGTGCTGGGCCGCAGGGAGGTGTGACAGGCTCAGGGGGGCCATGTCTGTCCCCTGCAGGCATTTGAAAGCACCCTCAAGTCCTGGGAGGACAAGCAGAAAGGGGAGAGCTACCGAGCAGCCGCCCGACCACGGCTCAGCTCCCAGCAGTCCATGGAGTACCTGACGGAGGAGGAGAGCAGCCTCTTGCAGCAGGTCTCGCGGGTTGCCGAGACCCTCATTGCCAGGTCAGACTGTGGGAGGCGGGATGTGGTGGGCACGGGGATGAGGGGGGAGCTGTGCTGTGGCCACGCAGAACTGCCTGCCCAGCCCAGGGGAGCCTGAGCAGCTCCAGCCCCTGTCACCCACAGGATCCATGAGGCAGCCAAGGCTCACAAAGCTGTGGAGCAGGAGCTGGCTCACGCAGTCAACGCCAGCTCCCTGGCGCTGAGCGAAGCCCTCTCCAACAAAGCTGCTGGCACCTCAGAGGTGAGCTGGGGCTGGGAGTGCAAGGCAGCCTCCTTCACCCACCCTCCCAGGGCTCTGCTGCTCAGTGGTTACCCCTCTGTGCCCCCCAGTTTCTCAGCAGGAATGCGGCTGTGGAGGTGGTGCTGAGCATCAAGGAGCTGTACGCTGAGACCAGGGCATTCCTGGAGGGGAAGGCGGTGAGTGAGGGGCTGGGTAGCACCCAAAATCCCCCAACGGAGGGGCCTGTCCCCTTGGCTGGTACCTCTGGGAGTGGCAGCAGGGCTGGGGATGGTCCCTGTCCCCCACAGCTGGACTCACCGCAGGAGGAGGAGGCCCTTCACGGCCCCCTGAATGTGCTGGGCCAGGAGCTGCAGCGGCTGCTGGACATCCACTGGCTGGGGCCCATTGCCCACCCTGCTGAGGAGGTGGGTGCACAGGGCCTGGGGGTTGTCTCTGGGGAGCTGTAGCACCCTGCTCAGCCTGGCTTCTTGCAGGAAGGTGCTGGCAGCGCCAACAAGGGCAGCTTCAAGCTTCGCCTCAACATCCCCAAACCCAGGAAGGAGAAGGACAAGCTGCAAAAGCAGAAGGCCAACAGCGCGCTCCCAGGTAAAGCGAGCAGTATGCCAGGGAGAGACAGGTGCAGCTTCTGCTGACCCATCCCTTGGCCTCCTGTCCTGGGCATGCTGTGGGAAGGGGGACAGGGCATGTCCTGGCTGCCTGGGGCTGTCACCTTTGTCACCCGTAGCCCCTTAAAGCTTACTTTTTCTGCTGTCAGACATGCAGAGCCCCCCAGCCCTGTAACTCCACTGCAAGGGGGAGAAAGGGGCTGTGGTACTGCTCAGCCCTTTGGGTAAGTCCCTCACCCAGAGCTGGGGGTCTTGTTGAGGGGGAGCAGCTCATTTGTTCTGTAAGTAAGCTACAGAGAGGACAGACCTCTCCAGCTTGAGCCTGCTGCAGCCTCTGGCCCTGCAGGAGCCAAGGGTGGGAGGGGGGATGCTCGCTGCTGGCTGCCTGCCCTGCTGCGTCCGGCTGCCTCCGCAGGCCCCAGGCCACCTCTGTGGTTTTCCTCCCTTGCTAGCAGAGAAGTGGGGCTCCGAGGAGGTGGCAGCTTGGCTGGAAGCGCTCGGTTTAGGGGAGTACAGAGACATTTTTGTCCGGCATGACATCCAGGGCTCAGAGTTGATCCTGCTGGAGAGGAGAGACCTGAAGGTACAACCCCCTTATGCCCCCTGAGGGACCCCCAGGCCTGGGGAGCATGGTGTCCTCCATCCCTCCTCTCCCCATCCCTCCTGGTGGTGGGGCAAAGGCAGGTGCTGACCCTCCACCTGGCCCCGCAGGGCTGAGCTTGCACAGCTTGCACACAGGGGCTGGAAGCAGGGGAGGGGCTGTCCCTGGTCCTCCAGCTTGCAAGGCTCCAAACACCTGCCCAAAGCAGGATCAACAGCACCCTGCCCTCTCCTGCACCCAGGCATGGGGACATGCTTGTAAGAGGACAGAGGGCTCCAAGCAAGCACCATGCTCCAGCAAAGAGAGCAGGGGGAGGTGGGCTGTGCAGCCTTGTCTCTGCCCTGAGGCTTCCCTGCCAGTGAGAGCCCAGGGCTGGCCCCTGCAGGTACATCAGCTCCCCTCTTTCCTTCCTGCAGGACCTTGGGATCACCAAAGTGGGCCACATGAAGAGGATCCTTCAGGCCATTAAAGAGCTCAGCAACCCACCCTAGGGCTGGCAGTGGGGCAGCAGCCCAGCCCTGGTGCTGGGTGGGTGCTGCTCACAGGGACCTGGGGGGTGGGTAAGGGAACAGATCCCTGCCCTGCCCCATGTGTGTGGAGCCCCCTCGCTTGCCTTGCTGTATCTGTCTGTCCCCACTGTCCCTGGAGCCACTGCTTCTCCCTAAGCCTGTGGGGCTGGAGACACTAAAGCAGAGGTCTAACCCCATAGATGATGTGGTCTGACCAACAGTCCAGCCCCAACAGGGTCACTACAGGAGCTGGGGCCACCCTCTCTGCGCCCAAGCTGGGGCCAAAGCAGTTTCCCCTTCCCCATGTGGGTATTTAAGCTGTGTAAATATTTGGAGAGAAGATACTCATTGCTGCTGCTCGTGTAGTGTCATTACTAAGGGGAAAGTGAGGGGGGGGAGGAGGGAACTGGGAATCCCTTTTCACCCTTCACCCCTCAGGTCCCTGCTCCCCTGTCATGGAACCCCCAACCCTGCTCTCACCCTCTGTCCCATTACAGCAAGGGGAAGTACAGTACTGGGGCTCATAATCTTCCCTGCCAGCATGTGTGACAGACACATTTTTTTAACAAACACATTTTATTAACAGTTACACATGACTTTTTTTTTTTCCCCCCTCTTCTTCAGTTAAAATTACTATTATTTATGTACATGGTACCCCACCGCCCAAGGGCGCCCCGTTATTTACAGGCTTTATTTACAGAGTAGGACTAGCAGCTGGTGAGTGCCTTCTCGAGCTTGAGCATGTCCATGGGGGCAAGTTTGGCAACCTCAAAGAAGACCCTGAAAAGAACACGTTTTCTTAGAGCTCACCCCCAGCCCTGACACCCATTCACCAGCACTCCTAGCTCCCCACAGCACCCCAGGGTGTGTGCTGGTGGCCCCCTGTGATGGGGACAGGCCCGAGACAGAGTCCATGACACTCACCTGTGTGAGTACTTGCTACGCACGGTGTTCAGCTTGTCGCGGGGCTGATACGTGAGCAGGAAATTCAGCCTCTTCACCAGGGGATGCAGGTCCTGGGCACTGTACCCACTGTAGTATTCCAGTGTAGGGGTCTGCAAGGGGACAGCAGGGCTAAGCTGAGTCGTCTCAGTGACGAGACAGCCATCATCTTCCCTTTTCCAGCCCCCCAAATGTGATCATAGCCCTAGAGCATCATCCCACCCACCGGTCCATCGCCCCCCACATCCCCGAGGTGTCCCCCGAGGCACCTCAGCAGGGACAGGGGATTAGGCAGGCACTCACCCAGCCCCCAAGGTTCTTCATGGTAAGTGCCAGCAGCAGGCAGCTGGCAGCCAGCTTTGAGGGGCTCTCACGGGCGTAGTCGTACTCCTGCAGTGTCATCTCGCAGAGGAAGCGGGCCAGTGTCAGCGTCTCCATGGTGGCACGGGCACACTGCAGCCAGGGGCAGGGAAAGGCTCAGCCTTTTGAGCAACGCTGCTCCCCTCCCCAGCATCTTTGAGATCAAGAGTGCTGGCCCTGGGGCACAGGACAGAGACCCCACACCCTACCACAAGTCAGCATCCTCAACCCTTATGCCTCTTGAGGGGGCTGGACAAACCTTCCTTGTTGCCAGCTGGGAGCCTGAAGCCCTGGGAATGCCCATCACCACCCCCTGGAGCCACCACAAGGGGTGCCTGGAGGCACCTGGGTGCCAGCCCACCCTCCAGCTGCACCAACCTTGGCAAAGCGCCGCAGGAAGCGGTAGGGGATGGGGATGTTGATGTCGAACTTGAGGGTGCTGAGGATGCTCATCTCCATAGCCAGGAGCTCCTCCCGCTTGTAGGCATCATCACAGATGTAGAGGAAATCATCCACGCACGGTGGGCACCGCTCCTGACAGGGCATAACTGCTCAGCACCCCAGTGGGGGCTTATTCTGGCTCCACTCAGGAGATCCCACCCGTCCCACAGACCCTGTCAGGGTTCACATGCTGCTGGACCCCACAAGGACTGTTAAAACACCCCATGGGGCTTCTGTGAGGTTTCTGCTGCCCCAGCCCTTAGCTTGAACTGCATGCTTGCATGAGGTGAACTCGGGTGTCCTGAGGGGCTCTGCAGAGCAGAGTCAGGTCTCAGTGACCCCAGGAGACAGGAAGACGCAACATGAGCAGCTCTCAGGGCAGTGGCCTGGGACCTGGCCTTCTCCAAAACCCCACAGGGACCAGAGAGGCACAGCCCCTTCTGCCCCTGCTCCCCAGGACAGTGTGGAAGGAGTTACCTCGAATTTGGAGGCAATGAGGATGGCAGTGGAGCCGATGAGCTGCAGCTTCTCCCTCATGCTCACCACCTCCACCAGGTAGTGGTCCACCAGCTTCACAGCCAGGTATAGTGTCTCATGGTTCAGCTCAAAGTTCTCCTGTAAGGATGCAGGTGGGGGGCAGGACATGGTATCAGGCAGAAGCCGGGCCTACCCTGCCCCCTCAGCTCTCACAGGGGCCAGGCTCAGAGGGAGGGGCGTAGGCTCATCCCTAGCCCAGGGAGGGGGAAGATCAGCTCTGTATTGGAGATGCTCACAGGAGCTTCTGCCAGCACACAAAGGTCCCATGTAACAAAGGCATCGTGGGGGGCTGTTCTGCAGAAGGCCATGGCCCCTCACCTGCACCTCCACCATCCAGTCCACGAGGATGGCACGCATGTCCCCAGTGATGTCCGGCTGTTTCTCCATGTAGTCAGGAAGCATGAATTTCTCCTGCCAAAGAACCAGCTATCAGAGACTGGACAGATATCCCCCCTCAAACGAGCCCCTTCCCACCCCGTGCAAGCCCCCACCAGGTGCTCAGAGCCTCTGGGCAGTGGGTGGCCCTGCCCACACAGTCACCCCTTCCCTGGACAGGGCTGCCAGCCCCCTGGACAGGCATTGCCCACCTCTCTTTCCCGCATGTATTCGAAGATGTCCTTGGCATACTCTGCACTGGCATAGGGGTCACCCAGCTGCTCCTTGTCGATGTCCTCCACTGCTGGTACCTGTTGGGACAGAGGAAGCACCAGTAAGAGGGGGCCCTTAGCTCTGTGGGTGCTGGTCACCCCGTCAGGGCAAGACTGCTGCCTCTCTGCACTCCTTTTCCTACCTGCCCTCATCATCCTGCAGCCCCCCTGCCCCATTCTTTCCCATGAGAGAATTCTTGGATGAAGATGGTGGGGGATTTAACCCCCCTCCCCAGCTTCCCATCACACTGGCCCAAGCCTCTCCAAGGTCCAGAGCACTGCCTGGTGCCCTGTTGTCACCGGTGGCAGCCACAGACCAGTGCTGTGAAGATGAGCCTGGGGCCATGCTGCAGTCCAGGGTCCCTACCCTCTCCTTGGGGGGCTTCAGTTCCTGCACAGGTACCGGCTTCTCTGGAACAGGATCCACCTCAGGCTCTGAAGGAGCTTTTGGGGGAGTTTTCTTCATTGACCTGGGCAGGATAAGAGTATAAATCATTCCTGGGAGGAGTCCAAATCTCCTGGCAGAAAGGGGCTCTCCAGAGCCCCTTGCTGCTTCAGGAAGGGGCTAAACCACTCCTAAAATATCCCCACAGAGACTCTTAGAATCATTTAGGCTGGAAAAGACCTTCAAAGACCAGGAGTCCAACTGTTCCCTGTAGCACTGCCATGTCCACCACTAAACCACATCTTGCAGTGCCACATCCATATGGCTTTTAAATCCCTCCACAGATGGAGATTCTAGAACTGAGCCTGTACCAGGGCTGGACAACCCTTTAGGGGAAGAAATTTTTCCTAATATCCACCCTAAACCTCCCATGGCACAACTTGATGCCACTTTATCTCCTGTTTGCCACCCACATCTGGCTCATGGTCTCCATCACCCAAGGGAAGCCTCTGCTACCACTTGTTCTTCCCTATGGGACAAGTTTGCAGGTGGTACCCACTGCCCTGCAGCAACCCCCTTGCCCACGGCTACTCACTTTTTCAGGTTGATCTCGTTGTTCTTGGCCACCCCTAGTGTGCCCTGTGCCTTCTGTGCCTTGGGCGGTGCCACTTTCACGGCCTCCTTCTTCCCTGCCACCACCTGGTTCTTGCGAGCCTGTTTGGGTCAGAACAGAGGGATACAGGGGCTGCACAGAGGGAAGCGAGATATGCCCTGCAGGGAGACCTCTCCTCTTGCTAGTGGGGCATGGGACATATCCCCACCTCCCGTGGGGGGCTTCCAGGGGGCAAAGCCCCCATCCTCACAGAAGTACTCACATTGGTGATGTCCCCAAATGCAGACCTCTTCTTGGGCCCACCCTGGGGCGAGGATGAAGATCTCTTGGCGTAACAGTTCTCTTCCTGCAACAGAGGCTGTTAGAAGGTGGTGGTCAGCTGCCCCACAGGAGCTCCCCTCCCACCCCTGGCCTGGCTCAGGACTCACCTTCTCAGGGTCAACATTCTCTGCTGTGGGGCCCACCTTGCCTGCCCGGGTCTGCTTGGTGGCCAGCATCTTGGCGTTGCGCGGCAGCGGCGTCCTCTCCCTCGGCAGTGGTGTCCTCTCCTTGGTCCTCCGCGAGCAAGCTGGGGGCAGAGCAGGGTGTGAGGCTGCTGTCTGCCCCCGGGGACACCCTCCCCCCTCGGGGCAGAATAGGGAGGCATTTTGTCCCTCCTGGGGGGTAGCACAGCAGGGACTGACCCCCAACCCCTTCCCTGAGCATGGCAGGCAGGTTGTGCCCCAAGACAAGCCCAGGTAGGGAGCAAGTCTGGCTGCGGGTGCACCTCCCAAGAAGGAGAGAACATGCAGCCCTAAGACTCCCACTTAAACTCCCTGCAGGGATGTGGGGGGGGGGCGGGGAGGGGGAGGCAGTTCCCAGCTTCCTGCACCCCAGAGAAGGATGCAAGGGCTTGTACTCCCTCGGAGACCCCCTCTCCCTTGCACCCCCCGGGTGGTCTCAGTTACCCTCACTCCCCTGCACGCACCACCCGGGGATGCCAGCGTCCCCCACTCACCTGCCCCCTCCCCTTCCGGGATTCCCCAATCCACTGCAGCACATCGGGGTGCTCGAATTCTCTGCTCACCCAACCCTCCCGGGGTTCCCAGCGCCCCCCAGAGCCCCTGTACCCACCCTCAGCCATTACCCGTCCCGCACTCCCCTATGCCCGGTACCCGCTCTCCCCCATACCCGTCCCACACCCGTTCCCGGTACTCGCTCTCCCCCGTGCCCTGTACCCTCACTCACCCATGCCCGGTACCCGCTCTCCCCATTACCCGTCCCACACTCACCCATGCCCGGCACGCTTTACCCCATTACCCGTCCAACACTCACCCATTACTCGGTACCCGCTCTCCCCATACCCGTACCCACACTCACCCCATAGCCGGCTCCAGGCCCCCTCTCTCCCATTACCCGTGCGCTCTCTCCCCCATTACCGTGCCTCTCTCTCCCATTGCCCGGCCCTCTCTCACCCATTGCCCCGGCCCTCTCCCACCATGCCGACCTCTCTCCCCGTGCCCTCAACTCACTGCATGCCGGCCCGCTCTCCCCCATACCCGGCCCTCACTTCACACATGCCGGCCCGCTCTCCCGCCAACCGCGGCACCGGCACTTTAAGTAGCAGTTCGGCAGCGGCCGACCCCACTGGCCGAGCTTCGCGCAATCAGCGCGGGGCGGGGCTGGGCGGCGGCCAATCGGCGGGGCGCGGACGGATGCAGTTGTAAGGGGCAGGGCGGCAGGGTTTAAAATTCAGGCGGGGCGGCCAATGGGAGAGCGGGCCCGCGGAGGGGCGGGGCGAGCGGCCGCTGAGCGGGCGGTGATTGGTGGAGCGGGCGCCGTTTAACTCCCTCCCTGAGGGGCCGGAGCGGTGTCATGGCGGGCAGGCTGGCCGGCGTGGGCTCGGCGGGCCGCCGCCGCAACTTCGGGGTATTTAGCCTGGAGAAGAGGAGGCTCGGGAGCGATAGACCTTGTTTATCGCTCTTTACAATTCCTTGAAAGGAGGTGTAGCGAGATGGGTTTCGGTCTCTTCTCCCAGGCAACCAGCAATCCTTTGGTATAATCCCACACCCATGTGCTACTGTTGCTGGTGGGGCCAGTGAAGCCCTGGCCAGGGAAGCACTCCAGTGCCAGCATCTGAGGGGATTTAAACCTGCCACCCAGGGTTCATGCAGGCAGGATCAGGCACACGGCTTGGGCTGTGTGCAGGCAGCTCTGCCACGTCTCCAGCAGAAAGACCTGGGACATGGACAGCCAGGAGCACCAGAACGACTTTGGGGTGCAGCACCGCTATGGGGTGCTCACAGGGCCAGTGGGGGTTTAAACCTGGGTCCCACTGATCTTGGGTCCCTTCAGTTCCCAAAACTGGTTCAGGGCTGCTGCAGCTCCAGCCCACCGTGTGCCCTCCTTGGCCACTTGTCCTCTCCAGCCCCACCTATCCCAGTGTCGCTGCCGCTGTCCCTGGCCTGGGAGCTCTCTGAGGCTTGCTTGCTGTTGTTCTGGGATCCCTGTGGGATCTAGGCGCCTGCCTGGATCCTTATGCATGTTGGGGCAGTGTATAGCCCAGACAAAAGTATGAGTTGGATGCATACTAGCCAGGCAGAGCCAGGACAAATCCCACCGCCAATGGAAACACGGTGCATTGCCCTGTGGGGTAAGATCCTCAGCCAAAACCCCCATCCAACTCTGCCCATGGCTCTGTGGGGGCTGGGGTGAGCTGCCTGCTTTGGGACAGGTCTATGTCTGCCTGTCCTGCCCAGGCTTGGCATGGGGAAGCCGGCTTTTCCAGTCTCCACAGCGCTGCTGTGCTGGTGCTCCTTGGGAGGCTCTTGGGAAGCCCAGCCCTGCTGCAGGGGCTGTGACTTGCACCATACGAGCTGAAATCCCCCCCAGCCATGGGGGGTATGGGAAGAAAGATGAGGGGAGCAAGAAGTGCAAGGTGATGACGTGGGTCTGCAGCAGGAGCTGTGCCAGCTGGCACATGGAGGGAAGGCTGTGATTCTCAGCCCTGCCCATCATCAATGGATCTGGGGGCCGGTTGGAGGTGAAAGCCCCTCAAGCTCTCCTTGGGCTCTGGCATTTCCTCAGCAAACACCCCAATCAGGTTGGATGCAAGTCCTTGGCTCCCCCCACTAGGTTCTGCTGTGTGCTCGCTCAAGAGTATCTGTGCCTAGTGTTGTCCCTATTGTGAGGAGAGCTGCGTCACTGCTTCCATCCAGCTTCTTCCCACAGCACCACAGAGCTGCCTTTCAGAGCTGGAGCAGCCCCCAGCCCTAGCCCAGCTCCCTGGCACTGCAGGGCTGCCAAGAAGCCCCTCTGCATGGCATCTGGAGACCTTAGCTCCAGGATTGTTTACCAGACAGGGAGCCTCAGGCTCAAGAGAAGCAGCAAGGACAAGGAAGCATCATTCATGGAATCCACACAGGCTGCTTCTCCCCCATTTCCCTTCCCCAGGCTGAAACCTTATCCTTTCCCATGATAAAACAGGCCCAACTTGTTGCTCCCCATGGCCCAGTGCCAGCACTGGTAGAAGCCAAGGAGCTGCTCTGCACAGGGAGGGCTGAACTTTGCCTCCTTTTTCTCCTCTTTTCACTACTAATGGCCGAGGTCAGGGAGGGACATTGAGTCCAAAAGCTGTTGCATTTATTTATTGGAAAAAGCCCCAGCAAGTTAAGCCAGGGGCTTTCCTGACAGTGGGGAAAGCACGAAGGAAAGCACAGAGCAAGGCAGGGAGACAGAGTTCCTGAATGCCCTCAGGGAGGTGAGAGCCAGTGCTGTGCTGAGCTGCTCCAGCCCAGGGAGCAACTCCCCCAGGGCACCAGGGCTGCATGGCATGCACCTTGGTGGAGCTGTGCTGGGTGATGCCCCCTGTGCTTGCCCACCTGCTCCACCTGCATCCCCACCATGTCCTGGCCATTCCTGCCTCTCTATCTACGCTCCTTGAGTACAGGATGTGTTTGCAGCACCAGGGGTGGAAGCCAGCACCCAAGGAGAAATGGAAGCAAACACCCTCAGAGGGCTGAGGGTGGGCTCGGCTGAGCAGGGTTAAACACTAGAGCCACATGATGCGAGCCAAGAACAGGGAGGTTAGCTTAGGGTTAGCGGCGTGTCTGTGGCAAAGGAGCCATCCCACAGCCCCTCATCACAACCAGGGACCGCATCTCACCCCCAGGTTAGAGGTTTCCAGGCTGGTGGAGTAGTGGGCTGATGGATACACTGGAGCTGCCGTGACTCTGCTGCGGCTCGGGATGTGCAGTCACCTCACGGAGCCCAAACTCTTATGTCTCTGATGTCGGGTCCCACTGCTGAGCCTGCACCCCCTGCTGCTCCCCACCCATTTTCTTCCAGTCCTTATTTGGTGGCTGATTTGATCTTATGGATGGCATACGGGCTGGACTCCTTGGGCATCCAGATCTCCTCCCCGCCGTAGCCCTGGTGATCCACGGCTCCCTCCATGGCTGCTGTCAGCTCAGGGCTGAAGATGCTGTCGGTGGCCCGGTAGGTGCGGGTGAGGCGGCGGAAGGAGGAGTCTGAGGAGCTGTCGTCAGGAAGGTCTTCATCCTGCTCATCCCGCAGCTTGGTCCTGCCCAGCTCCGAGCTGCTCCCCAGCTCTGGGTCTTTGAGAGCCTCCCCCACCTCCTGCAGGAAGGCTGTTTTGGGGCTGATGATACACAGCAGCAGCATGAGGCCTCCTGAGACCCCGCAAAGAAAGTAGAGGCCGACTTTCTCTGGGACACCTGAGGGGAAGAGCAAGGAGACACACCAGGGTACAAACTGCTCTGCAGCCTGCAGGTTACCAGTGCCTGCAAACCCCCTCTGCCAGGCATATGGGAGTAAGAGGAGAGGAGCAGGGATGCCCTCAGCATCCAGGCTGCAGGGGTAGGACAGACCCTGCCCCAGTCATCATGGGAGTGGCACTCAGAGCCTCGTCAGCACCCACCAGTGTCCCAAAATGTGCCTTTTCCCATAGAATCCCTCCCTTGGTATGTGGAGAGGCAGAGCAGGGGAAGGAATCATCTCTTCAGGAATTAAATGAGTAATTTCCTCTGGCAAGGGAAGTTTTTGCCTGCAGAGAGGTGCTCTCTATCAGTGCCTGCAGACAGGGCAGGAGGGAAGGAGACCAAATGGGTAATCTGGCCCGTTGGAAAGATCCACAGGCAGGACCACAGCTGCACTGCAACTGCCGACGCTGAAGGTCCTCAGGCCTTGTTCAACCCCTGAGCTCCCACCGTACCTGTCCACCCCAAACCCAGCACGGGTGCTTGGTGCCCACCTCCCTTGCATGCCTGGAGGGGTCTGGGGTCCGGCTGCCTCTGAGATGAGCCCTGGGCTGAGCTGGGGCCATCTGGGACCTCAGTCACCCCCCAGCCTGTCCCGCTCCCCTGGGTGCTGCGTGAGACCCGGGGAGGGCACGTACCCCAAAGGTGGGCAAAAGCTGCCAGAGAGCTAGTAAAAATCATGCGGTCTTCCCGGAGCCTGGAGAACCTGGGCCCTTTGTACCAGCCACCTGCAGCGACAAGGGGGCGCAGGCTGAGACACGAGGTGCTCCTGGCTCCTTGTGGCCCAGCTGCCTGCCCTGCCTGTCCTTCTCCACACCACGCTCCATCCTTCATGGGGATGACTCCGCAGGCCCTCCTTTCCCCTGCTCCCAGCAGACCCATCTCCAGCCCCTCAGCCATGGGCATCGACCAAGGGGTGGCTTCAGCCATGGGACAGAGATGCTAGGATGGAGCTGGTATAGGGACACAGACAGGCCATGGAAGGGCTGGTTCCCCCAAGCATGGACATGGTACCACACTGCCTGTGGTGTAACCTCCCTCCCGCCACGTTACCGTGCATGTAGTCCGAGAGCAGGAAGGGATCTGAGGTGTCAGGGCCCACCTCCTCCAGCAGCTGCTTGGGCACTGCAAGGAGAGCACACACCAAACATCACCACCCCGCTCCTCCCCAGCAGCCCCTGCCTCCCTGAGGAGCCCTGTGCTCCTGCCTGCCTGGCACGAGGTGGGCACAGCAGGCGCTCTGCCGGTGCCCCTGTGCCCCCAGCTCCGCGGGGAGCTCTCACCACAGGTGTAAGAGACTCGCAGCTGCTTCTTCATGCCGGGGAGGCACGGGTCCCCAAAGGTGGCCTCGTCAGCAGCCACGGTGCAGTTCCCCTTGCGGTGGCACTTCTTGAACACCCTGCGCAGGGCGTCTGGAGCCAAGCACTCTGCAGAGACACGAGGCATGGACCCACAGGCAGGGCTGCCTGCCCCTGTCCACCAGGCACTGGCCAGCTGGGGGCCAGGGGCACAGGTACAGCCCAGTGGTGTACTTGTGCCACACTCTCTGCATGGCTCCTGGCCCCATTTCTGTCTCGAACCATTCTGGCATACCTATATGGGGTCCTCCAGTATTCAGGGCATCACACTCGGGTTTGCCCCGCAGGAATCGTCCATAATTTGCAGAATAAATGGCCAGGATGGATTTTGGTCGGCACTGCAGCCTAAGCTTGTCATTCTCACACACGGTCTTGATCCGATGGTTCCCTGGGGAGTGACACCGCAGTGTCCCAATGCATCCTGAATCAGCCGCAGCCCCTCCCTTAGGCCAAGGGCAGGGTTGGAGGAGAGCTGTGAGGTACAAGAGCAGCCCTGCTCTCCTCCTTGCCCCTTTCTGAGCAGCCAGAAAGAGCCCATGCAGACCCTGCTCCACCTCACCTGGCCGGCACTTGTAGGAAGTGATGAGGTACTTGTGTGTCCCAGGGCACGGGTCTGGCCCAAAGACTTGGCTGTGCAATGAGAACTGGCACCATTGCTTGTCCTGGCACTCAGCCAGCAGCTTCTGGGGAGCAGAGGGAAGCAGGCGTGAGGTGGGTGTGGAGTCCCGACGCTGTGCTCACCTGCATCACCAGGTGAAACAGCCTCTCACCTTACAGTGGTCTCCCACGGCTACTCCTGCCTGCCTCCGATGCGACACCCTAGTTCCAGTGCCTGTTCCCGAACTAGTTCCTCCTGCTACTACCGTGCTGGCACTCCAGCACCACACCACGCTGCACATCTGTAACATCTGTACGGGCGTGTGCACCGACACTGCCCCGTGCGCTCACGTCCCCGCGGCCCCTGCAATGCCCCCGCGCAGCCACAAGGTGGGGACGAGGCTTCACCCACCGGCCCCCGGGTCCCGCCGGGGTGGCCGCTGTCCCCTCCCTGCCCACGCAGCCGAGCTGCGGGTGTGGCAGGAATCCCTGGGCAGCCCGGCCTAGGGGGCTGTGGTGCTCCCTGCCCCTGCATCCACCTCCTTCCCGCAGCAGCGGCCCCGCAGCGGAGCAGAGGCTGCCGGCGGCAGGGAGAGGTTTGTTCCGACCCTCAACCCGACGCTCGCTGCCTCCTTGCCCGAGGATCCCAGCGCCCAGAACGGAGACCCTTCTCATTTCTCCTTCCCCTCCTCTGTCCCTGTCCCCTCAGCCTAGCAGAGGACTGAGCCTCCCCTTGGTCTTCGCTGGCTGCCAGAAGGGAGATTCACAAAGGAAACACGATGTCCCTTTGCAGGTGTTGCCTAAACAGAGCTGAGGCTCGGCAGCAGCCCTGCTCTCTGCCCTCCAGACATTCCTGCTCCTTCAGCAGCAGTTGGTATTCCAGCCTCGTCCCAGCACGGTCCCCTGGCTGGAGCGGCTCCACCCCAGTGTGAACCAGAGCTACACAGACCTGCTCTCAGACCTGCCCCTTGGTCTAATGCCTGTGCCAGGCTGTACCTTCCATCCTGCAGGGAGGGGGACCCCGACCTGTGTTTGCAGGGTGCTCCATGGGGCCAGCCTGGTGCCATGCCAGCATGGTCTGGCTCTGCACTTGCAGAGCTCCCGGGACATGCAGGATGCCAGGAGGGGATCTATGGCTGGAGCAGGATCAGGCAGCAAAGCCTTGCGAGCTCCCAGAGCAGGGAATTGGCCTCTCAGCTCTTTTCCCCCTTCTCCAGCTCATTCCCTTTCCCTGCAGGCAGCTGCAGCCTCTGGGTTTGCTGCAGGTTTGTGCCAGCCCTAGCAAGGAGCTGGAACAGGGGTAGAAAAGCAGCACATGAAACCGAGGGACCCAGGCATCAGCTTTGGGGAGATCCCTTCCCTTTCGTTCTGCCAACCTCTGCTTTCCTACTCTCTCCATCGAGCAGACCCCCTTTGATCCACTTCATTAATCCACTCCCTGGGAGCTGCCAGCACGGACAGGTGCTGCTTGTGGCTGGGGAAGAGCCGAGCTCTGTGCTCACCCCAGGGGATGCACCCACAGAGCTGAGCACAGCACCTCGTGGTGTCCTGTCTCGCTTCACGAGCCCGACACCGTGGCTGCAGCACTCGTCCTCTCCCGGGACCCAGCCCCAGCTGCCAGGGCTTTCCCTGAGCCTGCTGCACCCTCAGGACACAGCAGTGCCTCCTGCCAGGCCCCACTCCGGGGCCCACGGCAGAACATCTCTTTCACCCTTATCTTCGAAATCTGGGAAAAGGGCCCCGCAGGTGGATGCCAATGCTGATGGCCACAACCTCCCTGGGGCAGAGGGAGGCTGTGTTGCCTGCACGCCCAGCCCGAGCAGGCAGCTCAGCGATGTGGGGACAGAGGGCTGCGCAGCCCGGCCCTGGGACCCTCCCTTACCAGGTGGGCGGTTCCCGACGTGCACTCTGTGCTCTCCTGGGAGGCGTTGCCAGGGCTGGGGCAGAGGTTGGTGCTGGGCACACGGCGCCCGTAGAAGGCACCGAGGATGCTGATGGTGGTTTTGCGAGGGCAGACGATGAGGAGCTGCTCTCCATCGCAGGTGTGAGCAGTGTGGTTCTTCAGCACCTTGCGCAGGTACCCTGGAAGGGGAAAGCGGGGTTGGCCCTGGCCAGAGGAGACACCAGGACCGAGGCAGTGGCAGCACTTGGGCTCCCGAGTGCTGGTGGCAGTGAGGACGTCTTGAGCTGGGGGTGAACAGGACCAGAGCAGGGCAGCAGCAGAGAAGATGGGCTTGCAGCAAACCTTCCATACAGCACTGCTGCCAAGGGCCTGGAAAGCAGCCTGGAAGAGCTGAACTGATTAGCAATGGGAAGTGACAGCTGAAGGCAGGACAACAGGTCAGAGAAAACACATACGGGAGAATCCCATGAGGAGCTGTCAAGTGTTCAGAGAAAATCGGGCTTTTATGGAGCCCTGGTGGGGGAACACCAAGGATAAGCCAGGGATGGTCCCCCAGTGATGATCTCAGAGTCAGGGTGAGGAGGGTGTGCTCTGGCACAGGTCACAGGTCTGTCACAAGTCAAGCCATGAGCTGGATGAGAAAAGGGTCCAGCAGCTGCTGCAGATTCCCACAGATGGCTGGGTTGGTATGGATGATTATGAGCCTGGCCCCAGGTCCCTGCTGGAGAAGCCCAGTGCATCTGTGTGAGCCATTCCTGGCCCACAGCCCTTCCAATGGGCACTGGCTCTTCCCTCCTTGAATTCCCATCATGGAATGCTTCTCTCTTTCAATCCTGCCTAGTCACACACCACTAACCCTCTTGTTTTCCCTGCAGGGAACAGTGAGGTGGGACTGTCCTGCCCATCCTCTCCAAGGGTTTAACATGCAGAGATCAGCTCTACTTGGCATCAGCTGTGCTGGGTGGGCGAGGAAGCTGTTTTAGTAACAGCTCTGCAAGTTGCCAGGTGCTCTGAGCAGGCACTGATTGCTGGAGAAGGCTGAGGAAGCAGGAAAAACTGACAAAAAAAGCTATGAGCAGGGCCCTGAGTGGAGCAATTTGTGTCTTTGAATAAAACAAAAGCAAAGGGGAAGCATCATTTTGAGGCTGGCAGGTGGGGACAGGGCAATCCGGGGCTGCTGAGTGGGTCACAGACCCCAGTCCCCAGGTGTGGAGTCTTCAGAGGGACTTGCACTCCAGCCCCCCCTCTAGAGCTGGGGCCTGGGGCAGGACATGAACCCTGTCCCCCAGCCCCCAGTGTGTCAAACTCCCCCAAACCAACACAAGAAGGTGGGAGCATGAGCTCCCCCCTCTCTCCCTCCGCAAACCAGTGCCAGGCTCAGAGGCACAAAGGGCCCCTTTCACCTTCCCTGCTGCCACTAACCCTCTGGCATCTGCAGCCAGAGTCACTCCCTGGGGAGTCAGTGGGTGCAGCTGGGAGCTGCCTCTGGCCCGGAGTTACTCTCTCCCTTGACATTTCTCCTCACAAGCTGAGGTGAATGAGCGGGAGGCCCAGCATCCCACAAGCAAGCCCTTGATTGCTCCTCTGCATGCTGGAGGAGAAAGGAAAGGAGAAGCAGAGGAGGGTGGATGGCAGTAAACAAGGTGTTTTAGCCAGGTCGAAGCTCCAGTGCAATGCAAAGATGCTCCCTGGATGGCACAGAGCTGGATTTCTGCCCCTTAGGGTGCAGTGCCCACGAAGAGCAGACAGGACAAGCTCTGTCCAGTGATATGGTTGTCCCATCTCACTGGATGCTGGGGGCTGTGAGGGGCACAGGGCCCTACCCAGGCTGCCAGCCCCCCTCCCCTTCATCTGTATCCCCTGCTACAGCCCCACACTTGGCAGGAGCCAGGCTCCCCTGAAGATTCCAGACCCACCTGGGCCTTGACTTCTGCCTGGCACTGAATCCAAACCCACCTCCCCCAACAGTGCTGGAGGTGCAGCTGCCCAAACCCCCTGCTGCTGGGCAGCCCCAGGCACAGAGGGCTCAGCCAAATCCTGGGGATGGTGGGGAACTCGGGGAAGAAATAGGAGAAGAAATGGGTTTCCCCAAACCCCGCCCTGCCCTGCTGTCAGCACCTGGCTGGCAGGACCGGGGGTTTGTATTTTAAAACCAAGGCTCAAACAGTGCCATGAGGACAGAGGTTTCTCCATCACACTGTTTTGGGGCAGTGAGCAGCTGTGAAGATGATTTTTTTGGGGTGGCACCATGGCAAGGAGGCTGCATGCAGACTTTGCAAGTGATTCTGGCGGCCCACTAGCGTGGCTGACACAGTTCCTGGTGCTGTGGTTGTCCTCCTCACTGCAGCCTGCCCTGCAGCATCAGGCTTTCACCCACCCAGGCTCGGTAAAGCACAAAGAAGGTGTGCGTGGCTGTTCCCAGATGATCCCTGGGGAATGCCTGGTGCCCAGCCTGCCCGCACCAGTTCTGACAGTTCAAAGTGCTGGGGCACAAGAGATCCCAAATTTCTGCCTTGGCTACATCTATAAGGCTCACCAGCAAGGCCCTAGGGAAGAGGCTCTGGCCCTTACTGTGTCTTGTGCCAGGGCACCCTGCAGCACCCCCACTCACGGGTGGTTTTGGCTGGGGCTGCAGCCATCGGCTCTTTCCAGGGACCAGGTACAGCTTCAGCCCATCTCTTCCCTCCACTTCTCAGAGCAGGGAAAGCACGACAGGCAGCCCTGGGTGTTCCACACACTGCCCAGCACCGAGGGCATGAGCATCGTGGTTGGGGGGGGGAGGCGGGGCTCAGCAAAGCTCAGGGACTGGCTTGATGTTTTTTCCTTTGCCTTTCTGCCTCCAAACTGTCCGAGGGAGCACAACAGAGCAGGGCAGCCACTCCCTCACACACACCGCGGCTCTGGGACGTGTGCG
The DNA here is from genome assembly GCF_001715985.3 of Manacus vitellinus. Lineage (NCBI taxonomy): Eukaryota > Metazoa > Chordata > Aves > Passeriformes > Pipridae > Manacus > Manacus vitellinus. The sequence continues at coordinate 272,052 of NW_021940704.1, forward strand.
ATGTTTTTCAGATCACAGGCCTGCGCGGGGATAAAGAAATCCCAGTGTTTTGGGCAAACTCCCTCTGGCTTGCCCCGGTTTATAGCTCACTTGCCCCTACCCCACCCACCTGCTGTCGCTTCGCCCTCCCATCACACCGGCGCGGTCCCAGCATCCCCCGCCTGCGCCCCGACTCACCGGAGAGCTCCGGGCTGGCCTCCAGACCCACGGCCAGGCACAGGAGGACCAGGATTGCTGCTGGCCCCACCAGC
>NW_021940704.1:272492-301777 GCF_001715985.3 Manacus vitellinus
CGGGCGCATGTACACCCGCTCTTTGTCTGCTGCCCGGGGCCAGGGGCTGCTCGGGACAGCCGGTTCACTCTCAGCACAGGGACACCTCCCCTAGGGAGGGGACATGTTTTCAAAGGCACTCTGCGACGGGTAAGCCAGTGCCATGCCTTGGCATCACCACTGCTGGCGGAGAAAACCGGCAGCCCCCTCCCTCCTGCCTCTGTTCCCCCTGGGCAGATGGACAGGGCTTGGAGAGGTTTCCGAAGTGCCCCCAGCTTTCTCCCAGGCACGGTGGGGCAGAAATCCGGATACATATGTGCTGTAATCTCGATCTCGGCAAATGTCCGGCCATTCACCCTGTCAGGAGGAAGGGAAAGGCTCCCTGAACTGCCTCCCAGGCGGCTGTTCCTGCAGAAAGACAAACACTCTGCCTGCACCCAACCCTGTGGGCAGGGTGCCGGTCTTTGCTGCCACCCTTCTGCCCCACAGCCTCTGTGGGGCCGGGTACTGGACATGCCAGCACCTTCTGGGGAGGGCACTGTGCTATCCCGTGCCCCCCGCCTGCAGGAGTTAAGTCCCTGCCTGCTGCTTCAGCTGGAGGGAAATGCCACGGATTGGAGCTGCTGGCTCTGACCCCGGCTGAGGTCAGCGCAGACAGCAGCAGTCGGCAGTGCCAGGAGCCATCGCGGCTCCCGCAGGCTCAGCATCGCCCGGGCAGGGGCAGCGGCAGAGGGCGGGGTGGCAGCAGGGACCGGCACACACCCCCGAGGAAAGTTCCAAGTTCTCCAAAATCTTTGATGGGGCAGAAAGAATAATGCCCCCCCTGCCTCCCCTTGCAGCCCCCAGCATAAACATCACTGGATTGAGTAGCAGGACCAGCAGAAGCATCTCTGTTGGGGAGCCTCCTCCAGGAGCCTGCAAAATCATTTTCCATCCCAATTGCTTCAGTGGGGATTGCTGTCTGATCAGGGATTGATTATTTTTAGGAAAGTTGGAGCTTATCTGAGTTGGGGGGAGGGGGGGCAGAGTCAAGCATCGGGGGTCCCCATTTTGTGCAATGGTACCAGCTTTGGGATCCAGAGGTGCAAGATGGGTCTTGCCCAAGAGTTAAGCCCGTGGGTGCTGAGAAGCTGCCTCTGCTGGGACGGCAGCCAGGGCGATCTGACAGCAAACATTTCCCTCCCATCCTGGGGAGGAAAGCAAGCCGTTCATCCTTCCTGAGAAACAGCCCAAATTCCAGGAATGGGGCCCTGCCGGGGGTCAGTCCCTGAGACATCCCGTCCCACCATCCTGCCACACACCACCCAGCTGGGCAGCTGCCAGGGGCACTCTGGGGTTCCCCTCTGCTCCCAGACATTGCTCCAGCCTCTCTGCTCTCCCACTTTGGCTGTTTTGCAATCCTTCCTGCCCAAGGGCTGTGCCCTGGCTTCAAAAACCTGGTGGCAGGTGGCCAAGCTGCTCCACTCAGCTTCCCTGAGCACTTTCCCTGTGCAGCCCTGCTCCTTGCAGCGATGGGTGCTCAGAGGAGCCCAGCCAGGGGCCCCCAAGGGTGGTGGGCTGGGAGAGGAGCTGTACCCTCCCTCCAGGCAGACACCCATCGTAATGCAGCCACAGGAGGCAGTGGGAAGGCCAGCTGGGTTCACCCCAAGGAGATAAAGAAGCGCTGGGGCCCCAGACACGGGCGTGAGGGTGGGAGAGTGGTGAAGGGCCACTATGAGACTGGAGCAGCAGCAGGAGCGGCAGGCGAGACGCTTCCTCTGTAAACCCCTGCTCCAGCTGGGAAGTGACGGCAGCAGTGCTGGGGACACCAGCCCACTGCTCAGAGGCACTGGAGCAGCGCCTGGGTGGGTGTGATAGACTGGAAGGGGACTCGTGAACATGACCAGATAGACCCATGCTGAGTCACGTCTGAGAGGCCCCGGCAGCTTCCCCCGCTTGCTGGCGGGTCCCGGCGCACACCCTGTTGCTCCTCCCTTCTTCAGAAGGAAGGAAAGGGCGAGCCCCAGCCCTCCACGGGGCGAGAGCAGCCGAGGGGCCCAAGCCATCAGCCCTTTGAAAGCCTCACCCGTCAGAGCTCTGCAGAGGACAGACCAACTCACCACAGCAGTGTGTAGCCAGCAGGCCGTCCCCACACTGCCAGGATGGACAGCCACAACACCACCAAGGAGCCCGAGATTGAGCTGTTTGTGAAGGTGGGTCTCGGGGCGGGGGGGGGACAGTGACTCTTTGGCTCACCCTCACCAGGTTCCAGCTGGGTGCAGGCGGTGGGAATTCATGAGTGTCTTCACATTCCATGAGGCTGGAGATGGCTACCAAATTCGGTGTTACTTGCCATGAGGACTGGCTAAGTGGGTGCCTAGAGGAAGGGAGCAGGCATGTGGTGGTGCAGGGACCATGGGGTGTCACACCAGCAGCCTGAGAGACACCCTGGTCTCACGGTGGTCGTGCACCCCAGGGGAGTGGCACTGCTGGCAGCTGGTGTGATGAAGGAGCGGGCACACACGTGCCTCTCGAAACCCAGATAAGACAAGCCCCAGCTTGGGAACAGCAAGCAGGAGGGCTGGGAGCTGCCACTTCAGCTTCTCCTGCGAGTGGGGTTGCGAAATGAGCACGGATGGCTTGGGGAGCCGGCGCGGGAGCCCAGGCGTGGGCAGGACGGGGCAGCATCACAGAGGGGTATTTGCTGGAAATGGTTTCTGGGTTTTTCCCTGTTAAGCAATTTTTCTGAACGCTTTCCTTGGAACATTTTAACACTCAAAGTTCCAAATATCTGCAGTGGACACGTGAGGTGCAAAAAGAGAGGAGCCAAAGCTGGCAGCTGGTATTTAGCTGGTATTTAGCAGTGCCCCACTTTAGTGTGTGCCCGCAGCAATGCCAGTGGGGCCCTGGGACACGCCGTCAAGTGACAGTGACTGGGGGGGCAATGCCCCCCTGTGCCACCACATCGAGGTTTTAAGGATGGTTTCTCTGTAGCCACTCAGCCCCATGGGCTTTGCTCCTCCTTTCCTGGAGGCGCACAAAAGGACTGTGGCACTGGGCTGGAGGCACTGGCTTCCCTGGCTCAGGCACCTTCCTTAGGCTGTAGTTGGAAATGTGTTAGAAAGGATTATCTGAACCTTCCCAAGAGGGATCTCCCCCATCCCTTTGCCAAAATTGCCACAGCACTGCTTGCTGGACATAGAGCTTGGCTGAGCTGAATCCAGACAAGCCTATTCTTGGTGAAAGGAATCTGCACCTTGAATTCCCTGCTTAGCTTGGGATGGCTGTAAAGGAAGATGATACAAGAGGTGACTGCAATGGCAGCAGCATGTTCAAGGGGGGTTTTCAGAGGGAAGCGAAACAGAAAACCAGCAGTGTCGTCAGGACTTCCTCTGTGTCTTCATTTAGCACGAAAAAACCCTCCTGGCTTGTCTGTTCACAGTTGATGCTGTGCCACTCCCTCCCAGCACTCAGGACCCATCTTTTACTGAAGACACAGTGGTTCTGGCTGCTGACAGGCACCTTCCACGAGGACACAGCTCCCAGTGACAGCTGTAAATCGCAGGGGTAGCTCCTGCAAGTGCCCACTGGCACTGCATGGCACGGCATGGCATGTCATGGCACGGCATGGCAACCTGTTTCACTCTGGTGAACGCTGGGGTTACCTTGGTGAGGACAGGCAGGGCATGGAGCAGATCCAACTTTGCCCTTGGGTTGGGGTGGGTGTCCCCAAGGGGTTGGCTATTCCTCACCCTGCCATGCCTCTGGCAAGAGCCTTGTCCCTCCAGCTGGGGGGGTCTCCCTGCCTGGCAGGACACTCTGTCCCGCAGCCCCACCAGGCATTCAGCTGCCTCCTGGCTCTCGGGGTGCCTCTAGGAGCTGTGGCAAGTCTCATTTATTTAGCAGTATTTAGCAGTGCCCCAAGCAGGCAAAGCTGTTCCGTCCTCCCACTGCATTTCAGGCTGTTTCACCAAGGGGAAACCACAGGAACTGCCAACTAACTTCGGGGTTTGAATGCCCCGTGAGCAGCCTCGTGAGGCCTCATAGAGTTGTGACTGAAAGCCTGCACACCTCTAGAGATGCTGCACTAGTCCAGGCTGGGTTTATCCGTCATCTGAGGACAAAAGAGTGAGGAAAGTCAGCCTGGGGGGGCTGCAGGCTCTGTGCCCCCACCCCAGTCCTTGCTGCAGCAGGGAGAGCGGATGAGGCTCTTTGGGGAAGGAAGTGCAGACTGATGACTCCCCTGCCATGCTGCTCTGCATTTACCAGGGAGGGAGGGCATGTGGCTGCAAGTCTCCCCTGAGTGCCCCTGGCTCCTGGGGCCTCTCCCCATGGCCAGCTGGTGACAGCAGGGCCCTTCCAGAGCCCAGTGCTCTCCCAGCAGTGCCCAGGCACTGCTGGAACTCCCCTCCGCTTCCTCCAGATAAAGGTTTTGGCTCGGAGCATCCTGGGATGGGCCTGGCTTAATCCTTCCTCCCTGCAGAGGCCATCCTGATTTCCTTTTCACTCTAAAATCCCCCACCTCTCCATTTTTAAAAGATGAGGGGGAAAACCAGCCTAAGCTGCCCAGAGGCTGGAGCTCCTAGAGGAGCACTGAGAAGCCTGAAGCAGGAGAGCACAGTCTGAGCCCAGAGCAGCCCCATCGAGGGGCACCTCCTCCTCTCCCCGTCCTCCCCACCCCACCACTGCTCCAGTGGGACTCCACCAGAGCTATGTGCTGCCATGGCTCAGCACAACAGCTCCCAGGGGGTACAACAGGACAAACTAATCCTTCTCGTTCCCAGCCTTGTGCCAGGCCAGGGAAGTTGAGGGGAGCATAGCCAGCAGGGAGAGAAGGAAGTAAAGTGTTGGTCCTCATGCTAGGCAGACACAAAAACACCTGCTGAGCTGTTAGTGCTGGAGATGCTCCAAGGAATGGCAGCAGTTTGGGGTCACATGTGGCAGCAGTGATGGAGAGGGGACGGGGAGCAGAGATGCCTTGTGCTCTTGCCCACAGGTAGCCCTCGAGGCTGTTCTCTGACTCTTCCCTCCAGCTCCTTCACAGGAAGTCTGAGACCCAGTTTTACCCCTTTCCAAAGAAGCCCTATTTGCTATTAGTGACACAGGATGCTCCTGAGCTGTAAGCCCCTGGGAGCACTTGTTATTAATAGCCAGCGACCAGCCTCGTGTGTGGATTCAGCTTCACTGTTGGGCATGTCCCAAATGAACCAACACGTTTTTCTCTTCCTGTTTCTTTCCTCAGGAGCATCATTCCATGACAGCTGAGCACAAAAAATGCTTGTTAAAAGCAATTTTCTTTCCTCTGAAAGGACTAAAAGGTGTTGGCATGGTGGAGAAGCAGACTGCCCTGCTCCAGCTCACCACCTGGAGTGTCAGGGTTTTGATCTGTTTACTGTCCCCTTTAGGCTGAATTTGAGGATGGTGTGTCTCCCCTAGAGAAGCCAAGCACTCCAGAGTCCACAGGTTTCTGGGTAGCTGTGGATACAGACAGGTGACTTGTAGCACCTACCTCCAGCCCAGGAGAGCCAGGCACAGGTCTTGCCTCCTCAGCCATCCTGTCTTTGGAGCCCCAGAGAGGTGCGAGCTCCAGAGCCACCTCCAGCTGCCCACCATGGATGTTTTTGCTGCTATTTGACTCCATCAGATCCTCTTAAATCTATTCACCCTTCTGCTTAGCCTCTGGACTTCAGCTCGCCAGCAGATATCAAGGCTTAGTCCAGAGCTGTCCCACTGGGGCTCATGTCCCACGGCTCCACGGGAGCAGCACCCCCCGTGACAGGTTGGTGTGATCTGTGCTGCTCCTCCCTGCTGGGGCAGGGCAGCCGCCCTCTCCAGAGCACCACGGCTCACATGCAGCTCAGGAACTCGTTCATTCTCTCAAAGAGGCTGAGTTTCCTGTGAGCCATTTTACCTCTCGCCACAGCTTCTGTCTCAGAGCAGCACCTCAGCCAGTCTGTTTGCACGGGGAGGGGGGGAACCTTCCACATTCCTCTTGCCAAACTCCTCATAAGGCATTTCAGTCCTTTTTGTAAAGGATTGTCCAGCTGCTACACAGCAAGGAAATGGGCTTCCCTCTGCCTGCTGCTGCCTTCCCTTGGGATTGGTGAACAGGAATCACCTGGGTGAGACCTTGGTGAGGGAGCCCTGGTGGGACTCCGGCAGGGTGTCCAAACCCCTCACCTTCCTGCATTCCTACTGCTGTTTGACCCTGTCCTGGTCACAGAGCAGCCCCCTGAGTGCTGAGATGCAGCAGCTGTGCCCATGCAGAGGGGCTGAAAGAGGTTCCTTTAGCAGCTGAAAGTTGTCTCTGTTTCCTACTGACGCTGTGTGGGATGCCAGCACAAATTCCCCTGAGCACAGCCCTGCTGCCCCAGCCTGGGGCAGGCTGCTGGGTGGTTCTTGGCCACTGCCAGTCCGGGGGAGTCATGCATGGGTTCATTAAATGCACATGAGACTGGAGGCAGACATGAACAGCACATGAAAACAAACTGCTCTTTTCCTGGCAAACATGAGCTCATTTCCCTTCTCCCACCCTCTTCAGCCTGGCCTCCCAGCCAAGCGGGCCCTCCCTTCCTCCTCATCCATTAGCAATCACCCTCTGCCTCCTTCCCCTGCCTCCTTCTCCACTTCCTCCCAGATTTATCTTGCATTTCTGGGAAGGACCAAACCCCGGGCATCCTGAGGATGCTCTATGTCCTTTCCAGTGGCCTCAGGGCTACAGCCAAGCCCCCGTGCTGGGTACCTGTCCAAGCCCTCCGTGTGCCTACCTCCAGTGGCTCTCCAACTCCTGGCATCCTGTCTGTGGAAGGGTTAAATACTCATTTCTTTGCAGGCTGGTCTGGATGGAGAAAACATCGGAAACTGCCCCTTCTGCCAGCGCCTCTTCATGGTGCTGTGGCTCAAAGGGGTCAAGTTCAACGTCACCACAGTGGACATGACCAGGTGAGACGTCCCCGCAGCCCCGTGCCAGCAGTGGGCGGAGACACCCCCTGCTCAGCTCCCCCATCAGCACTTCTTCCCCCTGCCCACTCCCTAGCCCGTGTGCCCCTGCACAGGGGCACTCCCTGCGCACACACTGCCCAACACCCGCGGGCTTCGGGCACTTGGGCTACCTGCCAACGTGTGCACGGCCCCCCTGTCCTGCTGGGTGCAAGGGCGAGCCAGAGGCACCACAGGGCAGACCGAGGGGCTGGGGGGAACTTGTCAGCTCCCCAAGCCAGCAGAGTGCGCAACTGGGGACGCTCCTGGTCCTGCCCCCCCGCTCCCCTGGGGCTGGCGGGGGCAGGCAGGCTGCGGGCTCTGAGCCTGCTTGTTTTCTCCGCTCCAGGAAACCTGAAGAGTTGAAAGATTTAGCGCCGGGCACCAACCCACCCTTCTTGCTGTTCAATAAGGAGCTGAAAACAGACTTCATCAAGATTGAGGAGTTCCTGGAGCAGACCCTGTGCCCGCCCACGTAATTACAAACTCCCTCCTCCCCCGTTTTGGCCCCGGCACAGCGTTGCGCAGCGCTTGGCAGGTTGGGAAAGCGGGGCAGGGTGCCAGGAGGTGCCCGAGGGCAGCTCGGGCAGGGGAATGGCCCCCACATCCCCTGAGCCTGCTCTGCAGAGCAGGGGCTGCGATGCTGAGGGGCTGGGTCCCCCAGGGAGGGCGTGGGGACGGCAGGAATGGGAAACAATAAGAGGAAGCGCACCAGTCATCGCATCCCGTCACCGGGGACAGAGTAGGAGTGCGGCGAGGTCCCTGCAGGGACCCCGGAACTGGGGGTTTTGCTGCTGGCTGTGGCAGCTGGTGTTGAGGCAGAGGGGGAACACGAGACCCCTTTGCTCACTCATCCCCGGTGTACTCAGCTGAGCGAAAGCAAATGGCCTTGCTTGACTGCAGCAGTGCAGGTGGCCTGCAGGGCTGCTGTGGGGTGGTGCCCCCCGAGCTCATTGGGGCGCTGCCTGCAGCCCCCCAAACCAGCCTTCCCCGTGCCCTGCATGGCTGCAGCCGCCCCCCCACTGCTGCACAAGAGGAAGTTCAAGTGCATTTGTCACAGCTGCCCAGCGTGCCCTGGGACATGTCTGCAAGCAGGAGACAGTTCCTGAGGGTGTCATGGGAGCTTCTGGCTTCCCGAGACCCCTCTGTGCCAACGTTCATCCTCTGGGCTGGGCCAGAACTGCCTGCAGGCACAGCTTTACTCCGGGGCTCCACAGCCACCAGCATCCCTCAGCCACAGAGTTTCTGCCCTGAGATTGTCCTCTGGCAAACACCCAGGATAGATGACACAACTCACAGGGTGGCAGCTGCAGTAATTCACAGCATCACAGCTCTCCCACAGACAGCTGAACATCCCCTGCATCCTCCAGTACCAGCCCTGGGCACAGTGGCACTCCCTGCTCCATCCCTGCCTGCACTGACATGAGTGTCTCTTTCCAGGTATCCACACCTGAGCCCCAAGTACAAGGAGTCCTTCGACGTGGGCAGTGACATCTTTGCCAAGTTCTCAGCATACATCAAGAACCCACGCAAGGAAGCAAATATCAGTAAGGATTGCGGGTGGGGGTTGCTGGGCTGTAATCCTCGGGAGGGAGAGATGCTTTTGTCTGCAGGCAAATCCTGACATCAGGTTAAAGTCCCTGCTGCCTGCCCCACCAAAGCCTCCTTGTGAGGTGGAGTGGGGAGGTGGGAAGAATGAAGTCAGTTGTGTGCTCCACAGGGATAACAGCAGAGCATGGGGAGATGCTGCTCAGGTCCCCTGGAAGCAGAGACTGGCCAGGGTCAATGCTGTGCCTCGCTCGTGTGGTCTGAGGGCTCTTTCCCTCTCTGCAAAGCCTGGGGGAGGCTCAGCCAGCCTAGCACAGCCTGGGGCTCAGCTGGGAGCCCAGGGCACCCGCTCACTGCTCTCTGTCTCCTGCCCTCCCAGATTTTGAGAAGGCCCTGCTGCGGGAGTTTCATCGCCTGGATGTCTATATGAACACTCCTCTCCCAGAGGAGGTTGACCAGGACAGTGTGGAGGACATCACCGTCTCCAAGAGGAAATTCCTGGATGGAGACCACCTGACGCTGGCTGATTGCAACCTCCTGCCCAAATTGCACATCATCAAGGTAATGGCACCAGCCAAGGTGGGGGACCTGCTCCCAGAGGGGTTGACGGGGAGTCCCCGCTGCCAAATCCAGAGAGTGAATCTCCCCCAGGTTTGGGAAGTCTCAGCCTCCTCTTCCTCCTCCTTTCCCCTGTAGATTGCAGCCAAGAAGTACCGCGGCTTCGAGATCCCAGAGGACATGACGGGTGTCTGGCGCTACCTCAACAACGCCTACGCCTGCGATGAGTTCAGTCACACCTGTCCTGCAGACGAGGAGATCGAGCACACCTACGCCAGCGTCGCCAGGAAGATGACCTAACCCCAGCGAGGGGTGGGCTGGCAGCACTGCCCCGGCCAAGCCCTCCGACTCCACCGTCCTGACACAACCAAAACCAGCCGATGGAGGGACTGGAGGGGGTTTACAGCATTGCTACCCCCTGCCTTTCAGAAATAGTGCCTTGCTTCACAGCCCCTGCTGCTGCCTCCTCCTCCTGCACTGCTGGCTGCAGCCCGTGGGCGCTGTCAGTGCTGACCACGCCTGTACACTGGTCCCGTCTGGATGCAGCTGCATCCCTAATCCCTGAAAACATGTCTCACGACCTGTGACTACTTGTCCTGGGAAAAGCTAAGCACCAGCCCCCCTCAGCGGCGCTTTCATGGAAGAGATGAGACCCCCAGATGGCTGGGCCAGCCCGGCCTCCCCATCCCCTCGTGCAGCCGGGGCTGCTCTGCCAGCCCTATGTGGTCCCAGCCACCCTGTGCCCGTCCTGGGATCCCAGTGCCTTCCCTGAGCTGGAGCTGTTTGAATTCACCTGGTGCCACCCTGTATAGCACCTGGGGCTGCCATTTGAGCAGCCCTCTCTTCCTCCAAGGCATCCAGCTCCCTCTGAAGACACCAAAAGGCTGTGCCCCAGCAGCTCATTGCAGTGGCAGACTGTGCTCACTGCTGAGGTCTGTGATGTGCTGACTCCTCTGAGGACACGGGGGAAGGTGGGTGCTGGGGGTGATGCCTGGTGTGATGCCAGAGCCTGCCATGGTGAGGGGACCCACAAAGGGCTGAGGATGGAGGGCTGAGGATCAGGGCATCCCTCCCGTGGGTACCAGCACCCAGGGCCCTGTTCTGCTGGCTGCAAGGTCCCGCATGGCTCCTGAGAGCTAAGGAGCCTCTCCATGCCTTGCAGGACCTTGCAGGGGATGCAGCCATGCTCTAACTCTACAACCCCTGGTCCCCACTAACTCTTCAGGCACCTGAAACTGGGAGCAGCCACAGGATAGGCCACATGTTTGGTTTCCACACTGGAGAGCCCAGGAGAGCAGGCAGTGGCTGCTTGGCAAAGTGCTGTGTCCTTGGAGAGGTGTGGGCAGGTATGATGCCCCTGGGCTCAGCACTGTTCTTTCCTGTCCCATGTCGCTGACATGAGGCATCAAAGCTGCTCTGCACAGCCACGACATCCCATGCTCCCCCTCTGACACCTCCAGCTCCCCCAGGACTCCCACCAGAGCTCGTGAATTTGGCCAGCCCTCCCCAAACAACCCCAGGACGAATCGATACTGTACAGTGAGGGCAGTGGGCTCTGTGGGAACAGGGCAAGCAGAGCCCCCTCAGCCCTCACTGCCGCTTTCCTCTTTGCACTAAACGTGTGTCCTCGCAAGCCTGCCTGGGTTTGGGGACTGGGTTTGTTATTAGTGGGTTTTGGTTTTGGTTTGTTGGGGTTTTTTAAACTAAGAACAGCAATAAACTATATTTTAATATGCCTCGCTGGTGTGCTGTCAGCCAGGGGCCAAGGCTGCTGGCATGGAGGGTGCTGCGGGGTGGAGGGAACTTCCCTACAGTGGAAACCCCTCTGAGATTTAGCAGAAATGAAGCTGTAGCCCCAGCCTCTGCTGCCCTGGATCACTGGGATGCATGTGTCAGGAGAGACATCCCCTTCCAGGGCACAGGCACTGCTGTCTGCCCACACCACACACGCCATGGTGGGAGGGTGCAGGACCCTGCACAGCGTGGGGATGGAGCGACCACAGGACACTGCTCCAGTGAGAGGGATTTATTCATCTGCTGCTGGCAGCAGCAGGTCCCTGCCAGGCCACAGTGGTCACTCTGCCTTGCCACAGGTCCACTGCTATGGGAGAAGCAGTCTTGCACCCTGGATCCTTATGGTCCTCTCCCCCACCCCATGACACCCCTCCTCTGCTGCAGACCCTTTCCTGTTTTCCCTAGCAGGGACTGTAAACATTCCAGAGCTCTGTGCATGCCACCAGGGGCGGGGTCATGCATGGATGGCCCCAATGGAAGGTGCTGGGACAGTGGTAACAGGTAACTTCCAGAAGCAAACTGTGAGAAAAAGGAAAAGATCCTCATGCAAGGGGTTGCAGCAGTGCTGGGCTACAGCCAAGAAGTGTAAAGGAAGGAAGGGAGATGTCCCTTTCTTCTCCTAGGCTCTCCTTCAGCTTTGAAGTCAGTTCTAGGACAGCAGCCTGGGAGCTGAAATGCCCTGGTCCACACCATGGGCACCTTCCACCCCAAAACACAGAAATTCTCCGCCCTAAACCACGGGCTAACCTCATCCCAAGTGGACACTCAGCTGGGACTTTTCTCCAAACAAAAATCCGTATCTAGCCTGTTTCCCATCCCCTGAGTGCCAAGTTTCATGTCACAGAATGAAGTCCTGGAGGCAGGCTCATGACTTGTGCTGTGAGGACATGGGCAGGAGAGGGTTGCCATGGGGAGGAAGCACAGAACCCTCCCCAAACTCAGAGTGCAATATGAGATGTGCCCAGCTCAGAGGGCAGCTCTGCTGGTGCTGGCTGTCACTGGCAGCATTAGTGATCCTGAGGGGCAGAGAGCTACTGAAGCAGTGCCAGGGACTGGGAAGGTGTTAAGCTGAGCCACCGCTCCTTGTCCACAGACCAGACATCTCCTGACGTGCACCTGGAGGATGGGAAGCACAAGGACTGGCCATGTCTCACAGACCCTGAGCACTGGCAAGTGATCAGGCTCCTCTGTCCAACGCAGGGGAGGTCATCCTGCAGAGCAAGGGGACCTGGTGACAGAGCTGGGTGACAACTAACTCCCTCAGCTCAGCTTCAGCGGGGTGCCCATGGCACCTCCTGAGTGCAGACACATGCCACGCATCCCCAGGCGAGGGCACTCCCAGACCAGCACACAAAGCAGGACCAATTTTACTCTGCAGTGCCCTGGGGTGACCTGAGCATCCCCATTGCCCCACTTGGGTCCTGACCTGCTGAGCTGCAGGAAAGCTCCTGCCTGGAGAGAAACTGCACAGGTCTGAGCCAGCGAGTTCACATCTCTGCAGCCTGTCAGCCCTGCAGCCCTCTCCAGGCACATTTTCCGAACACTCCACAATCAGGCTCCAGATTTTGGGGCTCCCACAGTCCCCACCCACATCCCAGTCAACTTCCCAGCCAGGCCAAGCAGCTCAGACCACTGAGAGGGAGGTGCAGCAGGAGTCAGTGGCCTGGACATCGCAGCTTGGACCTGTCAAACCACAAAGCCTTTTTTGGCTGAAGAATGGGGTCCAGCACGACAGCTCTAATGCTGCTCCTCTGTCCCACTTTGGGGACCCATCTGGAGCTATGGAGCCATCACAAAGGCAACTTGCACGGGGAGGCTGGCTGAGAGGGCCTCACTCAGTGAGGTCCCAGGTCCCTGCCAGATACACAAACACGTGCTGGACAGTGCTTGAGGTGGCTACGAGTGTTTGGGATAGCCCTGGGCTGTCCCAGAGGCGGCAGGGCAGCTGCAGTGACAGGTAGGAGGGAGAGCAGGCGGAGCAGGGTGGGCTCACTGTAGCTTTGCCTCCTGTGGCTTTCAAAGGCAAATGTTCCTTGGTACTGGCAGCCTGCAAAACATTAAAGCTTGATTTTCCCCTGTTGTTTCAGGGGCCACCACGTCCCCCATGTTTGTCAGGCACAATGGTTCCCATGCAGAGGCTGTGAAAGCCCCATTAGCCCCCACACAGCAATTTTCCCCTCTCCAGCATTTTCATAGGCTGGCAGCTCCGCTCTCCAAGAATTAGTAATAAGAAATACCCTCTTGCAAAGTCCTAAACCTGCTGTTTCTAATAAAGAGCTGTTTGCAGCTGCATCTCTTTCGTTGCTTTGATCTGGCACCGGCAGAAGCTGAAAACACCACAGAGAGAAGGCAGGAACAGCCCGTTGATCGGGTGAGTCAGAGCTTTCACCAGCCCCCGCACCAGGACCTGCGGGTACAGCACTGTGCCTTGGGCCCGAGGCTGGCACCAGGATGGCATCTGACCTCAGAGGTGATGGTGCTGTGGGGTGGGCTGGGTGCCTGAGGCCCGGTCACTGGCTCACCCCTCTCCGTGCTGGGGAGGCAGTGTGGGATGCTGAGGCAGGAGCCGGGTGTATGCACCTGCCTGAGGCTGCAGTGGTGATGGAGGGACTGGCCAGGCCTGCCTGAGGCTGGGGGCCTGCTTGGGGCTGGGGGCTTACACCTGACCCAGCTCCATCCTGCTCAGCACAAAATGCCTGGTCAGGTAGAGCAAAACAGGGTCTAATCCAGACACTCCACCCAGACCCCTCACTGCACAGAGGTCTCTGTTGGGACACGCTGGGACCTCAGTCCCAGCAAGTGTCACACCTTTTCTCCCTGTGGCTCTGCAGAGTCCCACATGCTGCTTGCACCTCTGAGGCAAAGCAGAAAAACCCCTCTTGCATCCAAGAGATTGGAAACTTCAGATGCTAAATGCCATCTTGAAATGTCACGAGCCTTCTGCCTTTTTCCACTCTGCATGAACAACTCTTTCATATCAGTGGGGACATCCCAGCTGCTTCAGCCACCCCTGGGTCAGGGCGAGCCTCTGCTGCCACTGAGTAACTGCCTGAATCACCTGTGGGGATCCCAGCACCATTGCCCTGCCACAGATTCAGGAAAGAGCTGGTTCTCTTCTGATCTGCAAAGACCTGGCCAGCTGTGATGAGAGCACTGGCTGTGCCCCAGTGCGAGCCTGGCACCTCCAACACAGTGGACGTGGACACCAGTTTCTCACCTGTTCCCGGATCCAGAGTAAATCTCATCAGTCCAGGAGCCTGGATTTGTCAGCAGAGCTGAACTCCACTGCTGCCAGCCTGTGGCACAGCACAAGGAGGTTTCCCCTCTCCCAAAATTGAATACAGCCAAAGATTGCTCCCAGACAAAAGGGTTCAGGACAGAACCCTGCCTGTGGAGCGCCCTGGGCAGCCCACCAGCTGCACCTGAGACACCGAGGGTATGGGCTTTCCTCCCTGGGGGAAAGGGCTGTAGTTTGCTTGCAGGAGCCCAGCGCCGAAATTGCACGTCCGTTTCCAAAACTGAATTGAGGACGTTTTTCAACTTTGGATCTTCACATTCGGTGGTCTGGAGAGAACCATGATGCATTTACGTCTTTTTCAAGTACACACCGCTATCTAGTGGACGTTCCCCAATGTCACCGTTCCCCGGTTCCACTAGATGGCCGTGTGTACACGGAAAACAACAACCCAAAATGCAGCTCCAAAGGTGGAAACGTTTGAGTCACCAGTCTCAAACGAAAGGTATCAGGACAGAAAGGGTTTGCTGACCTTCCCCCGGTTTTCCCAGTGCCTTTCCCAGCTGCTGTTCAGACACGGCCGTGCTGGGTCTGTAACACAGAAACAGCGAGCACAGAAGCCAGCTTTCTGTAATAAATGAGTGATATTTAAAAACAACTCCAGCACACAGTCAGTATTTCCAGAGAAGTAAAAAACCCCAATCTCTTTCATTAAAGAGGGCTTATATATGAGTGTTACATAAATTTGCATTAGTATAGATACTGTACCACATATACACACATACAAGTAGATAAATAGATAAGAGTTTTGGGAGTTGAACTTTGGTCTCTTCTCCTTATGCTTTGGCTCCATAGCACCAAAAGCCTGGAAGGGAAGCTCTGGAGATGCGGATCCTGCCCATCCATGGCAGCTGAGCCTGGAGCACTCCTGTGCCTGCCCGTGGGAACCTGCCCCTGCCCTGTCCCCAGCCTGGCACCAGCAGGTTGGGGCAGGCAGCCACCGTGGCTGGGGGGCACCTTGGGCTGTGCTGGGAGCTGGGGGCTCCTGGAGATCCCCAGGGTGCCCCCCCTCACGGTGGCCCAGGTGGGGCACGTGGCTCATAGCCGGAGAAGGCAGCTGCCCGCGGGACGTTGCCGGGCGAAGGTGGTGGCTGGTAGGGGCTGGGGATGCCCGGTGCTGCCTGCTCTGAGTGGCCTCGCTGCATGGTGCTGTTGCCTGGCTCAGTCCCCATGCCAGGCAGGGGCCGGAGAGCACAGAGGAGCTGCCCTCCCTCCTCCTCCTCACTGGCCGGCAGCTTCACGGAGCTGAGTGGGACCCAGTGCCTGGCCATGCCGAGGCCCTCCCGCAGGTCCTCCTGACTGCAGCTCCTGCCGGGCATGGGCAGAGGAAGGCGTCTGCCTGCTCCCAGGGCTGGGCACTGGCATTTAGAATACAGCTGGAGGTGCGGGGTGAGCCATGTCTCGGGTGCACGGCTGTCCCTGTCACCTATGTAGCTGTTTCTGGTCAGTCCCACTGGCACCAGCTGCTCCGGCACATCATCCCCATCACTTGTCTCCTCATCTTTTTCCAGCTGTGATGGGACCTGGGAGCCCAAGGCATGTCCCAGCAGGCTCTGGGTGCAGGATGGGGCTCCTTCCATGGGGCAGCCCAGGCCAAACCCGTTGGCACAGTAGCCGGTCACGTCCTGTGCGAGGCCTCGGGGGAACAGTGGGACCATGGGCGATGCCTGTCCAGCTGCAGGTGGCCCACAGGAGGAGAGCACAGTCTGCAGGAGCAGGGCCAGCGGCTCCTCCTCAAGCTCGAGGGGAGGCATCCGGATGGCCACACTCAGCTGGTTGTTCAGGAGTGCCTGCAGGGACAGAAGCAGTGACAGGCTCAGCCTCAGCCAGCCGAAACCCCTGCCAGCGTGGGGGCCGTGCTGCTGAGACCCCTCCTGCACTGTGACCCACAGCTGGCTGATGCACTCCACCTGTACCTTCCCATTGGGGTACAGTGGTTTGGACAGCAGAGGAGGCACCTGGCTACCAAGATGGGCTTGGTGGGGCGAGAGGTGGAGGGAAGGAGGTGCTGAGCCCCTGCAAACAGAGGGTATCCCAGCTCGGCTGCAGCACACATGGGGCAGAGGCTGGAGGAGGATCGTCACTCACCAGTGGTTTTGGGAGGTGCATCTCCGAGGGTTTAAGGAATATGTGCAGCTGGAAGAAGCAGAACCCGGCCGCACTCAGCAGCAGCAGCACAAAGAAGGCACTCAGCACGGCAGGGACCCAGGGAAAGCCTGTTGGGAGGTCACAGCAGACCGACAGGTGGAAAGACACCAGCACATCCCTCCCAGCCCACCCTGTGCCAGTGTTTCCCCTGGAGCCCCCGTGGCAGGCTGGGATGTTCCAGGAGGCAAGCCCAAGGCAGAGGGTGAGACAGCATCACCCTGAGAGGTTCCCACAGGGCAGTGCTAGGTCACAACCCTGATCACAATGGCTGGGGGTGAGGGACCCACACGCGAGACTGCAGGACCCGAGATGCAACCGCGCCGGCTGAGCTGGCGAGAGTGCTCCTCCCACCTGGGGGCCCTGCCGGAGTCACCAGGCACTGCTCGGCCTCCCGGCTCCTCTCCCTGGCCATGCCAGCGGCTGCCGTCCGGACACAGTACCGTGTGCTGGGCTTCAGGGGCCCGAAGGTGCACGGCACGTCCTCGCTGCTCCGTTTGCAGGGCACCTGGAAGTCGATGGGACAGGTGACCACAGTGGCTGTGCATGGCTCCACTGCCCAGCGCAGCCTCAGTGTCCCACTTGCTCCACAGCCCCTGTTCCCTGGCACCTCCAGTGCTTGGCTCTTCGCCCCAGAAGGTGTTCAGGTCCCAGAGCGCCTTCCGGAACCACCATGGCATCACCTTTCATCTGAACAGAACCCGTCACAGGTTCTCCTTACCCATGCAGACTGAGGGAGGAAAGGGGTCTCCTGCCTTGCTGGGGTGCGAGCCCCAGACTGGGGGAGCAGCCAGGTGTGGGCAGGGCTGGGGTACAGGCACCCCCACACTGAGGCAACCCAAGACAGCAGCTTTGCTGCCCCAGGAAATCTCATGCAAGCCCCACACGCTCCAAGCCCTGCCCAGCTGCCACACACCTGCTGCACAAGCAGGTCCCCCTCGTACAGGTGCAGCCAGTACCACAGTTTCAGCAGCACTCGGTCCACTGGCTTGTAGGAACCAGTTCTTCTCTGGTAGGGAGTGAGTGGCGTGGCAATGTTTACGTGGAGGATTTGATCCTGGAGCAGCCAGGACAACTTGGGGGGCCCCACAATTGCTGTAGGGAGGGGGGGGAAAAGAAAAAAGAAAAGAAGAAAACTAAGTCCTTCAAAAGAAGGCAGGCATCTTGTTTCTCTAGAAATGATATTTTCTATCTGACATCCTCCTCCCAGTGCGCAGAAGCTCCCTGGGTCTCGCCCTGGGCACTTTGTGTTGTGAAACCAGCTTCAGGAAAGGCAGCCACCACCTCTTCATGACAACCAACACTGCTTCTGCTTCCTCCTCATGCCGACAGACCTGTGGCACCACCGCTCCCAGTGCCAAGCCCTTCACCCCTGAGCCATCCCCCAGGGCCTGGAGACCCACTGCTGAGGGCAGCAATCACATTCTAGGTGAGCACACCCATTTCCACGCTAGTTGGATGCAGAGGGAATGAATGAGGGAACCCAAACAACGAATGTTGACCCCATTTAACCACTGGCACGTTTGGTTCATGCAACAACCCCCTGTGAGGTGTGTCAGTGGTCTTGAGTCTTTCCTGTCCCCAAGAAACCTCCTGGCTTTCTGGACAGGACAGTTTGTGACTGAGAAGTGGCACATTCCTCCACCTGGTGAACATGGCAGCCAAGGTGAAGGCATCACCAGAGGGGCTGCTCCTGCCTACCCCTGCCTGCCCCATCTTCATCTTGCTGGAGCAAAAACACCTTTCAAGAGCCAAGCCTGGAGGTGTATCCTCTTTTCCCCAACTCACTGCATTCTCCAGAAACCCAAATTCTCACATTGTCTGTTGGCCTTGGGCCTCCCATCCATCATCCTCACCTCAGTGTGCCTCCTCCGTCCCCTTGCTCTTCACCCAGTCCTCCTCCAGCAGCTCTGCCCCATCCCTTTCCTCCAGTCAGAGCTCTTAGCACTTTTCCCACCAGTATCCTCATACGATTTCTCACTGTATCCCACCAGCTCTCTTCAAGGATCTCTCCCCCCATTTTTCCCCTCCCAGGAAGAGCCCAGCTGGAGGAGCTCCCCTGTCCTTACTGTCTCTGTACAGCTGCAGCTCGCTGGAACTGGCCCACTCAGACTGCTCTCCTCCGGCCACCGCTCTCACCCGCGCCCAGTAGATATCGTGGATCCTGTCAAAATACAACTCACACTCCCAGGAGCCAGTGCTGTTCCCCCTGCAGGCATCTGCCTTGATCCAGCTCGAGGTCCTGCCCAGGGAGAAAGCACAGGGATTGTTCCTTTTTGGCACTTCCCCAGCCCAAAGGGAGGGCTGCCCAGCCACCGCCATCCTGCCAAGGCAGAAAGTGTAGGAAAGCCGAGGTGTCAGTCAACAATGTCCTGAGATGTGTGAGGAGGGGTGTCACCAGCAAGTCGAGTCCCTCTTGGGGACAGATGGCACCTGGCACTACACCCTGACCTGTGCTCTCTGCGATGAGGAAACACATGTGGGCAGGGAGAGCCCACCGAGGGGTTGAGGCTCTGTGCTACGAGGGAGGCCAGGTGAGCAGTGACTGCTGAGTCTCAGAGAAAGGTGGCTTTGGGTGAGGGGTCTTATCAACACAATGGAGTAAAGAAGATGAAGCCTTCCTCTCAGCAATGCCCAGCAAAAGGACGAGAGGCAGGTGCCACATGTTGAAATACAGGAAATCCCATTCAGCATAATGAAAAAAAACCTCAAACCCAAAACCCCAGCATAAAAGCCACCCCTTTGTTTTTTACTGGCAGAGTGACCAGGAAAGGCACCAAGCTGCCCAGAGAGGTGTGGAGGCTCCATCCCTGAAGGTGTTCAAAACCCAACAGGACACTGTCCTGAGCTGACCTTGCCTGTGCAGGGGTGGGACGAGCCGATCCCTGTCAACTCCACTGCTCTGTTCCACTGTGTTGTTTACTGCCAGACAGCAACCCTCTGGCTACCAAGGGGCCCCAACAGCCTCTGTCAGGGTGTTGGGGGACCAGACCCTTTGCCCCCTCCTCCCCACCTACCGCGTCCTCCACTCCACCTGGTAGGTGGCATGGCTGGGCGAGCTGGGGTCCGGCTCCCACCGCAGCCACACGTGGAAGTTCTGTGCCTCCAGCCTCACACGCCGTGGCCGCAGTAGCATCCCTGGGAGGGGGCAGAGGCGTGTCAGGCAGCGCTGCTCTGCTCTGCAGGGTCCCCTCCTTGGCCAGTCACTGCGTGGTTATGCTGCACAGGTTCCCCCTCCCACAGTCCCCAGCTTCAGCTCGGCAACAGTGGGCAAACACTGCCCCTGCAGCAGGATGCTCAGCACCTGCATCCCCCCAGTGCCTCACACACCAAGAGAACCCTCTCCATGCCCCTGCCAAAGGCGCCGACACCCTGACACAGCTGCTGCTGACCCTGGGGTTTTCTTTCCTCTCGCAACTTGAAAACCACTCGGTCCCCTCCTCTCCACAGGTACCTTCTGTAGCTCTAAGAGGTGTCCCTGTGCCACCCCTGCCCTGCACCCAGGGTCCCCCCAGCCTGCAGCGGTAGCTCCAGCACCAGCTTACCCCAGAGGAGGGAGCAGCTGGCCAGAGACAGCAGCAGGTGCAGGGCAGGGCTCATCCCACCACGGCCCGTCCATCTGTCCCCACGCTACGCTGCCGCACCGGGGGCTGTGGCGAGGGATGGGTGTGCTGGAGCTGTTCTGCCACCTGCAGGCATGATGGGCAGCTTGGACCTGTGGTTAGAGAAAGGATATTTTTTTCGAAAAGCTTCAGCCAGCGACACCAGCCACAGGCAAGCCTCGCCCGTGGAGTCTGCATGCCCAGCGTGGCACAGAGGTGCCTGTTACGGAGAGGCTGCCGACGTCACGGGGATGTGGGTCTGTGAAACCTCCTCCCCCGACGCTCACACCACTGTGGAGGTGACTCAGCCCAGCTCTGGGCATGACTCACACTGGCACAACCGGTGACACCGCTGCCAGGACACCCCCAGCCCTCCCACAGCCTCCCTGGTATGGGGAGCGCCCCGTGTGTGCTGGCACCCCACCAGGTGCAATGGGACACCCCGAGGGACCCCCTGGGGCTGTTAGCAGAGACCTCAGTCCTGTGAACCACAGCAGAGGCTTGTCCCACTGGGCACCTCTGTCTGACACCTGGCCAGCCCCTCCTTACCATGGCCTTGCCCCATGATTCAGCCGCCAGGAATCTTTCCCTATTGTTGTTGGTCATGGAGGTAACCTTCCTCTCCTGGGTGAGATGTGCAAGGGCTTTGAAGCCACCAGTTGTGAGGACTGTGGGGAGCCTGTGGGGAGCCTGGGGCCACCTCCAGAGGCAAAGGGAGGGGAGAATCCCCTGGCCAGACAGGACACCCGCAGGGCTGGCTCACTGCAGCTGCTGCCTCTCACTCTTCCCATTTCACACTGTGCTAATGTTACGAGCACAGCCACCTCGGCAGGCAGGTACAAAATGCTGTCCCTGTTTTCTGTCCCTTGCAGCATTCAGAGCTCGAAACAAGGAGGAGCAGCCAACAAGCAGGGACATAGAGTTGCAAACCGTGGGTGAGGGCTCAGAGGCAAGACCTCTGAAACTCTAGAGCCGAAGCATAGGCAGATGGTTTAGGGATTGCCCCCACCCCGAAGCCAGCAAGAGCCCTACCGGCTTAGCAGCAGACCCCAGCGAAGGCAGGACCGTTTCTGCCTGGAGGGAGAAGTCCCCAAGACCGGGGGCACAGAACTGGGGAACTGATGGACCAGCTGCTTGCAGAGGCAGGGACAGGGCTTCTCCAGCTGCTGGAGGCAGCACAGGGGAGACAGTGCCTCCACAGCAGTGAGGGTGGCCACGGGCCAGTCCCTGCCAGCCCCACAATGACCCCAGCACACCTGCTCCCCTTCTGCCTTGGCCAGAGGGAAAACCTCAGCAACCCTCCCCGTGTTGTAGCAACTGTAAAAGTATGGCTTGGTGGATATCCCGTTGGCTGAGATTGTGGGGATTTAACCCCCTCTCCACAACATCCCCTCCTTTGCCTGCATCCCTGTTGTCATGGCACCTGAGGCTCCCCCCTACCTTGACCCACGCAGTTCCTCGCTGGTCCCTGCTGTATCAGGAACCCACCTGTGCCCACCACGCTCTGTAAAACGCAACACCCTCAGCTCAGCAGCCCCACATCCGGCTCTGAGCGTTCACTGGAAGCGTCATCAGGGTCTGTTCAGTTGCCAGGCTCCCTCCAGACTGGGGACAGGTCTGAGTCCTCTGTGCCCCTGCGCTGGGAGACGTCCAATGACATGTGATTTGGCTTTGGTGGTTTGTGCGTTTTTTCCTGAGCCAGGGTTTGTTTTTTTTCCCTTCCTTCCTTCCTTGTTGGCAGCATCCCTGCGGGCCATGGGTGCTCAGCAGTGCCCTCTGCACGCCAGAGCCAAGACACAGCCAGTGCCAGCACCCTGCTGCATGCTGCCTGCACCTCATCCCAGCACCCTGCACCCCCCTGCAGGGACCATCAGTGGCCTGGGGACAGAAAGGAGCATGGGGGTCGGGCCAGGGGCAACACAGAGCAGGGTAGACATAGGCCAGGACTTCTCTGCAAAACCAACAAGTTTTATCCTTGCCAAGACTAGTGCTGCAGTCTGGACACGCAGGGTTGAGACCACAGCTCTGCCCTAGAGACCCCAAGGGACCTGCACGTGGTTGTGAATCACCCCACGAGCCCCGGGCCTTTGGCAGCCCATTGGGATAGAAAGCAGCCAGACTTGAGCTTCCCAAGAGCTGTTGCAACCACTAAAGGACTAATGGAGCCATGGATGGCAGCATGTGGAGCTTGCTGGCACTCTTCAGCGCTGCCAGGGGCCGAGCAGTCACCATCAGCTAGGGCATTCCAAAACAAGAGGCCTACAGTGTCCAAGTGCCACACCTGGGGTTGATGCCAGCACCTCCACTACTGTGCCTGCACTGCTCCAACAGCCAGCAGCACTGGGCAGATCCCACACATCCCGAGCAGAGATGGGGCCAGTGCCCAGTAGGAGCTGGCAGGGTGACAGCCATCAGGAACAAGGACACATGGCCACAGCAGACTGGACAGACTCTTTAATACCACGCTCATTGAGAACACCTTGTGCTTGCTGTCCACCCAGACAGCTCCCCACATCGCTGCCCATGTCCACTCCTGGGCAGAGGCCAGGCAGCTTGGCAGGGCAGGTGGCAGGGGTGATCCCTCCCAGACAGAAGGGGAAGAAACAGGCAGGAGATACTTTATCCAGTGCTACAAATGCTCTCAGAGCAACAGCTCCTTCCGGAGCTGCACACATGGCAGAGCCCAGCACCCCTTACCCCACAAAGCACTTCTGGTGAGGCGGGCGTAGGGCTCAGCCCAGCCCCCTCAGCCCCTCTCCCTTTTCGGTCAGAGGGCAGTGGGAATGCTGCAGCAGACCAGGGGGGCTGTGGGGGCTGCCAAGCCTGGGTGCAGCAGGCACAGTCCAGTCTTGTGGGCAGGGTCAGGCCAAGAAGGACCCTCATGTGCCCAGGGGGGCCCCAAGAGGGGCTGAGTGGCTGCCCCCCAGCAGTCTGGCAGCATCTCCTCTGCCAAGATCACACTCAGCATCTTCAAAAAGCAGCAAGGGTTACAGCGCTGGCCATCTCCATGGCCAGGAAAAGGTGGATGCCCACTGCAGGCAGGACGTCCTCAGCCTGCAGCACCGGGGCTCCTGAGGGGCTCAGGGAGGGCAGGTCTCTCCCTAACAGAAGGTGCTGCAGGGATGAAGAATCCAACAGCAACAGCCCGGCTGCCCCATGGCTGGAGGCACCACCAGCTGCTCCCAGGAGGGCACAGTGGGATGCAAAGGGAACATCAGCACCTGCCACCGCCTCGCTGGGCACACCCTCTCTGTTCCTGCCTCCCAAGGCTAAACTTTCCCTGGCAAAACCCATCCTCCAAAGGCCTTCTCCAGGTACCGGGCCACCGCCAGCGTCAGGTGGTCGTTGTAGGCGGCTGCCACCAGCTGGATGCCCAGTGGGAGCCCCTCGCTGCCCAGCCCCAGCGGGCACTGTGTCACCGGCAGGCCCAGGACATTGAAGATGGCTGGAAGAGAAAAGGATGGATCAGAGTGAGCACAGTGACCAGGACACACCACTGCCTGGCTCTCCCACCCCGGGCGCGTCGTGTTACTCCTGGGAGCTGGTGCTTGACACGGTGGTGCTGAGGCATGGTGACAAGGGATATCACTGGCCAGAGGTTCCCAGTGCAAATAGCACCTACGAGGGATAGCATGCCAAGGTCTGGTTTGGGACTCTACTCCTCCATCCCTCCAAAGCCAGGCAGCACTGACACCAGCACTAGCACCAAGGTGCTCAGGCCACAGGGAAGCCATGCAGGGAGCCCCAGACTGTACCCCAGGATATGCTGGCTCTCAGGTTCCTGCTAAACCACAGCGGTAGCTGGAACACCTCTGGGGCACAGTGGCCCTTGAGATTAGACACATCACTCAGACCTGACCCGCTGTGGACAGCAGGTGAAAGATGCCACGTGGCACAAAGCGTGACAACCCTCGTTGTGGAGCAGCCAGACCCCTCTCTGTGCTGCACAGCCCACCGTCAGCAATGGGAACACTTTGGGTACAACACCCTGGCTGCCAGCCTGGGCAGCCCTACCTGCACCCCACAAGAGCCAGAGCTGCTCACCCGTGTAGGCGAAGTTGAAGGGCATGCAGATGGGGGAGTGGTGCTTGGGGGCGATGGTGGGGTGTGAGGGGTAGAGGAGCACCCCGTCCTGCCCCAGCAGCGCCTCCATCTCCTCCTGCAGGCTCTTCCCCATGCTCACCAGCTTGGCATTCCCACTGTGGTTGAGCTTCATCAGCTTCTCCGTCAGCCCCAGGGCTGCAGGGAAAGGGTACAAATAGGGACATGGAGCGAGAAGACTGTGGGCTACGTGGGGCAGAAAGCGCATTGCCTGGCCACATGCAGCATCCCCCAGTCCCAGTGCACCCCCCAAGTCCCCCTGCCCACCAGTACCCACAGCACATTGCCCCTGGCATGACTCTGTGGGCAGCATCCCCCCAGCTCTGCCAAGGGACAAGCTTTCAGCCTGCCCCTCATTTCCAGCTTTTCCAGGTGCTGGGGTTGAGCAGAGCTGGCAGAGCCACCTCAGCACTCATTAGACAACAGCCCAGCTGCACTGATTAGGGTTCTCCGGTACCTGCTGCTATGAAACCAGATCAGTGCAGACCCTGACTGGCTCCCTCTAGACTCCCCAGCAGTTCTGACAGGGCTCACAGCAGGAGTTCGTCATCCTCACCTAGGATACCCACTTCCATGCATCAAAGATCCAGCCAACTCTCCCTCAAGCTTGAATGTGACTCAAAGACACTGAGTGTCATTACAAAACCAGGCTGAAGCTGCTCAGCACAAACCCCAAGTCCCTTTGCTAGGCACTGGGACTACCTGTATTTAACAACTCATCCGCCCCACCACTGCCTCTGCATTCCCCAGGGCTCCCCCCAGCCTCACCAATAGCTGGGAAGGTGTGAGAAGACATCCCCACGAGCCACTTCATCAGCTCCCACAGCGGCCACACCGGCTTCCCGTGGTCCCCCAGCAGGTCTGTGAATCGCTGTGCCTCCTGTAACACACCCACTCCCCCCGTCAGCACTGCCAGCACACAGCAGGGAGGCACAGGCTGCAAGGGACAGTGGAATTCCAGCTGTCCCGTTATCCTGATGTGAGCCCTTCCCATTTTCACACAGGAGATGCCCATCAGGAGTGCTCCGCAGCTCTAGCACTGATCCAGGGTGGCAGCAGGAGCATCTCTCCCTGCCAGAGGCAGGAAGAAGGAGGGAGAGCCTCCCAAAGCAGCACCTTCCAGCACCCAATGGGCATGATGCAAGGGATGATGTCCAGACAATGTCCAGGCATTTACTCCTATGATATGGCCATGGGACCAGGAAGGAGGCAGAGGAGCCAGATGTGCCCTCCTTAGTGCATGGGGCTGTGTTGTTTCCCACCACTCCCCCCGTGCCAGGAATGCACAAGGTATGACACTCCTGAGAGGGTTTTTCTCTATAAAATAACTCCCTGCACGCACAGAGCATAGCACAGTGGCTGCAATTCAAGGGAAATATAACACAGGCAGGCCTGCTGCTGGAAAGCTGCTAATGCCCTGCTTGTCCTGGCATCCTAAAAGGTGTTAATCCCAGCCTGCAACGTCAGAAGACACAGCACAGAGCCAAGAGTGAGGTGGGATGCTCCCTGCTGGGCTGACTTACCAACCTCCATGAAGGTCAATGTGTCAAAACTACCTTCCCCTCCCTACACCACATTGCTCCTCTGCTGGGAGCCACGGCCTCATCCCATGGGAGAGCAAGGGAGAAAGGGCTGTGTGTCTTTGGGAAGAGATGAAGAGAGGACTGGGGGGACAAAAGGAGCAGGGAAAGCCCTCAGGCAGGTCTGGAAAACCTACAGCTCTCCAGTGCTGGCCCCAGGCAGCTGATTCTTCCCTGTTGCCACCAAATTTGTGCCTTTGCCAGCTCGGTCTGACGCACCTCTCCATTGCTGTCCTTGGACGACATCATGGCTGACCAGATCTGGAAAGAATACTTCATCTTGTGGATTGACACATGCTGAACTCGGACCCCCAGGTCACTTTCGATGTGCTCCACCACCTGAAGGGACGAGTAGGAAGGGTTTGTTTCCGTAAGGTTGTGAGGTGCTGCCATCAGCCCATGGAAAGTACAGAGAAGAGGGCAAGGGCATCTGCTCACAAGATCTTCTCCTTGTTTCTTCTTTAGCATAGAAGAAAAAGTTCTTTCTACTTTTTAACCCCTGGAAGCACAGGACTGGAACAGAAAGCTGCCTCCCCAGCCCTCCATCCTGCCAGTCCCCACAGGAGCCACACACAGAGCAGCTCCCTCCCCTCCCCAGGGCTCCTCTGACTGGTGTCCCCAGGTTCTATCTTCAGGCTCACCCCAGCGAGAACCAACCTCTGCTCCTTCCTACCTTCTTTTGGGCCTGCAAGATCTCCTTGTCCACAGGTGACACAAAAACGGACCCGCCGTCGTGATCCATGCAGTGGAATTTGATTTTCTCCAGTGACACTTTCTCATTCAGTTTCAGCCTGGGAAAAGGGCTTTGTCACAAACCCATCCCTGGCTCCTCCCCAGCTGCCAGAACTGCTCACACACATGTTAATGTGTCCTCAGGAGACACTGCTCTGCCTCCCAGGGTGGCAAGGTCAGACCTTGAGGACACCCAGACACCTGCTGCCCACAGTCTACCCAGCTGCTCTCCCGCCCCGTCAGCCCCAGCAAGTTCCCGTTGGGAAAATTCTTATCTCTCCAGAAGAACCTTGTGATTACAAACCCCGTCCCATGGCCAAGGCTGGGATTGCACAAGAGCCAGGGAAAAACAGAAGTGGTAATGGAGACAACAGCTGCTCGCAGGCTGTGGCACAAAGGAGGGCTGCCCTGTCTGCCCCATCTCTGCTTTGCTCATCACTGGCACCTGCCACATAGCAGGCTCTTGGTTACACAGACCTATGCAGGAACCAAACTGGCTGTGGTGTGGGATGGAAAACTCATCATTCAGCAACAGGAAAAAGGCCCTGTAACACCCAGGAGCAAGGCCAGTCCCGGGAGGGGAGGGCCACGTGGGACAGCCCTGAGAACCAGCTTGCAAGTAAAGAGGGAACCAACAGTCTGCTCATGGCTGCCTGTTCCCCAGAGCACGTGGGTGGTGGGAAGGACAGTCCCAGCTGCGAAGGTCCTGTTGAAGCCAGCGGCAGAGGAAGGAAATCAGTAACAAACAAACTGGGTGGGGTGCAGATCTGTCTCGTACAAAGGACTGACCCACTGTGCAGACCAGAGAGCTGCTGACTCCAGCTCAGCAGCCAGGAGCAGTAGGAGCAACTCACTTGCTGACCCCGGGCCCGGCCATGACCCTCAGCACAGGCTCCAGGTCCTCGGCATAGCGGCACATGGGTCCCGTGCACAGGAAGCTGGTCCGTGCCCCGTGAGCGTTTGGGAACTGGCCGTCGTTGGGCACCACCCCTGCGAGCAGAGAGACCTTGGGTACCACCTTGAGCATCACCTCCAGCCAAGGGCAGCCCTGCTGGGGGGCTCTGGGCACAGGGCGACGTGGTTCCTGAGGGACTGCACACCTCACAAGGGCTGATGGCAAGATGCACGGGGTGGGGAAGGGAGGAAAAGCACCCAGCCAGGATACTGAGAGCCAGAAAAACATCCCAACCTTGAGAAAACATCCCACGCTGAGGATGCAATACCTGGGTAAAACCCCTCCCTGTCTCCCACGCTCCTGGCATTCTGCCACCGAAGGCTTCCCGCTGCAAAGCCTGGCTGTGCTCCCACAAGGGGCTCGTCCTGTGCAAGGAGTTACCTGACCCCTTACAGCAATCCCACCAGAGACCAGCACAGGGGTGTCCCAGACCAGTTCATCCCACAGCCCCCATTCCACCTCATGGCATTTCTGCTGGGGAGGAGGAGACCCCCACACCCCCTTACCTGTCGTGGGTTTATGGCCGAAGACTCCGTTGAAGAAGGCGGGCATCCGGATGCTGCCACCGATGTCAGAGCCCACACCTATGACTGAGCAGGCAGCTGCCAGGACACCGCCCTCCCCACCTGCACAGGAGACAACATGGCAAAACCCCACAGGTTTATGGTGCAAGTCATCCAGCAAAAGCAGGAGCACCTCACAGTGACCCAGAGGGGCGGGGGCCATGCCTGCTTTAGCAGTGGCTTGGGGACAGCTGGGGAATTCTGGCCAAAGGGATATTTCTGCCAAAGTAAGACAGAGTGAGCCGAAGCAATGCCAGGTGAAACACTCACAAGAGACAAAGCAGCTGGACCCCCAGCAGCCCAACAGCAGTGCCAAGGGAAGAGGCCTGTGAGCTCTGCAGGAGCCCAGGGACGCATTAAAGCCACGTGCAGAGCTTTGCAACCCTTCCCTTGCTGCATTTTAAACCCCCCGGTCGGGCAGGACCGTGCCGAGATGCCGGGGCTCACCTGAGCTGCCACCCACGATCCTCTGCAGGTCGTAGGGGTTGTTGGTCCGCCCGTAGACCCTGTTGCTGGACTCATACCACATGCAGAGCTCACTGCAGTTGGTGACACCCAGTGGGATGGCACCGGCCTGCTTCAGCCGCGACACCACCGTGGCATCCGAGGTGGCGATCACGTTGCGGCGGTTGACCAAGCCGGAGGTGTTGGGCATCCCTGCGGTGCCAAGGTGGACAGGAAGGTGTCAGGGCCAGTGCCCAGACACCGCCCGGGGCTGCAGGAAGGAGGTTTCCAGCGAGGGCTGCTCCTCTGAGGCACCACAAGCTCTGCAGCACCTGTGTGCTACTAGTGAACATGGACACAGAAGCCCAGGCAGATCTTGGTGCAGACCAAGGGAAGGGAAACTGCTTCCCTCCGAGCATCTGCCACAGCCACCCACCACCCTGGAGTGGCGAGTCACAACCTGTGAAGCGGAGAGGAACAAAGGCAAACCCACCATGGAGAGAAAAGGCCTCCTTGACAGTGATGGGAACTCCCAACAAGGGGAACTTCTCCTCCAGATAGTCATCGCCGGGGCCTTCTGAAAGCAGCTTATCGACCTGCTGGGCTTCCTGCAGGGCCTCCTCAAACCTGCAACGAGGCAGCGGGCGATGTTCTGGTGCTGGACCAGCGAGCAGCGGGGTCCCCGCAGGGCGGGCAGACCCCAACTGCAGCAAGAGCTTGTGACGGGAGGTGAGACCCCCGGTCTGTGCCGGAGCCGAGAGCACCGTCCCGGCTGAGCCACGGCCGGGAGCACCGCGCGGGGCTCCCGTGCCCTCGGTGCTGAGCATCGCCCCGGTCTGAAGGAGGGGGCAAGCGGGGAGCCCAGCACCCCCTCACCGCGCCCTCCGCTCACCTGTCCTTGACGACCGCGTTGATCAGGGGGTTCACCTCCTTGATCCTCTCCACGTACGCCTCCACCACCTCGATGCAGGTCACCTGGGCACGGACCACGGGCGGGAACCGCCGTCAGGGGCGCGCTGGGGCGGCCGGGAC